>NC_141535.1:124952500-125265000 GCF_021556685.1 Rattus norvegicus
TTGAAGGGGGACTGGTTAAAATGTTATGAATTTATCACATATAAAGGAATGTTTTCATATATGTATGCTATCTTGATAACGACTGTAAGGGTTGGTGATTTACTGAAGAATTATACCCCAGACTCAAATAATATGCAACAACAAAGAACATTTACTCAGCAGAACTTTCTGCATGCAAGGCTTTTCCCATTTGGGAATGGAGATGCCTAGTGGATTTGGAGGTCCAGCTTTTATTGTCAGTTAGGGAATTCCAGGGAGGGATGTGTGCCCTTTAACTTTGATTGGTCAGCTCTATCTCTAGGGATCTGACTGATGGTATAATTGGGTAGGGCTCTGAGACTTTCCAAGGTGGTCACTTACTCATTCTAGCTACCTATTTTTGCTTCAGGCCAGATGACAAGGTGTCCCCAGATTGGCTGCCCAAGACTATGGTTGGCTGACCACAGGTTCCTGGATCCAGGGTTTCATTTCTGAGAAACTGAAACTTAGGCCTAGTCTCCCAAACTGCCAGTTTGTAGTCTATCGTGGAGTCAGCCCCGCTCTGGCTAATTCGGTCCTCACACCACAATCAAGCAAACTAACATATTCATCACCATATATAATTAAATCATTTTGTATGTTTTCAGAATGTTTATGGTCTACTTTTATATGAAACTTGAAGTATATACCGTATTATTACCAACAGTCACCATGCTATAGATTCCCAGTTCTGGGACTCCTCCCTCCCCAATGGGAGCTATTTGCTAACTTTAACAAAGTTTGTCAGATTCCTTTAAAGGGGCAAGGGGAAGGCAGAGGCAGATCTCTGTGAGGTCAAGGCCACCCTGGTCTACAGAGCAACATTCAAGGTTACACAAAGAAACCCTGTCTTAAAAAATAATAATTTTTAAAAGTCCCCGTATATTTTGTTAGATATCCAAAACCTCCTCACCCCATATAACCAACATCTCACTTTCCCTATTTACCCCCAAATAACACCCCTGCCCAACCTGTAGGAGCCACTATTCTACTGTCTGCTTCTGTTAGATGTTTTTAGATTCTACATACAAATGATAGTATGTGGCATTTTTCTTTTTGTGCCTTCCCATTTCACTTAGCATAATATCCTCATGTTTATAAATGTAGTTGGAAATGCTAGAACTTTCTTTTGAGGAACAATGATTCTGTTGTGTTCATTTTCTTTATCTGTTGATTGATGCTTAGGCATCCTGTATATTGACTATTAAGGCAGACATCTTCAACATCCTAATTTTAGTTCCTCTGTATAAGTACTAAGTAGTGTGATTGTTGGCCCTATGGTACTTCTCCCATATATTATACAACGGTTCAGCTTTTTCTCTACATACTTACTAATACTTTTATCTTTTTGAAAGTAGCTAACAAATACAAAATAACCATGGCTTTAATTTTCATTTTTCTCAATTTTAAGCCTGGAATAAGAAAACATTTCATTTTATGAGATCACTGTCCTTTGAATGTTTGTTTTTAAAGTCCTGATTTGGGGCATTCTCCAAATTGGGACTAGAGATACCTTACTCAAAAGTGCACAGTCAAACCACTTGAGGCTTTGACATCTCCTGAAAATAATCCAAGACTATGGAAGCATTAACTGTCATACTCTAGAGGGACTCTGGAATATCAGGATAACTTTGCATTTTAAGCATATGGTGATTGAGTCATGAAGGTTGGGCAGTACATGGAGAACTAAGATGTGGAAATTATTTATTTCAACAGACCAGGAGAAGCTACTTTGAAATAAAATAGACCAACTCCCCTTTCCCACCCAACATTCCTCCTCACCCCTTTTGGTAAATTCCATCCCTCTTTCAACTTGGTTCCAAAGCATAAAAAGAAGGAAGTATAGTTTCTGTTACCCTACTTTACTTCTCATGGCTATGTGTGTAATTCAGTAGCTGGATCTGTTTGGTCTAGTGTACTCACAGATAACAGCTTTATTACTGTAGGAATTGGCACCAAGGTTCTGGGATGAGACCAAAGGTTACTAGTGAGCTCTGCTTTTTCCCCAATGAATCTTGCTGTATTTGTTTAGTTAATGACTTCTTTTGTTAAGTTCTTTAGATTTTCTTTTTAAAGTGAACAAAATTGGGATGGGCTGCATAGTAAATGCATTTTCTTCCTTCAGTAGAAATGTGTTTTAGAAAATTCTTTACTAATACAAAATGGATTTATGTGTTTAATTCTATAGGATTTTTAAGTTATTGGCGTGGCAATTTGGCAAATGTTATTCGATACTTTCCAACACAAGCCTTAAACTTCGCCTTTAAGGACAAATACAAACAACTTTTCATGTCTGGTGTTAATAAAGAAAAACAGGTAATCATGTTTCAATATGTCTGAAATTTTCTAAGAAACTATTGAATTTGCCTTACCTATAATGTCTTATTTGGAGTGAAGGTACTCTGGTAAAAATAATAAAATAATTGTAAAAATAATAAAAATAGAATACATTTAACGTTGAAAGTATATATTAAGTAATAAAAATATATAAAATTTGTATATTATCTTTCTTTTTTTTTTTTTTTTCAGAGCTGAGGACCGAACCCAGGTCCTTGCACTTTCTCGGCAAGCGCTCTACCACTGAGCTAAATCCCCAACCCCTGTATATTATCTTCAACAAGTTTTATGAAATCTCTTAGCTTCAGTAACTTGGGATCATTTGTCTCAATGCATTATACCCCAGAGTAAATATTAAATGTAATTCATATCTTATAATTACTGTTTTTCATAAGCATAAAGGAGCAGCCATCAGATTTATATTTCTTAGCCCAGTGGGTTGCTTATTCCCTAAAGATGTGAATTGTTTTTTCTTTAAGAAAATCAAGTATCACAGGAGTTCTTGGAGTGTAGTTCAATACTAGTTGCTTTGCATGTATGGAGCTCTGGGTTTAATCTCCCAACACAGAAGCAAAGTCAAGAAGAGAGATCAAGCCCAGAGAAAACTGTATAATAAGAGAAATAGCTTAGATAAAATATTTGCTGCAGAAGCAGGGTTTGAGTTTAAACTTCACAACTCATATTTAAAAAGAATGGAGCCTGGTAGTATGCACTTGGAAGTCTCGTGCTGGGGAGGAGCCACACCCTCAGGGCCTACTGCAAGCCATCCGAGCCTAATCAGTGAGCTTCTGGCTCAGAAAATAGATGCATGGCAGATAGTACCTGGGGAATGACACCTAGAATTGTCCTTTGACCTTCACGTGAATGGACACACACAAACATAGCAAACAGAAAATATATAGGAGTGTGGGAAGTTTAATAGTACAGTAAAATTTTTAATAACTAGGACTAAACTAAAAAGTACAGTAAATAAGTAAGCTAGTCACATCATTTGTAACCATCATACCAAAACAGAAACAAAAAGGAAACAAGAAGGCAGTCTCCTTATTGGGCATAGATGCGTTGGGGGAGGAAGGAACCTTCAACAGAATTCTAGTTCATGAAGTCCAACAGCACATAAAATGAAAAGAAACTGTTTTTATGACAAAGTGGGATTTATCCAAGAGTACAAGGATAGTGCAACTTAAAAGATGTTTTAGGTATGGTATGTCACATCAACAGTAGAAATGACAAAATCCATTGTATTTTGATTATCTCAATATCACAGTTTGAACAATGAATGAAATCTTCAGAAAGAAAAGCAATAAATAATTATTGGAATTAAATTTCATGTCAGCCTAAATTGACATGAAAGAAAAAATACATGACATTTTGTCCATCACGGTAGAATTAATATTCTTTGCAAGTGTACATGGAACATTTTTCAGAATAGGAGAATTTTTATGTTAAGTAACAAAGCAAGTCTTAAGGAGACTGAAATATTAAATACCTTTGCTGACTGGAGTGGAAAGACCTAAATATAAGAGGATCAAAGTGCAATATTGTAAAATCTTAAATTAGTAACATAATAATTGAAACTTTTATTGATAAACAACAAAAGTTTCTTGGGTTCTTTAGTTTCATGTTTAATGTAGTGTTGGAGGTGTAGTTATATAAATTCAGGATCATTTTTCTGCCTGAATAGTCTGCCTGCCTTTCTGCTTTTGCTTCTATTTGCCTGCCATACGAAAATAAGCATGCACTACATGAACTGTTTTGAATAATAAAATAGATATTATCCACCCCAAGTCAGTAATCTGCCTTCTTCTTTTATTCATGAAGGAAAAATAGATTTACTAGAATTTAAGATGCAGGTTATAAATCTTTATGTTCTGTGTCATATTTGATTGACTGGTAATAAGTAGAGGAATGAAATACATAGGTAATGCCACTGATTTATTTTCCAACTCTCACTTAAATTTGATCAGTCAAAGGGGGTGCTGAGTAGCACTTACACTTGAGCAGATGGCCTCTGAAGGAACCAACCACATGCCCTTTCTCTCCTAGGTCACCTCCTGTGGGAGTCTTCATTCTTACCTGCTCTTCATGGGTGTATTTTGTATAAGCAGTCTTCCTTAATACTGTTCTCCTGTTGTAGTGATAAATAGATATGTTATATAATTATGTACATAACTTACATGTTTGTAATATAAGGTTAATATCACAGTGATCTTTGATGGCCTTTCTTTAGGTAGGTCAGAGGATCTTAATTTGGGATCCATGGTATATTAGCACTGCCTGAAACACTACATGTGTATCTTTGTACATATGTTATTTTCCTCCTGTCTGGAAACAAGTCTGCCTCTAGCTTTTAAAAAAAAACTCAAAAGCATTCAATATCAAAAAATTAACATTTCCATTTCTACTATTACTAATAACTAAATAGACTCTCTGATGTCTTATGACCAATCCCTAAGAAAGTCTAGACCAACTCATGTTTTTCTACCAGATTTTCATGGATTAGTTACCCCAGCATCATATGCAATCTCTCGATCCAGTTATCTGCCTGTGATTATGTAACATGATACATAGTAGTACAGATTCATTTCACTTAAAAGGAGCCATGAGAGTTGGAAAATAAATCAGTGGCATTACCTATGTATTTCATTGAAACTCTGGGCAAAATCCCATGACTCATTCTGTGAAAAAATAGAAGACCTACGAGTCTGGCATCCAGCCAATGAGAACAATTAGTTGATAGATAAACTCAGATGTATCATCTATATAGCACAATCATTTGGCAGTTAAACAGGATGAGGTGTAGTAGTTGATGTTGCCACGTGAATCACCTTCGAAAGCATTGTCACATGAAAACAAAACGACCACAGATAATTCTGCATATTGTATTTGTTCAAAGGAAATCTCCACAATTAGCACTCTAGAGATAAATAAGTTCCTAGGGCTTAAGAGTTAGGGAGTTAGACTGACTTATAAAGAATATAGGATTTCTTTGGAGGTGATAAAAGTATTTTAAAAGTGTAGTGATGGTTATTTAACTCTGAATCTAACTTGTTGAATTGTGCGAATTGCAACTAAATTTATTAAATAAAAATAATCTTGGCCTCAAGAATTAAAATCTATAGGAATGTAAGTATATATAAATAAGTACAGTTGAAAAATTTAAGTACAATTTTAAAATAAAAGTCTAGTTACAGACTTTTGGTTACAGATTTTGGGTTGGTCTTATGATTCACATTTAGTTCTCTGACATAAAATGTTTATAGGAAGAGGCTATGGCTGTCGAGTTTTACAGGGCTGGAGATAAGATGCTTCATAAAAGAAGTAGATGTTAAAGCATGAAACAACTGTTTGCTAGGCCAGGATAAAGTTAGGAGCTTCAAAGTGTCCAAGACTTAAAACTAACACGAGAAATATTAGCATTAAATGTAGCGGGAGACTGCATACGACTTGTACTATTTCATTTTGTGTTATTTTGTAGTTACAAAGGCCTTCTGCCCTGCATTTTCCTTAACAATTCCAGTTCACATAATCTGTTCTTTTCCCATAAGCCCTTGATGCTGTCCTGGGAGCATCAAGGGAAACATTTTGCATATTGTTATAGATGTCTATAAGAGCAGTGTATAAATCTTTGCTTTTTTATTTTACCCTTTGTGAAAATTAGTTCATTAGCTATTTGAACAGTTAGATTCCATAGTTTAATGCATTTGAAATTTGTGTTTTAGTTCTGGAGGTGGTTTCTAGCAAACCTGGCTTCTGGAGGGGCTGCTGGAGCAACATCCTTGTGTGTGGTATATCCACTAGATTTTGCCAGAACCCGATTAGGTGTTGATATTGGAAAAGGTACAGGGTTTTTTTTTGTTTTTGTTTTGGTTGGGGGGGTGTTTTTCTTTTCTGAGATGGGTTTTCTGTGTAGTCCTGGCTGTCCTGGAACTTACTCTGTAGATCAGGCTGGCCTAGAACTCAAGAGATCTGCCTGCCTCTGCCTTCTGAGTGCTGGGATTAAACAGGATATAGTAAGTTTTTATAAGCATTAATCCTTTGTGCTTTGAACCATTTGTGTATCAATATTGTTACCAAATAAAAGTTTTTTGAAATTTAATTATGTGTATCTGTCTGTGTGAGTGGATGCCATGTGTATACAAGTGCTGGTAGAGGCCAGAGGAGACTCTGGATTCTCTGGAATTTAAATCTGCAGGCACTTGTGACCCATCTAGCCTAAGTGCTGGGAATTGAACTCACATTCACTCTTAACTGCTGAGCCATCTTTCCAGTCTCTACTCTACAGAATTTATTCTGCACCAGATATGTAGTTATCAGGAATAGAGTAACTTTTTCTCTTTCTTTAAAATTAGAGAAAATGGAAATGGGAACAGTAGTGAACCCAAAGCTTGTTTGTAACTTTGTTTTTAAATCACAGATCCTTCTGTACTTGTTGCTTATAGTGAATCTTTCTTCTCTGGAGATGGCCTTTGATTCTTCCAAAGTATTTTTTTTTCATAATTTCTGACAATTTGGATAAAATATTTCAAGTCAAACTGCCTAAATTACTTTTGTAAGAGATTAATATTTTCAGGTAATTTCTTTTGAAATACTTTTTGAAACATTCCTTGGATGAATGGGAAGATTATTTGTGTCCTTTAATTAGAAATTTTACATTATTTGAATGTTTAAAATGTTTAATTACTTTGACTAAGCTGTTTGATATAAATGTTACCTAACAATTTTCATTGCTTTATTTTAGGTCCTGAGCAACGGCAGTTCACGGGTTTGGGTGACTGCATTATGAAAATAGCCAAGTCAGATGGACTTATTGGTCTATACCAAGGGTTTGGTGTCTCCGTTCAGGGTATCATTGTTTACCGAGCCTCTTATTTTGGAGCTTATGACACTGTTAAGGTAATTGAGTGACTTTAAATGGGTCTAATAATTACATGGTTTGTTCTTTTTACTCTAATCAGTGTATTCTAATATATGATTAATTACATAAAACAAAATGAATGATAAAATAGGGGAAAGAAATTTTATTTATCCATCACTGCAATAATTAGTTAAGTTATAACTTATGACTGACTTTACATGATCATTTTGTCAACAGTGAAGCATTTAAGGTTTTGCATCATACACAGGATATCACAAAAAGCATCCTGGTTTGGCCTCCATATCTTTAGCACATAAAAAGACATGTTCTAATTTTTTCTGATTTACGTTCATTTTATTATTACTTTATATGCAGATAATTGATGTGGGAACTAGGGAAGGGTTAATTAAGTGTGGCCTGGTTTACACACTGGCTGCTGTCGGACTCTGTGTGGTATTTTCCGAGTTTCTTAGTAGTTTGCCTTTTGGGTTCAGACTTTAATAGCACTTTTTATGCAGGAAAAAAACAGATTATAATAATGGCTGCCATTTTTAAACTGCTACTTAGTTCCAGAAACCCATCAAGGGCTCCACAACGTCATAATCCTTAATTACTAAGAAACATATTCATGAAATGACAAGCAAAACATGTTTGTTCTTAACCACTAGTGGTAGCATGTTCCCAAAGGAATCTGGATACCAAATCCAGGGCCTTCTGCTTGCTAGGTAGGCACTACTGACCTTTTTCAGTTCCAGTTGTTTTTGCTTTTGTTTTTTTAATTGCATGTTAAATATTATTTCATCTGATAGATAGATAGATAGATAGATAGATAGATAGATAGATAGATAGATATTCTTTGAATTAAGAATTTAAGATAACTTTGGAAAATTAGATTATTACTTACTTGATACATTTTTTTCCTAGGGCTTATTGCCAAAGCCAAAGGAAACCCCATTTCTTATCTCTTTTATCATTGCTCAAATCGTGACGACTGGCTCTGGAATACTCTCCTATCCCTTTGACACAGTTAGAAGACGTATGATGATGCAGGTAATGTATTTGTAAGTTTAACTGACTCAGTCCGTGTCTTACAAACACAAATGTGATATGTTTGAGTTTCAGAGACCTTTTGCTGAAAATCAGTTTGTTTCCTACTGTAAAAGAGCCCACAGCCAGCAAAGCTTCTTCCTTTCTGCTCTGAAAACAAAAATGCCTTTCTACTCCTGAATTCCTGGGAGTATGGACAGGATGGTCGAGACTGGATGAATATATTCATCTTTTCACGTTTTTGGAATAATTATTATTGTTTGATGTGTGGTTGTTTTGCCCTTGTGTATGTCTGTGCGCCACTGTGTGCCCAAGGAGGATAGGAGAGGGGATTTGATACCCAGGAGCTGAATTTACAGATGGCTGTGAGCTACCATGTGAGTTCTGGAAATTAAACTTAGGTCCTTTGAAAGATCAGCAAGTAATCTAAACACTGAAGAATCTCTTCAACCTCGAGTATATCCATCTTAACTGAAATATTACCTCAAGTAAACTCAGTTATAGGCTATTAACATAATAATGTCCTGTTTTGTATATTTTGATAAAAAGTATGTAATTTTGAACTCCAAGGTTAAAAAAGTATAATATCCCATGTTCCAAACACAAATGTGTAAATTTTATATATTTCATTTCTTTCGTGTTGTATTCATTTCTTCAGTAAACATTTGTATGCTTAATCTAATTAAATTCTGGTGATACAAACTGCCAGAACCTGTACCCAAACCCATAGTGCAATACTGAGGACACAGTACTAAAGACTGAAAAGAAGTGTGCAGAAAATCCAGGAACGCGCACTGCCTAAGGGGATCCAAAGCAGCTCCCAGAAGCCAAGTCTGAAGGAATGCTGAGTGGAAACCATGGCAGATGCAGCTTTTCTTCTGACAGTGACTTTGGCACTTGCCTTTCTGAAGCAGTAATTCTGTAGTTCTAGAATTGGAAGTTATAAATTATGTTTTTGATAGGTTTACTTTCCTGGTTTCTGAGTTTCAGAAATAACTGTCATGCAGCTTCTTGTATGTTACTCAAGTCGCTCCTCCTTTGCATCCACATTCTCCTGTACAGTCTTAACAATTCGGAGCCATTCTTCTTCTCTGAAACATAGCTTATAGAAAATTCCCCAAATGTTTCAAAAATTTAACTGATTTAAACTCTTCATGTTTTATTTTCATTATCTTTTAACTTAAAGATATCTTTAAGTGCTTGTGTTTATGCAGTCTTGTGTGTGTACATTATTCTGAAGGTCAAAGGACAATCTCAGGTGTCAGGCCTCACTTTGTACTTTGCTTAACACAGGGTCTCTGGTTTACCTGCCAGCACTAGGTTTGCTGGTCCTCAAGCTTCCAGGAAACTCCAGTCCCCACCTCCCATCTCACTATAGGAGCAATAGGATTACAGGGGTGCCCTAAGATTTTAAGTGGATTTGGGGGATCTGAAGTCAAGTTCTCACACTCACAAGCCCTGAGCCATCTCCCCATCATATACTGTGTTTTCTACATCTTTTATGACTTATGCTAGTTCCCACGTAGGTAATTGGATTTGGGTTTTTCAAGACCTCAGATACCTCTCTGCCTCTGCAAGTGTTGGGATTAATGACTTGCACCATCACCACCACCCAGATTTTCTTACTTTTTAATGTTTATGTTCTTTAAAAAACTTTTAAAGCTCATCAATCTCTTCCTAATGTTAAAGTAATTAGCCCAGATTTAATTTAAAGTCTTGGGGTTCTTCAGTTTTCCAAGTTTTCTTTAAAAAGAAAAAATTTTGTGCTCTAAACATACATATTTTGTAGTGTTAATTTTGTTGAGTCTTTCAGTTAATTGACATGTGGTAAGATTAAGCTATGATTTATGTCATGTCATCCTGTAACATTTGTCAAATGATTCTGAAAAGTGTGAATGAATACTCTTCACTCCCTCGATAGAGTATCAACTATATTCTCAGTAACTCAACATAGTATTAGTTTTCATCTATAGTATTGATGTTCTAAAATGTCCTAAAAGATAATAAACTAATAGAAAATTATTTGTCTTTTTAACATAGAGTGGGGAATCTGAACGGCAATATAAAGGAACCATAGACTGCTTTCTGAAAATATACAATCATGAAGGGATGGCTGCATTCTTCCGTGGTGCCTTCTCCAACATCCTTCGTGGTACAGGGGGTGCTTTGGTCTTGGTGTTATATGATAAAATCAAAGAGCTCCTCAACATTGATGTTGGAGGTAGTTCATCAGGAGATTAAATTGAGAAATGCATATTTCTAATGTAAAAAACATGAAAATTACATAGCTGCCATTTGTATATATTTTGATAGTGTGTCTCTCTAAGCATACTACTACTGTCAGTGTCTCTTACAGTATTTGTTCTGCAATAAAGAAAAGACTTTTTTCAAGATTTTAGTATTAAAAGTCAGGGCAAAAATGGTTTTCTTCTCACTTAGACCCAGAATCATTTAGTGAGGCATTTTATTATAGGTAGTGTATGTTCCCTCTATTTAAAAATTCTTACACTTGTGATTAACACCATATAATGTAAAATATGAGGAAGTATCTTTAAATTTCAGTTTGCTTAGTACACCAGTAATCCCATCTTTTAGAAATTGTATGGTATGACAAATAGTTGGAAAGTTGATAATGACTTGGTGGCACTATCAAACTATTTGAAAAGCATAGGTCGGGTTATTTGCTGATGTTTAGTCTTGCTAGTGTACGTGTATCTTTGAAAAGAAATCTCCTCTGAACAGTAGATTTTGTATTCTGTATTGATAATAAAGCAAGTTCAAAGCGATTGTAATGCGCCTTTTTCCCCCAGTTCTCATGCAGGACACACACACACACACACACACACACACACACACACACACACACACACTAACCTTACCTGTAAGCACACCATAGAACATTCGTGTTGAAGTGGAGCTGGCGTACAGCTAGCCAACCAAAGATGTCTTCAAGCTGAATGTGGGGATGTACACATGACCCTAGCATCGGAGCAGACTGAAGCAGGAGGATCCAGAGTTCAAGCCCGTCTGGCTTCCCAGAGGACACCCTGTCTCAAAACAAACATTTCTCTAAGGAGAGGTTTCCTTAGATGCTATTTCCAAGGTTTTGTAGGAGATTCTCATCTTTTTTCAGAGATGTGAAACCAAGTGCATTCAAAATACACACGATTTTAAAGTTTGGTGGGTAAAAGAATGTTAAGCCAGTAGAGAGAAACTATTTTACGGAATTTTGTGAGGCTACAAGTTGGCATAATGGAGTAGGAAATTTTCCTCTTGCTTGGGCCAGGTATATTTCAATGACAATTATTTAAAATAAATGGTGTTACTGAAAGAAAACATAACTCTTAGAAACTCTTAGCGTAATTTCTTGTAGTGGTCAATGTAGCATAGAACTCATAGAAACAAAAGGGAAGTTCTTTCAGAACAAAAAAGTTACTTGGAATAGTTTCCCACATAAAAATGAACTAAACTATTATTACTTGTGGAATCATGCTTAGAAAAAAAGAAATCTTGAAAGTTCTGAATGGCACAGGTAAAGACCCAAGAAATTGCTAAATTACTATACTCCAGTCAAGGTCTAGTCAAGAAAAAAATTAGATACTTAGCATCCTAGTCAGAGCTGAACCCTGTATGACACTAAACTGTTGTTAATCAAAGATCAATTACAATGAACAAAACTATGTAGACTCCAGAGGGAAATAACTTGATATCAAGACTTATGTTGGGAAAGCACAGCAAAAAATTGCTTAAAGTGGATACCAAATTTGTCAGTGCTGAATTTTACACAGTCTTGTTTCATAAGTTTCTTTACATTCTTTTTCTAAAACTCTAAGAGCAACTCTTAAGTCAATATGTGGACTAAAACAGTGAATTAAAAGATATGTATAGTTTCTCTTCATGTGTAATTAAGTGAATGGGACTTAGCATAGTGCAGTTTATTCTGAACCTGAGCTAATAGTATGTGGATGGCATTAATATATTATTATTTCAATCAGTTCTATAAAATAGTACTGTGGGAGGCTTTATTTTTTACTATTTGAGAATCTCATACATGAATATAATGTTTGATCAAATGAATTCCCCTCCAATTTCTCCCATATTGATACTATTTCTTACCAACTTTTTATATACACTGACTCCATTTAGTTAGCATGGGTGTAGAACAATCTGGTGGGGCGTGGGTATCCTCGCAGGCTGCATCCCTGAAGAAACTGATTCTTCAGCAGCCACCAGTTGCTAGTAGCTCCTTAGTAGGTGATAGTACTTAAAGAGCCCCTCCGCTGTCCATGCTTGGATTCTGGCTGACTTAATCTTGTGCATTTAATCAGCACAACTATGAAAAATATGGGGTAAATACCATTTTTGCTGCAGATCTACCTCTAACTCATGCAGTCACTCTGGGACTCCTTTTCCACCAGGATTCTTGAACTGCTGGGGTGTGAGATAGATGATAGATTGGATGGACGGACGGATGGATGGATGATAGATATCTTCACATATCGACCAGTTGTAGGTCTCTGTTAATTGCTCTATACTGTAAAAGAAGCATCCGAAGGGTTGAGACACTCATCTATAGGTCTAGATAAGAACTGAGCAGCAGTTCATTATCTTCATGTAGCTGAATAGTAGTATAAGGCTTTCCTGCCAGGCCTGTGACCTAGCCAGCAACAGGTTTTTGTCCCAGGTAACTATATCAGGCATGAGTTCATTCAGAAAATGGTTATTCCCCATTTCCTTGAAATCCACTCCACTATTGCCCCTTACTACTTTTCTGCCTTTTGTGGTTACTCCAGTATAGATACACATACATGAAGATTCAAATTTAGGATCCATATCTGTGTCGGGGTTGCCTCACTCTGCATGATTATTTCTAGCTCCATCCATATCTGCAAATTCTGCAATTTTATTTTTCTTACACCAGAATAAAATTTCATTTTGTATATATAGCACATTTCCATTATCCATTTACCAGGTGATGAACATCTAGGCTGTTTCCATTTCTTGGCTATTCTGACAGCATCAGCAACAAGCATGGATGAACAAGTATCTTCAGAGCAAGGCGTCCCTCGGGAATAGGAATGGTACAGGCAGAGCGTGTGGTCACAGATCTAGTTCTAGGTTTTGAAGAGCCTCAGCCTTGATTTCCATAAACTGTACCATCTCCCAGCAGTGAATAAGTGTCCCCTTTCTTCCACATCTACATTGGTATATGTTGTCTTTTTTTTTAATCTTGGTACTCCTGACTGAAGCTAAAAACTCAAATATCTTTTTAACTTTTTATTCTTTGAGTTTCACACCATGCACTTCAGTCTCATCTAGATCCTCATCCCTTCATATACACCCCTTGTGCTTGCAGCCTACCCCCCAAGTGAAAAAAAAAACTCCAAATCATAGGGGCCATCCCATCGTGGAAGCTATAATATGTCACAGTGTGTCCCACAGTATATCCCTCTGTCCACACATTTTTCACTCCCAAATGTTCATTGCAATGAATCATTGGTCTGGTTTGAGATCCCTGGCTTCTGTGACACCATCAATATTGAATCTTCGTTGGGACTCCTGGTTATCCTGATTTTGCTCTGGGTAGTGAATATCCTACAGCTTTGGATTGACAGGACTGTCATGTATCCTAACCACTGGCAGATGACACAGACTTCAGGGTGAGCCAATTCAGGGCACTGGATCTGTACCTGGGTGTTAGCTGAGCTGGTCAGCATATTTGCTCACTCCTATAAATACCGCCAGGGTGAGTTCTCCAGCACTGCCTCAGCTAGGCTACCTGCCACTCAGCTCTCCTGTTCTCGTCCTCAGGGATGTACCCAGGCCCCAAACCAGCTCCACTGTGCTGCCCAGTCAAGGTACAGGGCCTACTTTCCCAAGCCTGTAAGGAGCTGGGCCAGTTCTCCTAACTGCCACAGCTGGTGATGGGTAGGAAGTAGGGAGGGGGCACATCACCCCTGTACCCACACTACATCACAACTGACAAGTGGCAGGGCTAGTTCTCCCTTCTTCTCACCCTTGGGGCTGGCTCACCTGTGCCCCCTAGAGCAGGGCCAATCCTACTGTGCTGCCCAAGTGGGGTGCAGGGCCCACTCTCCTGAGTGCTGCAGCCAGCAAGGGACAAAGCTAGCTCTCCTGCAATCGGGACCCCAGGGCCAGCTTTCCCTACTACCATACACCTATGGTAATGGTGTATGGTAAGGGGTAATGGGGGGAAGGCATCGCCCCCACTACCTCATGGCAGCAGAGTGGCAGGGTCAGCTCTTCCACTCAGGGCTGACTTGCCTGCATCCCCTAGGGTTAGCTTGACTGTGCTGTCTCGGTGAGGGACAAAGCTAGCTCATCACCCCATGGGCAGCTTTTATAACTGGTGGAGGTAGCAGGGGGCATCACCTCTGCTCCTGTGCCACTCCATGCCAGAGGAGTAGTGGGGTCAAATCTCCCAGACTCATATCGTCAGGACCAGCTAGCTCACTCACACACCTGCTACCATGGCCAGTTCCACTTTGCTTCCTGATCAAGGCACAGGGCCAGCTCTCCTGAGTGCTACTGCTGGTAAGAGATGGGGCCAGCTCTCCAGAATGCCACATTCTTGAGGAGCAGCATCAGGTCTGCACATCCACATGGTCCCCTGTGGCTGCCACAACCAGGACACCCACATGTTCTCTAGTGGTAACGTGAACCAGACATCAACATGGAACTCTGCCACTGTGTAGCCACAGAACCAGACATGGTCCTCAGTCACCTCAAACTGGAACCTCACCATGGCCTCAAGTGGCAGGGCTGGCCACTCACAGCAGGCTACTCCCCTCCACCTTCCAGTCTCCAGTTCCATCTCCAGAATGCTCAGGCTGCTCAACTTCTCTTTCTCTCCCATCTGTTTCACTACATACTCCCACATTGTGGTGGCTCCTGCTGCAGGCTGGCCATGGCTGTCAGGTCCCTGGGTGACATCCTCCATCCATGCTGCGTGGCACGGTGACAAACAGGTATCAGTGGCCCACCTGTGCAATGCTCCGGAGGGCAGGTCTGTGCGTAGCATGGCAGCTTACAGGTCTCTGTCTTCCTCCTCCCAGGCTGTGCTACATGGATTTGACTTGACTTAAATTGATTTTTATGAGTCCTAGGCATAAGATAGCTTTGGCCACCAAACCCAGGCATCAAACTAGAATGAACAAAGGACTGCCATCTGCTCTGCCCCTGGTTTATATAAGGTATCTCTTTGCCCCTTGCCAGGAAGGTTCAAAAATCATTTTAATTTACATTTCCCTAATGACTAAAGATGTTAACCATTTGGAAAAAATATTTCACAGCCATTTGTATTTCTTCTTTTGAGAACTCTGTTTAATTCAATATTCCAAGTTTTAATTTGGTTGCTTTCTTCATGTTTAGTTTGAGATTTTGTTGTTGTTGTTTTAGTTTGTGTCTTTGTTTTTTTGTTTTGTGTTCTTTTTGTTGGGTTGTTTGTTTTTCAGTTCTTTTGGTATTCTAGACCCCAGCCCTCTGTCAGATATATAATTGGTAAAGATTTTTTTCCCATTCTGAAGACAGTCTTCATTTGAATGTTTGTGTTCTTTGCTATTCAGAAGCTTTGTCGTGTAATGAGGTACCTGTTTGTCAGTTGTTGGTCTTAATGCCTGTTCTACCAGGATCCTGTTCAGAATGTCTTTTCCTGTGCATATCACCTACTTTCTCTTCTGTCAGATTTAGAGTGTCAGGTTTTCATCAAGGTCCTGGATCCATGTAGAGTTGAGTTTTTTCCAGGGTGAGAAATAAGGATCTGTTTAATTCTTCTACCTGTAGCTATCCAGTTTAACAAGCATCATTTGTTGAAGATGCTATCTTTTCCTCTGTGTATTGTGGGCCTTAAAAAGATCAGATGGCCTTAGGAGTGAAGACTTATATCTTGGTCCTCAATTGTATTCCATTGATCAGTGTGCCTGTTTTTATACCAGTACCATGCTGATTTTATTACTATAGCTCTGTAATATAACTTGAAATCAGGGATGATTGTTCCTCTAGCAGTGTTTTTATTGTTTAGGACTTTATTTTTGCTATAATAGCTCTTTTGTGTTTCTATATGAATTGTGAGTTTATTTTATTTTCAATTTCTGTGAAGAATTACATTGGAATTTTGGTGGGGATTGCACTGGTTCTGTGACCATACTTTTTAGCTACTTTTATCTACCACCCTTTGCCACCCCAATCCCTTTCAACCCCCCAACACTAGGTAGGCAAGAAAGAAGGTTAGAGGGGAAAGGGGATGTTAATCTCATTAGACTACTTCCTGTTATTAAATGTTGAGTTTCTTGGGGCAAGTCCTGTCTTCATCCTTAGGATATCTCCCATTTCTTCTTCTCATCACTTTGCTATGACCACTTGACAAACCACAGCAGCAGTAGGCCATAGCCACTGCCTCTCTTGAGGCTCTGGAATTTTTATATCTTCTCCAGAGTCCCCAGAGTTCTAAATGCAAACTGTCTGCCAGAGCATGAGACAGAGTCAGCTGCTGTCTGAAGCAGCCCCATATCCCACACCTGGGATTAAAACCAAAGCATGTTCACATAGGATAGCTTGGTTTTATTAAGAAACCAAAATTCTCACTACAAGATTCTTTTGATAAGAGGGCCATTTTCACAATACTGATTCTACCAATCCATAAACAAGATGCGTCTTTGCGTCTTATACTTTTTACTGTTTCTCCAGTGCCTGAAGGTTTTTATTGTACATGATTTTTACTTCTTGGTCATATTTGTTCCATGGTATTTTTTTGAGGCAGTTGTGAATAGGATTGTTTTCCTGGTGTGGTCTGTTTAAATTATTAGTGTCTGCTTAATTTTGCTATGTCACATGTATCTAAGAATTCATCTAAGACTTTTTAGTTTATTGGAATATGATTCTTTGTTTTTGGAGATAGGGTTTCTCAGTGTAGCCCTGACTCTCTTAAAACTCACTCTGTAGACTAGACTGGGATTTAGCTCAAAGACCTGCCTGCCTCTGCCTCCTGAGTTTAAAGACATGCTCCACCACAGCTCTCCACTGAATGTAAATTTGTTTTAAAATTTGAATTAACATTTTTTCATTTATTGGATTTTTTATTTATATTTCAAATGTTATTCCATTTCCCAGTTTCTCAGACATTATCACCCTATCCAGTCCCTGTCCCATTCTTCTATAAGGGTGATCCCCTACCCATCCATCCCCCTTCATTTCCCCCAGACATTCCCCTATACTGGGGGCGGGGGTCCAGCTTTAGCAAGACAAAGAGTTTCTCCTTCCATTGGTGCCCAACAAGGACATCTTCTGCTACATATGCAGCTGAAGACATGGGTCAGTCCATGTGTAGTCTTTGGGTAGTGGTTTACTCCCTGGGAGCTCTGGTTGGCATTGTTGTTCTAATGGGGTTGCAAGCCCCTTCAGCTCTTTCAATCCTTTCTCTAATTCCTCCAATGGAGGTCCTGTTCTCAGTTCAATTGTTTGCTGCTAGCATTTGCCTCTGCATTTGACATGCTCTGACTATGCCTCTCAGGAGACAGCTATATCCGACTCCTGTCAGCATGCACCTTTTAGCTTATCTAGTTTTGGTGGTAGTATATATATGGACTGTGTACCCATGTGTGGCAGGCACTGAATGGCCATTCCTTCAGTCTCTGCTCCAAACTTTGTCTCCATATCCCCTTCTATGGATGTTTTTGTTCCCCTTTTAAGAAGGAGTGAAGCATCTACACTTTGGTCATCCTTCTTCTTGAGCTTCATGTGGTCTATGGACTGTATCTTAGGTAATTCGAGCTTTGGGGCTAATATCCACTTATCAATAAATGCATACCTTGTGTGTTTTTTGGGAATTAGGTTATCTCACTCAGGATGATATTTTCTACTTCCATCCATTTCCTTATGAATTTCATGAAGTCATTGTTTTTGATAGCTGAGTAGTACTCCATTGTGTACATGTACCACATTTTCTGTATCCATTCCTCTGTTGAAGGGCATCTTGGTTCTTTCCAGCTTCTGGCTGTTATAAATCAGGTTACTATGAGCATGTGTCTTTGTTGTATGTTGGATATGTTGCATCATTTGGGTATATGCCCAGGATAGCTATAGCTGGGTCCTGAGAGACACAGCCAGAACATGTCAAATACAGGGGTGAATACTAGTAGCAAACCACTGAACTGAGAATGGGGTCCCTGTTGGAGGAATTAGAGAAATGATTGAAAGAGCTGAAGGGGCTTGCAACCCCATTAGAACAAGAATGCCAACCAGAGTTTCCAGGGACTAAATCACTACCCAAAGACTACACATGGACTGACCCATGGCTTCAACTGCATTGTAGCAGAGGATGGCCTTTATGGGCACCAATAGAAGGAAAAGCTATTTGGTCTTGCCAAGGTTGGACCACCAATAGGCGAATGTCGGGGGTGGGGGAAACGGGGTGTGGATAGGGAGGGAAGCACTCTTATAGAAGAAGGGGTAGAGGATGGGATGGAGGCTTATGTCCACAAAACTGGGGAAGGGAATAACATTTGAAATGTAAATAAAAATATTCAATAAAAAAAGAAATTGAATATTTTTTTGATGAATATAGAGAGACCTTATCTCTTCCGACTAGTTTTCATTTAGTCTGTTAATTGTTGGATGTTAGAATAGACCTTCAATTTTTTAGTTCTCAATGCTTGGATACCATTTCCATCCCTTTATCTACATATAGTTTGATGGTAAGGTGTGTTTCTTGGAGGCAGCGTGTAAAAGTACCTTTTATTCTCCTGAAGTAATTGTCATTTGCAAGGCATACTACCTGTTTGCTAACCTAAGCCTAGTCCTGGAAGCTTCTATCCTTCATATATTCTAATCTATGTCTAAAATATCTTCAACCTCTGAGACTTACTGCTGAATAAGCTCACCTTTTCTAGTTCTTTCTGAACTCTGGCTGGCTGGTTCAACTCAGCTGCTTTGACTCAAACTCCTCCTCCAATCAGACTGATTCAATCTGGCTTCTTTCAGCTTCTCCTGAATTATTCTGCTTGGTCTCAAAGAAACTCTGATTCTAATCTGGCTCCTTCTCATTCTCTGGTTCATTCTCTCTTCATCTGTATCTATCTTGTCCTCTCTGCAACTAGTCTCTGTATTCTCTGCAGAACTGGTCCTTTAATTAGTCTTATGATTGAAGTCTTTAAATTTCTCCTTTGATTTTAATAACTTGCATTGCTAGGTATAATAGTCTGGGTTGACAATGACAATTTTTCAAAACATAGAATATATCTTTCTGGGCCTTTTCTGATTAATAATCAACTGCTATTCTGAAGAGCTTCCCTTTATAAGTGACTAGAGCATTCTCTCTTGCAGCCTTTAAAACTATTCTTATGAGTATTTAATGTATAAAATGTAATTCATTATGAGTAGTTTCTTTTCTGTTCCTGTCTGTTGGAAATTCTGTAGGCCTCTTGTACTTGAATAGGCATCTCTTTCTCTAAGTATAGAATTCTTCTTCTGTAATTTACTTGAAAATATATTCTATGCCTTTGGTGTGGTAGTCTAATGCCATAAACTGAAGGATAAGTCTTTTCATAGTATCCCAAAATTCTTCCACATTGAACTTTATTGAGCAACCCAATTCCTTGCTATGTCTTCTGGTCCCAACACTATTTTCTACATGATCCATCTGTTGCTGAGGCTTTCCTGTGTGGTTTCTAGTTGGTTTTCTGAGTTTTTTATTTCCCATCATTTATTTCACTTTGGCTTCTCATCAGCAATTCTCCTTATCAACTTCTATTTTTAGATCTTTTATTGGCATCCTTAGCTCATTCAGCTTTGTATTCTCTTTTTGTTTCTTGAGCGCAGTTTTAATCTTTTGAATTTTTGGGAAATTCTGTAAAGTTGTTTGAATTGGAATGTTAAGTGATTAATAATTTTTGGAGAATACATGCTTTCTTGTACTTCTATTCCGGCTCTCCTTTTGTGATATCTGTGGCAGGAACAGATAAGGCAGCGCAGCAGAGTGCTTAGGACATGATGGGAACCCTATCTGCCTTAGGGTAGGGGGCTGGGTGGACTAGTGGGGACCTTATTCTTAGAAAGATAAATTAGTAGACTACATGGTAAAAGGACTTATTAGCATGGCTTACCCAATGCTTAATGACATTTAATTGTAGACTTCTGCTGTACATTCTACCTGACCATCAAAGGAATTTTAAGCACCCAAAAGCATCTGACTTCCTCACATAGTCAGTGCTTTTTGAGGCCTTTGCACCATTCTTTCTTGTTATTGTATATTTATTTTCTTTATAACCCCTTTTCCCTTTGACTATTTCCTCTCAATATCTACCTAGAATTTTACTTATTTTTAATAATACTAAAGTTTTTAAAGGGTTCCTATCTACAAAAGTAGCATGCCACTTCTGGTCTTTCAGGGTTTTTGTTTGTTTGTCATTTGGTTTTTGGAAACAGGTTTTCTTTGTGTAGCCCTGGCTATCCTGGAACTCGCTCTGTAGACCAGACTGGTGTAGAAAATATATCAGGAAAGGGGAGTGAAAGTAGATTAGGGCTTCTCTCTCATTTTGTTCTGCTAGAGGAAAATATACTAAGTAATTTGTAAAGAGCACATTCTCCACCCTTGGAGAGACCTGCCACTCAGCAGCTGTGCTGCTGTCTCCTCACAGGGCAGGCAGGGGCAGTCTGACTAAACTGTGAGGCTTTGTTCATAGGGCTCTTGATTCCATTCATGAGAGAGGAGACCTCATGGCCTGATTACCTTTTAAGGGCTTGTCTCAATATACCTTGGAAGGGACAAATCCAAATCCCACACTGAGGATTTTGATGCCAGGCAGTGGAAAACTACTATTTGCAAATGAACAAAGTCAAATCTATGTTTAAGAGGACAAGTTGGCATTGTAACTGGCAGGGGTGGGGGCAGGCAATGAAAGAAGAGACAAGATAGCAAATCAAAGTCTTACTCCAGTGGAAAAAGAGATTCTGGGTCATACAACTCTCAGGTGTGTAAGGTGAGAAGTAGTGTGTCAGATTTTGCTGGTATGGTTGTCCATGCCCAAATAAGCAATAAATTATATTCAAATGAGGCTCAAGAGCACTTTTCTTAGTAAAATGAAATACCATAAGTCAGAAGGAAGATACATACAACCTGAGAAATAAGCAGGAGCTACAATTGCAGCGTCTTGCAGGTTTCAGAAACACCAATGCTAAGAGAAGCTTTGACACCCATATGAAGATAAGAATTTCAGCTTTGGTCAAATTGGAGACTTGAAACTAAGCTCCCTGTGACTGCCAGCTGCATATACTAGCCAGTAAAGCCAAAACGTTGGGAATCATGTTTATGAAGTCTAGTAATACACACCCGGAATCCCAGCGTTTAGGCAGATACAGAATTGCCACAAGTTCAACTATAGCCTGAACTATATAGAAAAACTAAAAAGGCAAAGAGTAAGGAAAAGAATGCAAGTCTGTGTCACAGCACCATATAGGGCACACATACATTCAAGTCTGTGTCACAGCATCATATAGGGGACACATATATTCAAGTTTGTGTCACAACACCATAGAGGGCATACATTTACATTGCATGGTACCAAAGTTCCAAGTTCCATTTTAAAAATGTGCTAAGCTCTGAAACTTTCATCCAGCAAAATAAACAGGAAATATATCTGGGCGACTTTCACGACTTAGAATATAATGCCTGGAGGTGAGTCACTCAGAGCTGCGGGGTGGAGCTACACCTTCCAGCTTTGAAGTTGTGCCAGCAAGTGAGCAGCTCCTGCCCACTCTGGGCACTGCTGCCACCCTCAACAGCCTTCACACAATGGTCCTTCCACTTGGCTCCAGTCCTCCTCCACCACCTGGAGTTGTTTTCCCTTGGGCCAACTCCTGACTTCTTCCATACCTCATCTAGGTTCTAGAGGTGTAATTTTCTCTTCAGAGGTGAATGAGATACATTAACACTGGAGATATCTCTTTCTAAGCCAGTGGTGGTGCTGCACACCTGAAATCACAGCACTATATTAGAATGAGGCAGAGAATCACAAGTTGGTAGCCCACCTGAGCTACAGAATAAGACCCAGATTCAAATCTAAGTGTTCAAGGACTTCAATATATAATTTGGAGCCTGATATATCTGGGATTAGAGTTTGAGATCCTCTACTTTCATTTTAGCTATCTGCAGACCTTGAAAAGGTATTTTGTTTCAACCCTCTCTTGTCTGTGGGTTACGTTTCCCACAGTTTAATTCTCCACAATTGTTTTAAAACTCATCTCCTAAACAATGCTGGATGTTTGAAGATGAAGAATTTGAGTTTATTATCAAATTAAATGCCCTGTGGAAAAGCAGCCAGTTAACTCTATGTCAATGACCATGAGATGTCACTGCTCTTTGTGGGTTCTTCTTTTTCCCAAGCTTTTCCCCACATGGCTTCACCCACTATTAGTAGGAGGGAGAGAGAGAGAGAGAGAGAGAGAGAGAGAGAGAGAGAGAGAGAGAGAGAGAAAGAAATCTAATTTCTTTTTTCTTCTTTGAGCATAACTAACAAACCTACCACCACCACCACCACCAAGAACAACAACCACCCACACCACCAACAAACAAACAACAACATATCAGGGCTCCAGCATTTATATACCCTCTGAAAAATTCCCAGAATTCCAGCGTCACACAATCCCAGAAACTATCTGCAGCTGACAAAATGTCTCTGCTAGAGCACAAGGCCCCATATCTAACACCTTGGATTAAAACAAAAACAGATTCTTACATTTCTGTGGTTTTTTAAATGAAACCAAAGTCCAAACTTCTCTCTCCAGTGAGAGTGAGTCCATGGAGCAGTGGTGCATGCTAGTCCCTCTCACTGGTCCGACCTACCCTGTAAACTTTGGAGTGCCACTGAATCAGTCACTCCTACACTGGTGGCTGAATGACACTCAGGAACTAGTGCAAGATAGTGCACAGCAATGGAAGACTGAGCAAGGACAATGCTGTCAGTTTGAGGTAATTGCCACCGAGAATGGATGTTGCCTACTATGTTCCATAGTAATTTTGCAAACTATGTGTTTGCGAGACTCTGTATTAGCCAGGGTTCTCTAGAGGAACAAAACTGATTGAATGAATATCTATAGTATTTATGAGTATCTTATCTGCTAGTCCAAAAGTGGCTGTATACCAACAGAAAGTCCAAGAATCTGTAGTTGTTCAATCCAGGAGGGTGGGTGTCTCAGCTAGTCTTTAGTATACTCCAGAGTCCCAAAGAAGTAAGCTCTAATGCCAGTGAAGGATAGTTAAATGGAGGATCGTGACTTGTATTCTGCTTGTATTAGAAGGTGTTATACCTGCCAGTGTTTAATAAGATTTAATCTTAGCAATTTTAAAAATAATTTAGTGTAATCTCAGTAGACTTCTTGTTGAAATGAAATATGGCATATTTGGATTATTGTAGCTGGTGTCAGTGAAAAGAGAAGAAACTGGGATGTTCTGTTCAAATCCTAACTGTGCAATCTCATATACATTTGCTCCCACCCCCATTACCAATGCTTATTTGAGTGAAGTTGCTGAGAGTGGCATAGTAATAATCTTTGGTATTTGAAACTTGCTGACAATAGGATATCTAATTTGCACAGTGAAGAATAGCAAATTATTTTATACCTTCTAAGAAATTATGGTTTTGGCATTAACGAAAGCCTAAAGGGAGGACTTGCTTGAAGAGAATGAAACCACACTAGGTTTTTCAATGCAGCTTTTATTAGATTTATGCTTTGTTCCCTCTTAATTCATACAGAAAAACATACTTGGGATGATTTGCTATCTCATAGACTGTGCTACATAACTAAGTTTTGATGCCTAAATATTCGTTATGGATGAAGAAATCCTTACACCATGGGGTTAATATCCACAAATGTGTTCTGAACTCATTCATTAACTAAGGACAGTCAGTAAGAATGAACTTATGTAGAAAATACTCACCTAGCATCTTACATCTGAAATAAATCACGTGAGATTTTAGTATACAAGAGCCTAATGAGACAGCTAGGGCAACTTCATTAGCTACCTGTAGTCAGGTATTATCTTCAGATGTTTCCCTGGTCACTTGCTATATCTTTCTTTTCTGTTTCACAACCACTAAGAAGGAATTGGTTTGCTTGATTTCTGCGTAGTTTCTTACTAGCCCTCTAGTGCTTTTTTCTGGACACACCCTAACCCTAACCCCAACCCTAACCAACCCTAACCCTAACCCTAACCCTAACCCTAACCCTAACCCTAACCCTAACCCTAACCCTAACCCCAACCTCAACCCCAACCCCAACCCTAACCCTAACCCTAACCCTAACCCTACCCCTACCCCTAACCCAACCCTAACCCTAACCCTAACCCTAACCCCAACCCTAACCAACCCTAACCCTAACCCTAACCCTAACCCAACCCTAACCCAACCCTAACCCTAAAAACTTAAGTAGCTTAGCAAGTTTGAATGAGCCTAATGTGATGACTGTTGTATACAGGAATCTATATTTCTTCTGTTTGTCACAAAGAAAAACATTTTTTTATTTTATTTTTTTTAACTTGAGTATTTCTTATTTACATTTTGAGTGTTATTCCCTTTCCTGGTTTACAGGCCAACATCCCCCTAGTCCCTCCCCTCCCCTTCTTTATGGGTGAAAGAAAAACATTTTTTAGTTGAGAGAAAACTCTGCAAAAAACTCTGCAGTAAAGACGAGTTTATGGTTATAAGTTAGGGTTATAAAATCATTATGTGGCAAAGTTGATAGGTATGACAAATAGAATTAGTACCTCATGACCTTAAAAATGCCATAGGATACTCTAGTGACTTTGTAAATTTATATTTTAAATTATTAAATTTTTTTAAGAAAAAGACAGTGTTCAGATACAAGCAGGTCTGTAAAAGAAAATCTAAAGGTAGTAATAGTTTGGAATTAAAGTCAGGTGTCACAATATGCTCCAAGAATCAAAATATACTCTAAGAATCACCAAGGCACAAATGAAGAAACACCATGGATTCTAACAAGTCCAAAAAGAAATAGAAAGGAACAAGAGGGAGGCAGCAGAGAAAGGATTGATGGTTGTTACTTTCAAGGATTTCAACCACCTTGAGGGGTGAATTTGTACAAAGCACAATGATACCTGTGTATGAAAATGTCATGAGTAGACACACTCTTTCTAAAAGATTGCTTTAGGTTTCTGTGTGTGCCTGTGCGAGGTAACTGCAGTAGATGCATGCAGATTCCCTGGAACTAGAATTACAGCTGGTTATGAGCAAGTTGATGTGGGTGCTGGGAACCCAACATTGATCATCTGCAAAAGCAGCAATCACTCTTAACTACTGAATAATTTCTCCAATTCTCCTTTCATTATTTTCAGTAATTTAAAAAAATTGACCCAAATCCTGTGGGGGAGAGAGCTGGACCCTCAGAACTGTGGACAATCTTGAGAACTCGGAGGAGACAACAACTTTCTGCCCACATTCCTGACCCAAAGGAAAACACCCTCTGTGCCCTGTGGGCATAGGAACCTAGGAGCAATCAGGGGCAGGACCCTTCAGGTTGCTGCCTACACAGAGAGCTGAAAGCCAGTCGCTAGGAGCACCTATACCTGAGAAAGGGGTAAGACCAACTCTTAAGAACCAAACAAACCGCCTGGAGGCTTCAGGTCACACAAACACAGGAGCAGCTCTCTGTTCCCAGACTCAGCTAAAAGAAAAAGGTCTAGGAGTACTGACACACAGGCCTACAGGAAGGTCAAGCCAAGCCACTGTCAGAGAGAGAAGACAAGCCAACATCAGAGAAAACCTGATGGCAAGAGGCAAGAACAGGAACCTAAGCAAGAGAAACCAAGACTATTTGACATCATCAGAGCCTGGTTCTCACACCAAAGCAAATACTGGATACCCAAACACACTGGAAAAGCAAAATTTGGATTTAAAAATCACATGATGATGATAGGGGGCTTTAAGAAGGACATAAATAACCCCCTTAAAGACAACACAAGTAAACAAGTTGAAGCCCTTAAAAAGGAAACACAAAAGTCCCTTAAAGAATTACAGGAAAGGGAGGGAGAGCTAAACCTTCAGAGAGGCAGACAAGCCTGGGAAACCAGAAGTGACTGCTCCCTGCACACACATCTCGGACGCCAGAGGAAAAAGCCAAAGACCATCTGGAACCCTGGTGCACTGAAGTTCCCGGAAGGGGCGGCACAGGTCTTCCTGGTTGCTGCCGCTGCAGAGAGCCCGTGGGCAGAACCCCACGAGCGAACCTGAGCCTCGGGACCACAGGTAAGACCAAATTTTCTGCTGCAAGAAAGCTGCCTGGTGAACTCAAGACACAGGCCCACAGGAACAGCTGAAGACCTGTAGAGAGGAAAAACTACACGCCAGAAAGCAGAACACTCTGTCCCCATAACTGACTGAAAGAGAGGAAAACAGGTCTACAGCACTCCTGTCACACAGGCTTATAGGACAGTCTAGCCACTGTCAGAAATAGCAGAACAAAGTAACACTAGAGATAATCTGATGGCGAGAGGCAAGCGCAGGAACCCAAGCAACAGAAACCAAGACTACATGGCACCATCGGAGCCCAATTCTCCCATCAAAACAAATATGGAATATCCAAACACACCAGAAAAGCAAGATCTATTTTCAAAATCATATTTGATCATGATGCTGGAGGACTTCAAGAAAGACATGAAGAACTCCCTTAGAGAACAAGTAGAAGCCTACAGAGAGGAATCGCAAAAATCCCTGAAAGAATTCCAGGAAAACACAATCAAACAGTTGAAGGAATTAAAAATGGAAATAGAAGCAATCAAGAAAGAACACATGGAAACAACCCTGGACATAGAAAACCAAAAGAAGAGACAAGGAGCTGTAGATACAAGCCTCACCAACAGAATTCAAGAGATGGAAGAGAGAATCTCAGGAGCAGAAGATTCCATAGAAATCATTGACTCAACTGTCAAAGATAATGTAAAGCGGAAAAAGCTACTGGTCCAAAACATACAGGAAATCCAGGACTCAATGAGAAGATCAAACCTAAGGATAATAGGTATAGAAGAGAGTGAAGACTCCCAGCTCAAAGGACCAGTAAATATCTTCAACAAAATCATAGAAGAAAACTTCCCTAACCTAAAAAAAGAGATACCCATAGACATACAAGAAGCCTACAGAACTCCAAATAGATTGGACCAGAAAAGAAACACCTCCCGTCACATAATTGTCAAAACACCAAACGCACAAAATAAAGAAAGAATATTAAAAGCTGTAAGGGAAAAAGGTCAAGTAACATATAAAGGGAGACCTATCAGAATCACACCAGACTTCTCGCCAGAAACTATGAAGGCCAGAAGATCCTGGACTGATGTCATACAGACCCTAAGAGAACACAAATGCCAGCCCAGGTTACTGTATCCAGCAAAACTCTCAATTAACATTGATGGAGAAACCAAGATATTCCATGACAAAACCAAATTTACACAATATCTTTCTACAAATCCAGCACTACAAAGGATAATAAATGGTAAAGCCCGACATAAGGAGGCAAGCTATACCCTAGAAGAAGCAAGAAACTAATCGTCTTGGCAACAAAACAAAGAGAATGAAAGAACACAAACATAACCTCACATCCAAATATGAATATAAAGGGAAGCAATAATCACTATTCCTTAATATCTCTCAATATCAATGGCCTCAACTCCCCAATAAAAAAACATAGATTAACAAACTGGATACGCAACGAGGACCCTGCATTCTGCTGCCTACAGGAAACACACCTCAGAGACAAAGACAGACACTACCTCAGAGTGAAAGGCTGGAAAACAACTTTCCAAGCAAATGGTCAGAAGAAGCAAGCTGGAGTAGCCATTCTAATATCAAATAAAATCAATTTCCAACTAAAAGTCATCAAAAAAGATAAGGAAGGACACTTCATATTCATCAAAGGAAAAATCCACCAAGATGAACTCTCAATCCTAAATATCTATGCCCCAAATACAAGGGCACCTACATACGTAAAAGAAACCTTACTAAAGCTCAAAACACACATTTCACCTCACACAATAATAGTGGGAGACTTCAACACCCCACTCTCATCAATGGACAGATCATGGAAACAGAAATTAAACAGTGATGTCGACAGACTAAGAGAAGTCATGAGCCAAATGGACTTAATGGATATTTATAGAACATTCTATCCTAAAGCAAAAGGATATACCTTCTTCTCAGCTCCTCATGGTACTTTCTCCAAAATTGACCATATAATTGGTCAAAAAACGGGCCTCAACAGGTACAGAAAGATAGACATAATCCCATGCGTGCTATCGGACCACCACGGCCTAAAACTGGTCTTCAATAACAATAAGGGAAGAATGCCCACATATACGTGGAAATTGAACAATGCTCTACTCAATGATAACCTGGTCAAGGAAGAAATAAAGAAAGAAATTAAAAACTTTTTAGAATTTAATGAAAATGAAGATACAACATACCCAAACTTATGGGACACAATGAAAGCTGTGCTAAGAGGAAAACTCATAGCGCTGAGTGCCTGCAGAAAGAAACAGGAAAGAGCATATGTCAGCAGCTTGACAGCACACCTAAAAGCTCTAGAACAAAAAGAAGCAAATACACCCAGGAGGAGTAGAAGGCAGGAAATAATCAAACTCAGAGCTGAAATCAACCAAGTAGAAACAAAAAGGACCATAGAAAGAATCAACAGAACCAAAAGTTGGTTCTTTGAGAAAATCAACAAGATAGATTAACCCTTAGCCAGACTAACGAGAGGACACAGAGAGTGTGTCCAAATTAACAAAATTAGAAATGAAAAGGGAGACATAACTACAGATTCAGAGGAAATTCAAAAACTCATCAGATCTTACTATAAAAACCTATATTCAACAAAATTTGAAAATCTTCAGGAAATGGACAATTTCCTAGACAGATACCAGGTATCGAAGTTAAATCAGGAACAGATAAACCAGTTAAACAACCCCATAACTCCTAAGGAAATAGAAGCAGTCATTAAAGGTCTTCCAACCAAAAAGAGCCCAGGTCCAGACGGGTTTAGTGCAGAATTCTATCAAACCTTCATAGAAGACCTCATACCAATATTATCCAAACTATTCCACAAAATTGAAACAGATGGAGCACTACCGAATTCCTTCTACGAAGCCACAATTACTCTTATACCTAAACCACACAAAGACACAACAAAGAAAGAGAACTTCAGACCAATTTCCCTTATGAATATCGACGCAAAAATACTCAATAAAATTCTGGCAAACCGAATTCAAGAGCACATCAAAACAATCATCCACCATGATCAAGTAGGCTTCATCCCAGGCATGCAGGGATGGTTTAATATACGGAAAACCATCAACGTGATCCATCATATAAACAAACTGAAAGAACAAAACCACATGATCATTTCATTAGATGCTGAGAAAGCATTTGACAAAATTCAACACCCCTTCATGATAAAAGTCCTGGAAAGAATAGGAATTCAAGGCCCATACCTAAACATAGTAAAAGCCATATACAGCAAACCAGTTGCTAACATTAAACTAAATGGAGAGAAACTTGAAGCAATCCCACTAAAATCAGGGACTAGACAAGGCTGCCCACTCTCTCCCTACTTATTCAATATAGTTCTTGAAGTTCTAGCCAGAGCAATCAGACAACAAAAGGAGATCAAGGGGATACAGATCGGAAAAGAAGAAGTCAAAATATCACTATTTGCAGATGACATGATAGTATATTTAAGTGATCCCAAAAGTTCCACCAGAGAACTACTAAAGCTGATAAACAACTTCAGCAAAGTGGCTGGGTATAAAATTAACTCAAATAAATCAGTTGCCTTCCTCTATACAAAAGAGAAACAAGCCGAGAAAGAAATTAGGGAAACGACACCCTTCATAATAGACCCAAATAATATAAAGTACCTCGGTGTGACTTTAACCAAGCAAGTAAAAGATCTGTACAATAAGAACTTCAAGACACTGAGGAAAGAAATTGAAGAAGACCTCAGAAGATGGAAAGATCTCCCATGCTCATGGATTGGCAGGATTAATATAGTAAAAATGGCCATTTTACCAAAAGCAATCTACAGATTCAATGCAATCCCCATCAAAATACCAATCCAATTCTTCAAAGAGTTAGACAGAACAATTTGCAAATTCATCTGGAGTAACAAAAAACCCAGGATAGCTAAAGCTATCCTCAACAATAAAAGGACTTCCGGGGGAATCACTATCCCTGAACTCAAGCAGTATTACAGAGCAATAGTGATAAAAACTGCATGGTATTGGTACAGAGACAGACAGATAGACCAATGGAATAGAATTGAAGACCCAGAAATGAACCCACACACCTATGGTCACTTGATTTTTGACAAAGGAGCCAAAACCATCCAATGGAAAAAAGATAGCATTTTCAGCAAATGGTGCTGGTTCAACTGGAGGGCAACATGTAGAAGAATGCAGATCGATCCATGCTTATCACCCTGTACAAAGCTTAAGTCCAAGTGGATCAAGGACCTCCACATCAAACCAGACACACTCAAACTAATAGAAGAAAAACTAGGGAAGCATCTGGAACACATGGGCACTGGAAAAAATTTCCTGAACAAAACACCAATGGCTTATGCTCTAAGATCAAGAATCGACAAATGGGATCTCATAAAATTGCAAAGCTTCTGTAAGGCAAAGGACACGGTGGTTAGGACAAAACGGCAACCAACAGATTGGGAAAAGATCTTTACCAATCCTACAACAGATAGAGGCCTTATATCCAAAATATACAAAGAACTCAAGAAGTTAGACCGCAGGGAAACAAATAACCCTATTAAAAAATGGGGTTCAGAGCTAAACAAAGAATTTACAGCTGAGGAATGCCGAATGGCTGAGAAACACCTAAAGAAATGTTCAACATCTTTAGTCATAAGGGAAATGCAAATCAAAACAACCCTGAGATTTCACCTCACACCAGTGAGAATGGCTAAGATCAAAAACTCAGGTGACAGCAGATGCTGGCGAGGATGTGGAGAAAGAGGAACACTCCTCCATTGTTGGTGGGATTGCAGACTGGTAAAACCATTGTGGAAATCAGTCTGGAGGTTCCTCAGAAAATTGGACATTGAACTGCCTGAGGATCCAGCTATACCTCTCTTGGGCATATACCCAAAAGATGCCTCAACATATAAAAGAGACACGTGCTCCACTATGTTCATCGCAGCCTTATTTATAATAGCCAGAAAATGGAAGAACCGAGATGCCCTTCAACAGAGGAATGGATACAGAAAATGTGGTACATCTACACAATGGAATATTACTCAGCTATCAAAAACAACGAGTTTATGAAATTCGTAGGCAAATGGTTGGAACTGGAAAATATCATCCTGAGTGAGCTAACCCAATCACAGAAAGACATACATGGTATGCACTCTTTGATAAGTGGCTATTAGCCCAAATGCTTGAATTACCCTAGATCCCTAGAACAAACGAAACTCAAGACGGATGATCAAAATGTGAATGCTTCACTCCTTCTTTAAATGAGGAAAAAGAATACCCTTGGCAGGGAAGGGAGAGGCAAAGATTAAAACAGAGACTGAAGGAACACCCATTCAGAGCCTGCCCCACAGGTGGCCCATACATATACAGCCACCCAATTGGACAAGATGGATGAAGCAAAGAAGTGCAGACCAACAGGAGCCGGATGTAGATCGCTCCTGAGAGACACAGCCAGAATACAGCAAATACAGAGGCGAATGCCAGCAGCAAACCACTGAACTGAGAATAGGTCCCCCGTTGAAGGAATCAGAGAAAGAACTGGAAGAGCTTGAAGGTGCTCGAGACCCCAAAAGTACAACAATGTCAAGCAACCAGAGCTTCCAGGGACTAAGCCACTACCTAAAGACTATATATGGACTGACCCTGGACTCTGACCCCATAGGTAGCAATGAATATCCTAGTAAGAGCACCAGTGGAAGGGGAAGCCCTGGGTCCTGCTAAGACTGAACCCCCAGTGAACTAGACTATGGGGGGAGGGCGGCAATGGGGGGAGGGTTGGGAGGGGAACACCCATAAGGAAGGGGAGGGGGGAGGGGGATTTTGCCCGGAAACCGGGAAAGGGAATAACACTTGAAATGTATATAAGAAATACTCAAGTTAATAAAAAAAATAAATAAATAAAGAGTTAAATTTACAAAAAAAAAAGAATTACAGGAAAAACAAACAAATAGGGGAAGGAATTGAACAAAACTGTCCAGGATTTAAAAATGAAAATAGAAATAATAAAGAAAGCAGAACAGGAGACAACCCTGGAAATAGAAAACCTAGGAAGGAGATCAGGAGTCATAGATGCAAGCATCACCAACAGACTACAAGAGATAGAAGAGAGAATCTCAAGGGCAGAAGGTATCATAGAAAATGTCAACACAACTGTCAAAGATAATGAAAAACACAAAAAGCTCCTAGCCCAAAACATCCAGGAAATCCAGCGCAATGAGAAGCTCAAACCTAAGGATAAAGAAGATCAAACCTAAAGAAGAGAGTGAAGACTCCCAACTCAAAGGGCCAGTAAATATCTTCAGCAAAATTACAGAAGAAAACTTCCCTAAGCTAAAGAAAGAGATGCCCATAAATATACAAGAAGCCTACAGAACTCCAAATAGATTGGACCAGAAGAGAAATTCCTCCCATCACATAACAGTCAAAACAACAAATGCACAAAACAAAGAAAGAATATTAAAAGCAGTACAGGAAAAAAGACAAGTAACCTATAAAGGGAGACCTATTGGAATTACATCAGACTTCTCGACAGAGACTATGAAAAGCCAGAAGATCCTGGGCAGATGTCATACAGACCCTAAGAGAACACAAATGCCACTCAAGCTACTATATCCAGCAAAACTCTCAATTACCATAGATGGAGAAACCAAGATATTCCAACAAAACCAAATTGTCACAATATCTTTTTTTTTGCATTCTCTGCTCATGCTTTATTGCTAACAATATGTATATATGTATGTATATATATATATATATGTGCAGTTCAGACTCTCAAAACAGTTCCTTCAAATTTCTTCACAACTTGCATAGATGCATAGATTAATAAGCTGCCTTTTGTAATGCTTCCATCCCTACAAAGGATAAGAGATGGAAAACTCGAACACAAGGAAAGAAACTACACCCTAGAAAAAGCAAGAAAGTAATCTTCTTGCAACGAAACCAAAAGAAGACACACAAACATAATTCTACCCCTAAATATGAAAATAACAGGAAGCAACAATCACTATTCCTTAATATCTCTCAACATGAATGGACTCAATTCCCCAATAAAAAGACATAGATTAACAAACTGGATATGCAAGGAGGACCCTGCATTCTGCTGCCTACAGGAAACACACCTCAGAGACAATGACAGACCCTACCTCAGAGTTAAAGGTGGGAAAACAACTTTCCAAGCAAATGGTCGGAAGAAACAAGCTGGAGAAGCCATTCTAATATCGAATGAAATCGACTTTCAACCAAACGTCATCAAAAAAGATAAGGAAGGACACTTCATATTCATCAAAGGAAAAATCCGCCAAGATGAACTCTCAATCCTAAATATCTATGCCCCAAATACAAGGGCACCTACATACGTAAAAGAAACCTTACTAAAGCTCAAAACACACATTGCACCTCACACAATAATAGTAGGAGATTTCTACACCCCACTCTCATCAATGGACAGATCACGGAAACAGAAATTAAACAAAGACATAGAGAAACTAACAGAAGTTATGAACTTAACAGATATTTATAGAACATTTCATCCTAAAACAAAAGGATGTACCTTCTTCTCAGCACCTCATGGTGCCTTCTCCAAAATTGACCATATATTAAGTCACAAAAAAGGACTCAACAGATACAGTAAGATAGAAATCATCCCATGCATCCTGTCAGATCACCACAGACTAAGGCTGGCCTTCAATAACAAGAAAAATGACAGAGAGCCAACATGAACATGGAAGATGACCAACACTCTACCGAAGGATAACTTGGTCAAGGAAGAAATAAAGAAATCGGGGTTGGGGATTTAGCTCAGTGGTAGAGTGCTTGCCTAGCAAGTGCAAGGCCCTGGTTCGGTCCCCAGCTCCGAAAAAAAAAAAAAAGAAAAGAAAAAGAAAAAGAAAAGAAGTTAAAGACTTCTTAGAACTTAATGAAAATGAAGGCACTACATACCCAAACTTATGGGACACAATGAAAGCTGTGCTAAGAGGAAAACTCATAGCGCTGAGTGCCTGCAGAAAGAAACAGGAAAGAGCATATGTCAGCAGCTTGACAGCACACCTAAAAGCTCTAGAACAAAAAGAAGCAAATACACCCAAGAGGAGTAGAAGGCAGGAAATAATCAAACTCAGAGCTGAAATCAACCAAGTAGAAACAAAAAGGACCATAGAAAGAATCAACAAAACCAGGAGCTGGTTCTTTGAGAAAATCAACAAGATAGATAAACCCTTGGCCAGCCTAAGCAGAGGGGACAGAGAGTGTATCCAAATTAACAAAGTCAGTAATAAAAAGGGAGATATAACAACAGAATCTGAGGAAATTCAGAAAACCATCAGATCCTATTTAAAAAGCCTATATTCAACAAAACTTGAAAATCTGGAGGAAATGGACAACTTTCTAGACAAATACCAGATACCAAAGTTAAATCAGGATCAGATAAACTCCCTAAGCAACCCCATATCCCCTTTAAAAAATAGAAGCAGTTATTAAAAGTCTCCCAACAAAAAGAGCCCAGGACTAGATGGGTTTAGTTCAGAATTATATCAGACCTTCATAGAAGATCTCATACCAACACTGTCCAAACTATTCCACAAAATAAAAACAGATGGAGTGCTACCGAATTCCTTCTATGAAGCCACAATTACACTTATACCTAAACCACACAAAGACCCAACAATGAAAGAGAACTTCACCAATTTCCATTATGAATACTGAAGCAAAAATACTCAATAAAACTCTTGCAAACCAAATCCAAGAACACATCAAAATGATCATCCATCATGATCAAGTAGGCTTCATCCCAGGGATGCAGGGATGGTTCAGAATAGGGAAATCCATCAACATAATCCATTATATAAACAAACTAAAAGGAAAAAAACCACATGATCATTTCATTAGATGCTGAGAAAGCATTTGACAAAATTCAACACCCCTTCATGATAACAGTCCTGGACAGATCAGGAATTCAAGGCCCAAACCTAAACATAGTAAAAGCCATATACAGCAAACCAGTAGCCAACATCAAACTAAATGGAGAGAAACTTGAAGCAATCCCACTAAAGTCAGGGATTAGACAAGGCTGCCCACTCTCTCCGTACTTATTCAATACAATACTCGAAGTCCTAGCCAGAGCAATCAGAAAACGAAAGGAGGTCAAAGTGTTACAGATTGGAAAGGAAGAAGTCAAAATATCACTATTTACAGGTGATATGATAGTATATTTAAGTGACCCCAAAAGTTCTACCAGAGAAATACTAAGTCTGACAAAACAACTTCAGTAAAGTGGCTGGGTATAAAATTAACTCAAATTAGTAGCCTTCCTCTACTCAAAGGATAAACAAGTTGAGAAAGAAATTAGGGAAATAACACCCTTCACAATAGTTAGTCCCAAATAATATAAAATACCTCAGTGTGACTCTAACCAAGCAAGTGAAAGATCTGTATGACAAGAACTTCAAGTCTCTGAAGAAAGAAATTGAAGAAGATCTCAGAAGATGGAAAGACCTCCCATACTCGTGGATTGGCAGGATTAATATAGTAAAAATGGCCATTTTGCCAAAAGCAAACTACAGATTCAATGCAATCCCCATCAAGATTCCAACTCAATTCTTCATAGAGTAAGAAAGAACAATTTGCAAATTCATTTGGAATAACAAAAAACCCAGGATAGCAAAGACTATCCTCAATTAAAACTTTGAGGGGAATCACCATCCCTGACCTCGAGCAGTATTACAGAGCAATAGTGATAAAAACTGTGTGTTACAGAAACAGGCAGGTAGATCAGTGGAGTAGAATTGAAAACCCAGAAATGAACCCACACACCTATGGTCACTTGATCTTTGACATAAGAGCTAAAATCGTCCAGTGGAAAAAAGATAGCATTTTCTTTTTTTTTTTATTTTATTTTATTTTTTTTATTAACTTGAGTATTTCTTATTTACATTTCGAATGTTATTCCCTTTCCCGGTTTCCAGGCAAACATCCCCCTGATCCCTCCCCCTCCCCTTCTTTATGGGTGTTCCCCTCCCTACCCTCCCCCCATTGCCGCCCTCCCCCCAACAATCTAGTTCACTGGGGGTTCAGTCTTAGCAGGACCAAGGGCTTCCCCTTCCACTGGTGATCTTACTAGGATATTCATTGCTACCTATGAGGTCAGAGTCCAGGGTCAGTCCATGTATAGTAAAAGATAGCATTTTCAATAAATGGTGCTGGTTCAACTGGAGGTCAGCATGTAGAAGAATGCAGATCGATCCGTTCTTATCGACCTGTACAAAGTATAAGTCCAAGTGAATCGAAGACATCCACATAAAACCAGATATATTCAAACTAATAGAAGAAAAAGTAGGGAAGAGCCTTGACTACATGGGCATTGGTGAAATTTTCCTGAACAAAACACCAATGGCCTATGCTCTAAGATCAAGAATAGACAAATGGGACCTCATAAAATTGCAAAGCTTCTGTAAGGCAAAGGACACTGACATTAGGACAAAATGGCAACCAAAAGATTAGGCAAAGATCTTTACCAATCCTACATCTGATACAGGGCTAATATGCAAAATATACAAAAAAACTCAAGAAGTTAGACTCCAGAGAGCCAAAAAACTCTTAAAAATGGGGTACAGAGCTACACAAAGAATTCTCAGCTGAGGATTATCAAATGGCTGAGAAGCACCTAAAGAAATGTTCAACATCCTTAGTCATCAGGGAAATGCAAATCAAAATGACCCTGAGATTCCACCTCACACCAGTCAGAATGGCTAAGATAAAAAACTCAGGTGACAACAGATGAAAAACTCAGGTGACAACAGATGCTGGTGAGGATGTGGAGAAAGAGGGACACTCCTCCATTGTTGGTGGGATTGCAAACTGGTACAACCACTCTGGAAATCAGTCTGGAGGTTCCTTAGAAAATTGGACATTGCACTACCTGAGGATCCATCTATACTTCTCCTGGGCATATACTCAAAAGATGCTCCAACATACAGCAAAGACACATGCTCCACTATGTTCATAGCAGCCTTATTTATAATAGCCAGAGGCTGGAAAGAACCCAGATGCTCTTCAACAGAGGAATGGATACAGAAAATGAAGTACATTTACACAATGGAATACTACTCAGCTATCAAAACCAATGACTTCATGAAATTCATAGGCAAATAGAATGAACTAAAAAATATCATCCTGAGTGAGTTAACCCAATCACAGAAAAACATACTTGGTATGCACTCATTGATAAGGGCATATTAGCCCAAAAGCTCGAATTACCCAAGATGCAATCCACAGACCACCTGAAGCTCAAGAAGAAGGATAACCAAAGTGTGGATGCTTCACTCTTTCTTGAAAGGGGTAACAAAAACATCCATAAGAGGGGATATGGAGGTAAAGTTTGGAGGAGAGACAGAAGGAATGGTCATTCAGAGCTTACCCCACAGGGGTACGCAGTCCATATATATACAGCCACCAAAACTAAAGAAGATTGATGAAGCTAAAAACTGCATGCTGAAAGGGACCGGATATAGATCTCTCCTGAGACACACATCTAAACCATGTCAAATACAGAGGTGAATGCTAGCAGCAAACCACTGAACTGAGAACAGGACCCCCGGCAGGGACTTAGAGGAAGGACTGAAAGAGCTGAAGGGGCTTGCAACCCCATAAGAACAACAATGACAACAACCAGAGCTTCCAGGGATTAAACCACTACCCAAAGACTATACATGGACTGACCCACGGCTCCAACTGCATATGTAGCAGAGAATAGCCTTGTTGGGGCACCAGTAGAAGGGGAAGCCCTTGGTCCTGCCAAGATTGGACCCCCCAGTGCAGGGGAATATTGGGTGGAGAGTAAGGGGGTGGATTGGGGGAACACCCATATGGGGAAGGGGGAGGGGATGGGGACTTATGGACAGGACATCAAGAAAGGGAATAACATTTGAAATGTAAATAAAGAAATATATCTAATAAAAAATAAAATTTCAAAAAGAAAAAAGAAAAATGACTGTTGTCTAAAAAAGTAGTACAGGACATGAATAAACTATAGCTATTAAAATAATGTAACCAGTGGTCATAAATCTTTGTCAGAGAAAAGAGGAATCCCCCTTCTAATTCTACAAAGCTTGTGTAAGGTAGTTTGAATGAGACACCACCACAGGCTCATATATTTGAAGATGGTCTCCAGTTGTTGGGATTATCTGAAAAGGATTATGGGCCTTGTTTGAGAAGATGTGTCACTGGTGCTGCGCTTTGAGGTTTCAAAAGCCTAAACCATTTCCATTTAGCTTTCTGAATCTTCCCCTTATGGATCAAGATGTAAGCTTTTGGCCACTGCTCCAGTGCCATGCCTGCCTGCCTGGTGCCATGCTTACCAACATTATGGCCATGAACACTAATGCTCTGAAATTGTTACATTCCAAATAAAGTCTTCTGTAACTTGTTTTGGTCATCAATTTAAAAAAACTAAGAAAGGAAGGAGGAGGAGGAGGAGGAGGAGGAGCAGGAACAGGAGGAGGAGGACGAGGATGAGGACGAGGACGAGGACGAGGAGGATGACAATGACAACTAAGATGAGTAAAGGAAGCAACATAGTTTCAGTTGTGAAATCGATGCAAATGTTCTACATAAGCACAAGCCAAACTGGTCTATCTGAAAACAATCACCTTTGGATGAGGATCTATCACAGGAATAGGAGGATGTTAAAGAGCTTGTTCATAGTTTTTACCGAGTAACAGATTGAGAATAGGGGTGTCATTTTATTCAACCATGATTAGTATTTGCTAAGTTTCAGCATAAAGAGAAGAAAAATTCTTAGCAAACTAGCAATGTTAGTTTTTAAATTTCTTATAAACACAGTATTTTCTGTTAGAGACAAGTATGCTCACTACTATTCTTTATATTCTACATTTTATTGGTGACCTTAGCCATCATTAGAGAAAACAATAATAAAAGGACAAAATGAAGTCCATCACAGACTATATTTTTGAAACCAAGACTGTCCAAGGAACTCAAAGGACCAGAACCTGCAATAGAGCGCAGCAAAGTTCCTGGACATAGGATCATTATAAATGACCATAAATTCCAATAAGTTAAGCATAATTACATTGACCTTTTGGTGCCAAGCATAAATGCTGTGTTTACATTTAGCCTGAAAAACAGTTCAGTGAGTAATCTTAAGAGACACTGAGCCCACAGCTGGGAAATAATCGCCAAAGGTCCTAGAGGCAGTAAAAATTATGTACACCTGGGATTACTACCTGAATCCATGTTAACTCTGAAAAAGTCGTCCCGTTTTAACTACTAAGTACTCATCTCCTCCTGATAGCTGTAAAGAATGAGAACTCTCTTGTTACTGTCACCGATTCCTTCTTTTTACTTAATATGTTAAAGGTTATTTTTAAAATAGGGAAAAAAACTTACACCTGAGGTTCCAAAAACATCATAGATAAATAAAATGAATTTTTTGGCCTGGGAGCGCTTCAAGATATCCAGGAACAAATCTAGCCACTCCTTAGGATGATGGCTGAATGAGGCAACTAAGTTGTGGAAGCCACTGAGACCCAGAGTTCTGACTGGCCAGAAGCATCCAATCCCTGCTCTGTTTGCGCACAGCCTGCTGGGAAGCCAAGGTGGGTGGTCTCCTAAGAAAGAGTTGAGTGGGACAAAGCATGCCCCCTGCAGACTCTGAAACCAAGAAAGATTCTTTAGAGACACTAGAGTTGAAGCAATAGTGTCATCCCAGGTGACTTGGTATAGTTCCTGAAATGTATTTTGTATTCATTATAGCAACAGCGGGAGCTATTGCCACACTTGCTGCTGCTGCCCTGACCGCAGTGTTAATAGTGAAACGTCTGAGTAACTTAAAAAGGGGCACAAATACGGACTATGAGAGTACTGAACATGTGGATAAAAATTACGTGTCTAGTTCCAGGGTGGAACAGGAAGCACACAAAAACTTGGACGAGACAGAACACAAGGAATTGAATGAGAAGGATCAGCAGATACATGAAGAACCAGATAAGGGTCAGCATATACATGAAGAATTGAACAAGAAGGGTCAGCATATAAATGAAGAACTAGGTAAGAAGGGCCAGCAGATACACGAAGAACTAGGTAAAAGCCAGGAGATACATGAAGAACTGGACCCTAAGGAACGGGGGACAAAGGGGCTGGATAAGGAAGAGCCGAGTTCGCGCTGGGATGTGCATGGGAAGGAGCGGGACCGCCAGACTTCGTAAGTATAAGCTAAAACTTCTTCAAGTGCACAAAGGCAGCACGCCGCCCCTGGCAGGCTTCTTTTCTGAAATTCCGTGGGCAAGCAGGTCAGGGCCTAGAAAACCAGTTTTCATGGGGAAAGCACCGGAAAGTGACAGGTTGGGACCGGGCAGCAGCGGGGTGGCTCTGAGAAGGGGACAGTGCGGGCACCGCACAATGGGCACCACCTCACAGAGGAGTTGCAGGAGGAGCCTCAGCACTAGCCACAAGCGGGGGGCCCCTCGGGGCGGCGAGGCCGGCGGTGAGCTCCCAGGCCAAGGCTCTCCTCCCGGACCGTGGGAGGATGCGGGCGGGCGGCCGGGGCGAGCGGTGCTGAGGAGAGCGACTCCGAGGAGGGTGGCGGCGCTGACAGGGCGGCGCTTAGGAGAGCGTCCGCAGGCCACGGCTGCCTCAGCGTTGCTCGGAGACAGCCTCACCTCCCCTCGCGCCTCGCGACCGCCGCCCCGCCCTGCCCTGCGGGTTCCCTCCCGCCCCCATCTTTCCAGCTCTTTCTCCAACCTGCCACTCCGCAGCGAGCCGTTGCCGAGCGCTGACGGGAGCGGCCGAGGGCGAGGCCGCCGAGCCTCAGCCGACCGGTGGCTCGCGCCTCCCGGGGCCGAGCGCGCAGGCGCAGACCGCAGTAACTGCCGGTTGGGGGCGGCGAACCGCAGTGGAGACTAAGCGGCGGGCCGGGCGGAGGCGGCGCGGCGCAGGCGAGCGGCTCCACCTCCGCAATTCCGACGCCCTGCCCTAGATTTTCTGACAGAGAGTGGGTCCTCTCCTTTGCTTCTCGCAGGAGTCGCAGCGCCCGCAGTGGGGACCCGCAGCGGGACGCTGTCCCCCGACCCGGAGCGGTAGGCGGGATGTCGGTGGTGGGCATTGACCTCGGCTTCCTCAACTGCTACATCGCTGTGGCGAGGAGCGGCGGCATCGAGACCATCGCCAACGAGTACAGCGACAGGTGCACGCCGTAAGTGCCGCACGCCCCCTTTCCTGGGGTGGGGTCCGGGACGCCCCCCCCCGCCCGTGACAGGTGCAGCGTCTTCAGCCCAGACGAGGAGGGCAGGGGCTCGCCAACTCTGCTTGCCGCAGAGGTCTCTGACCCTAGGGCCTCTGCGTGGGGCTGCAGAAAAGCGCAAATGGGGGGCCACCTCGGCTTGGAGTCCGAGGGAAGAGAGGTCAGCCACCCAAGGGTGACCTGGGATTATCCTGGGCTAGGAAGTCGGCTAGAGCTCTGCATTCTGCCCTCCCTCCCCCGTCTCCTGAGCGACAGCTTCCTTAGAAAAGTGACCCCTGGTTATTGCACTCCTCAGAAAACGAATGGCAGTTTCCTCGTAACACTAGAAGTCATTTGTTTTACTTATTTATCTGTCTATCTGTGTGTTTATAGAAAAGAGAGATGGGGTGGTGAGGTGGTGTCCTTGAGAATTTGAGATGATCTGACCAGTTACCGGAGGGATTAGGTTAACAGCGCGCACATTCACTATGAGAGACAATGGGAGTCTTAGCTGTACACTGGCAATATCTTGTCAATTAGTGGAAATTGCCGTTGTTAGAAGCTACTGCTTAAAGTGAGTCTCTACAGAGTGAGTTGTTGGTGAGTCAGAGGCAACTATCATGTATACCAGGATTGTGGAGTGTTTCCATTATGAACTCTTGATGAAAGACTTTGTAGCATTACGTCATGGAAACGTGTGCCCACACGTTCACTTCTTTCTCCTTTCTGGAAAGTTTGTTGGCAGAGAACACAACTAATAATTGCACATGAAAAACTCTTCTTTGTACACTCCTGTTTACCTATAATTTAATGAGGAAAAATCTATTCATGTGTATTTTTGGAAAGGTGAATGACCCATACTATATTTTAAATTAAGCTAATATCAGCCAAGATAGTGTAAAATCATCTTTAAATGCTGAGGTTAAATCAGTTCTAGTAGTTTTTAAAAAATGGCAGTATGTTTCAGAGTAGCATTTGTCAATACAGAATGCTTTGATTTCTTTCCAAATATACTCTACAATTTTTAGGACTCCTTTTTTCTGTCACATCTCTATTGAAATTCTGGATGTTTATATACACAAATGCGGACACATAATCATGTAACTCATAATTCCAGGACCAATAATGTACACATGATTATTCATTTATTAAGCATATCTATTATGAAAAATTATTAAACTTAGAAATATAGTTACATGAAAATGTAAATAAAAATTATAATTCTGCCCAAAATTAAGACTTCTTGGTGGTTTTCTATTTGTTTTTAAGATAGAAAACTTGATGTTCTGTTCATTACCCTCTATATAAAGTATTTCTATTCCATTAGTGTTTGTATAATCATTAACTCCATCCCATGTTCTACTTCCAGGTTGCTTCTATTTTATTTTTGCAAATGTTACAATAACTACCTTTTTGTTTATTTTTACTTTGTGGGTTTGGGGTTGGGCTTGTTTTGCTTGAGAATTGACAGTGTATAATAAACTGTGGAGTTTTCAGACGATTATTTTTCTTCTGACAAAAATTCAGTGACCATATTTGCTATTTTTGTTGTTTAATTTAAATTTGTTTAGGGGGTTGTAAGGAAAGGAGAAATAAACGTGTGGACACCTGTTTCCATGACCTACAAATTGGTACACAGCCAAACCTAACTAAGACTGCTCTAAAAATCTTCAGATATTAATAATCAAGACAAAATGACTCCCCAGTCACTTCTTTGATCTTAGGGGTGAGGAATCTTATATTACATAATAGGTCTTATAAATTTGTGCTATTTCACATGCCATTAGTATTCTTTTTAGTTTGTGATCGTCATACTAATTAATGACCATCCTTCGATCTGGTAAAACTCTTCCTTTAGAGAAGTATCAGGTGGTAGTTAGCAGGTTTTCTGTCCACAGATTTGTCATTAATAAAACCTTAATGTGGTTGTGCATTTATATTTGTGTTTGGGTTGAGTAAATTTTAATTAAGACCATATTCCAAAACAATAAGCCTAATAATCTAATAGTTAATATGCATCTGCAATGGGTGATAAGTTTCTGGCTTTGTTTTTTGAGACAAGGTTTTGGGTAAATAGCCCAGGCTGATCTTGGACTTGATCCTCCTGCCTCAGCCTCCTGAGTACTGTCATGAAAGGCATGTGTTGTCATGCATAATACCTGATCAGCTTTTTAAATATCTGTCTGATTTCTGTTAAAGAGTTCAAGTTATAGGCTAATTTAATTATAAATTATGTTTAATAAGAATTTGGAAGCTTACATTATTTTCCATTCTTTAAAATATTTAATCCTTTTGGCCACAATAAATAATTTGAAGCTTTATGTTGTAACTAAATTGTATATGACTAGAGTTTTTTTTTTTTCTAAACAGCATGTTCTCCAGAAAGCCTGTAGCAAGAATATGCCATTCTGAGAACATTTTTCCCTTTCTATCTTCTTCTAGACACTCCTCCCACCCCTATAATTAAACAGTATTCAGATGCCTTTTTCTCTGCAGAAATTAAGTCCCTTTACTTACACCGAAAGTCTCTCAAGAACAGAATGTTTCACAAGCTTACTTTACTGTGTAAAGAATCGTGTTTTACAACTCTTGAGATCTATGCCAAGGCAGTGGCTCTCAGATGGGCTCTATTTTGCCCTCACAGGGACATCTTACACTTACCTGAAGATTCTTTTGTCCTCACAGTTGAGAGCGGGGGTGAAAAAGGTTCTATTAGCATCTTGTGGGTAGAGGTCAGCATACAGCTATTCAGTATAACCCCATTTATCCAACAAAAGAAGTATCTGGCACAGAAAGTTAGGATTGCCATGGTTGAGAAATTCAGCTCTCCTGATACCTTGGCACTATAGGTGAAACAAACAAGTTGCTTAGCTGTTGAAAATTTGATTCAGAGCCAAACTGTCAACATAGAAGAGGGTCAGAAAGGCTCATCAAGGAAGTGGGCTTGCTAGCTAGCTCACATCTCGATTCATCAAGCAACAACATAGTGACAGAAGAACTAAAAATATTTGTGATCTGTGTCCCTGATATGGGACAAGGAAAAAATTAGAGCTTTTTTTTTAAAGCTTATGTAACAAAATTGAGAGGAGCAGCAGATGAAAAGATGACTGAATCGAAAGTCCAGTGGACCTCAGTGAAATAGTGTCAGCCTTTAAGCCATACTCTGGAATATAACCTTTGCTTTGTATTAAAAATCACCTTACATTGGTCTCTCTCTTACTCAGAAACTTAATGGATTCCCATTACTTGATGCAAATATTTTGAATTTACAATCTGGCCTTGATACTGTCTTAATCAAATTCTTGTATGAAACTAGCCAAGTTGTATTATTCCTAGTTACCATTCGAATCCATTTTCCTGTTCATTCTACAAGGGCCCTTACTGTGTACCTACCAGTGGGTGATCCTGACCAGTGCTGTACAGTAGAACTTTCTGTTATGTGTATTTGTTCTCTGTTTATTTGGTTTTTTTAAATATCTACTAGCTACATGTGAGTGTAAGGAACCTGAAATGAGATTGATTTTGAGGCACAGGGTTTTGTTATTTTCAATTTAACTGACACATGTGAGCATTGGCTACCATGAACAGTGAGGACACTATGCCTTGTTCTTACAGATTTCACATTTTGATCTATAGATACAGCTATGAATATATACTATGAAAAAGTAAAATTGATTTTAGATGTTACGAGATGTTTCTGTTGAGGAGAATCAGGAATGTTATATAAGACTGTATGGGAAAGTGTCAGGCTTCTAAAGAAACTTGGCTCCTGATTTTAGTGGCTGGAGGATACATTCTTGCTAGTGTTATAGCAAGAGCCTCTTGCTATGTCACAGCATGTCAGAGAGACAGAAAAGGGACATACTGAATGAGTAAGGGGCCTAACATACTACTGTAAAATTGCTACTGATTTTCTGAGTTTAGTGCCCATAATCTGACTATCTCCTAGACCATACATCTTAAAGATTCTACCATCTCAGTGCCATTACTTTGGAACCAAGTTTCTAGCACATGAACCTTTAGAGGGAAACCATAACCAACCTCAGCACCACAATGCCCACAATGCCCTTTTCCACAAAACAGCTACAAATTAAAGACTTTAATGTCCTTTCAAGTTTAAATTAGAAATTGCTTCTCCTAAGCCCTGTTATGTAGAAGTGGCTGTTCTTTTCCATACTCCTAGGTATTCTATTGAATTTTTTCAATAAATTATAAATTCTCCAAGGATAGAAAGTGGCCTATGTATACACAGTATTTGTTGATTGAATAGTTTTTTGCAGGTAAAACTAAAATCTTGAAAACATTTTCTTCAATCACATGATAAAATGTTATTCTTTACTTTTATGTTACATGTAACATGGAGATTAAAATAGCAAGGATTTGCATTTTCGTTATGTGCCAAGTGTTGAAAGCATTTCTCGACAATGACACCTACATTCACTCTCCTGATCCTGACATAACCTGATGAGCAGGTGTTGTCACTGTCACCAAATGGGAAGTGAAGAAAAGGATGCTTACATAACTCCCAATAGATGTTGAATGACAAAGCCAGAGCGCAAATCTAAGCAGTCTTACTTTGCTAAATCTGACTATTTTTTTTTTAATTATCTTGAGTATTTCTTATATACATTTCAAGTGTTATTCCCTTTCCCGGTTTCCGGACAGACATCACCCTCCCCCCTCCCCTTCCTTGTGGGTGTTCCCCTCCCAAACCTCCCCCCATTGCCACCCTCCCCGCATAGTCTAGTTCACTGGGGGTTCAGTCTTAGCAGGACCCAGGGCTTCCCCTTCCACTGGTGCTCTTACTAGGATATTCATTGCTACCTATGGGGACAGAGTCCAGGGTCAGTCCATGTATAGTCTTTAGGTAGTGGCTTAGTCCCTGGAAGCTCTGGTTGCTTGACATTGTTGTACTTTTGGGGTCTCGAGCACCTTCAAGCTCTTCCAGTTCTTTCTCTGATTCCTTCAACGGGGGACCTATTCTCAGTTCAGTGGTTTGCTGCTGGCATTCGCCTCTGTATTTGCTGTATTCTGGCTGTGTCTCTCAGGAGCGATCTACATCCGGCTCCTGTCGGTCTGCACTTCTTTGCTTCATCCATCTTGTCTAATTGGGTGGCTGTATATGTATGGGCCACCTGTGGGGCAGGCTCTGAATGGGTGTTCCTTCAGTCTCTGTTTTAATCTTTGCCTCTCCCTTCCCTGCCAAGGGTATTCTTTTTCCTCATTTAAAGAAGGAGTGAAGCATTCACATTTTGATCATCCGTCTTGAGTTTCCTTTGTTCTAGGGATCTAGGGTAATTCAAGCATTTGGGCTAATAGCCACTTATCAATGAGTGCATACCATGTATGTCTTTCTGTGAGTGGGTTAGCTCACTCAGGATGATATTTTCCAGTTCCAACCATTTGCCTACGAATTTCATAAACTCGTTGTTTTTGATAGCTGAGTAATATTCCATTGTGTAGATGTACCACATTTTCTGTATCCATTCCTCTGTTGAAGGGCATCTGGGTTCTTTCCAGTTTCTGGCTATTATAAATAAGGCTGCGATGAACATAGTGGAGCACGTGTCTCTTTTATATGTTGAGGTATCTTTTGGGTATATGCCCAAGAGAGGTATGGCTGGATCCTCAGGCAGTTCAATGTCCAATTTTCTGAGGAACCTCCAGACTGATTTCCAGAATGGTTTTACCAGTCTGCAATCCCACCAACAATGGAGGAGTGTTCCTCTTTCTCCACATCCTCTAAATCTGACTATTTTTAATAGGTCTCACAGCAGTAGAATTTGAAAAATAATGTTGGTACCAATACAGTATTGGTAATTATTAGGATAGTTTTTTTTAAATTCTAAAATTCTGGTCACTATTCTGTTGATATAAAGTTTGGAATATGTAAAGTTTTAATTTCTATCGCCTGTTTTTAAATAATGATTAATTCTTTTAAATTTACTTCTGTATAAGGAAAACCATTTAAAACCACATAAACAGTGTACAGAGAAACAGAGGAAGTCTTGTTCTCATCTTTTTCAGGGCCTGTATATCTTTGGGATCTAGAACTCGAGCCATTGGAAATGCAGCTAAGAGCCAGGTATGTTGTTGTGTGGTTGTTTTGACGTAAGAGGGAAAATTAACTGCACAATGGTAAGTTTTCATGGTATGTAGTTGAGAGTTGCAAGTGGGACAGAGTAGCACTTTTGTATTTTGTCAGAGATACTTTGGTGGGTGTGGTGGTACATACCTGTAATCCCAGCTCTTGAAGCACTTGGATTGAGAGTTCAAGGCTCTCAATAAAACAAAAACAAAAACAGAAAAAAAGGTAGGAGTAGGGAGGAAGGGGGAGAAATAGATTTGCTTTGAGTTATAGACTAATTTTTCATGTTATTTATTTAAAACCTTGTAAAGTTGGAGTGTCTTTCCATGTGGATTTTTTCCTGTCTGATCACATTATATAAGGGGCAGTCTTCTGGATCATTCAGCAACTAACAAGAAATGTTTTTAGTAAAAGAAAGGAGCGGAAACAAAGTAGACATTTTCTAGAGTGACTCAGTGTGGCCATAAATTTAAGCTTATCTCCAGGCTTTTGAACTGCACATGAATAGAGTTTTAACTTAAAGTTTGCCTGATAGCTTGATGGTTTTATATTGTTCACACTTTATTTCCCTAAACCAAAGCCCTTGGTAGTTATTTCTGATGTTTTACAAATAGGTAGGTCTTCCTTCCTGCTCTCCTCTCTGTAAACCTATGGTAAACCAGGGAAGCTGAGTTAGGATGATCAGGCAATCAAGGCTGATGTCAAGTGAGTGTAAATTCAGCCTGAACTACATGAAATCCTCTTTCAAAAAGTGTAATTTAATGTGCCATTCTTTCTTTGTGGGAATTACTTACTCGTTTATTCAAAAAAACTGTCACTTACAGTTTTGAAAGAATGTCTTTTATAACTTTTTTAGTTGTGAAAATGTTTCATGTTTTCTATGTTCAAATTGTATACAAATATTAATTATATTGTATGTAAATGTTAATTAGTGCTAAAAATAGCTCCTTAATTACTTTATATGTAACATTTTGGTGTTTTTAAGATTTTATTTTATTTGTGTATGTCTATGTGTCTGTGTGTATGCATACAGGAATGGGGCCAGTGCACATGGAGGCCAGAGGAGATCGTTGGATCCTTTGGAGCTGGAGTTAAAGGCCTTCCAGGCCACCTGATGTGAGTTTTGGGATCAAAACTCAAGTCTTCATGATTGAGCAGCAAGCTCTCTTAACCACTGAGCCATCTTTCTAGCACCATCATATTTTGACTGCTTTCAATTTAGCAGAAATAGTTTCTTTGTTTAAAGCAGCCTTTAATACTGTATCTCCCGTGAGTTAAGTTAACTGAGCACCGCTATGTTTTCATCAGATCATGGAAGTTCAAGATCTGTTTGACTTTGAAGGTCACTAGGAAAGCAGGTACTGCATCTCAGTAACAGTATATGGTTTGAACAAGAAAATTATCTTGTCAAAATATCAGTCATTTGCAATGAAGAGAAGCTTAGCTCTGTGCTGCATAGGAGGGGTTTTAATTACTGGCCTAGAGGTAATTCTCAGCAATGGGAACAATATATTATACATAAGATACCTCACAAGAAAATACATTTTGAGAAGAAAGAAAAGGTGAATGATTAAATGACAGTTTAAATAAAAACAGGGAAATGGGGAAGGGTTTAGAGAAATGGCTCAGTGGTTAAGAGCAGAGTGCTCTTGCTGAGGACAAGAGTCAGCTTTCCAGAACTGCCAGTAACTCCAGCTCCACATGTGACTCCCTCTTCTGGCCTCCAAGAGTCCTTTATTCATATGTATGCACACATCCATATCTACATACACATAATCCAAAGTAAGAAAATTTAAGTAAGGGGAAAACACAAAATCAAAGATAGTGTTTCACTGACCAAAAGTGCTGAAAAGGATCTAGAAAGTTGGTGCCACAGCCAAGAATACTCCTGTTGTTCAGAGGACCCACATTTGAGTGCCCACATGGTGGCTAACAGCCACCTGCAACTCTAGTTCCAGGGGATTTGATGACTTCTCTTGGCCTCATCAGGCAGTAGACATGCAAATAGTGTACAAACATGCATGCGGGCAAAATACCTGTGTACATGATATTTCCAAAGTGCCGAAAGCAAAGAAGATTTTCACCACATTACTTGAAAAGGTTTAGATTATATTATTGTTTCCTCTTCTCCTCTCCCTCTCCCTCTTCCCCTCCCTCCCTCTCTCTCTGTCTCTCTCAGTCTCTGTCTCTCTCTCTGTCTCTTGGTCTGTCTCACTAACTTCTAGGATAAAAGAATTTTAAAGATAATACTTAAGATACATATGTAATCATACTGTAATTTTCTACTTGGAAAAGAAGAAAATGAAGTAAAATTCTGAGAGATTTGGTAGTTTTAAGTATTATAGTATCTTATTTTGCCTCAGTAATAACTTCAAATATGTATTGCCAACAGATAGTCACAAATGTAAGAAATACAATTCATGGCTTCAAAAAGCTTCATGGACGATCATTTGATGATCCCATTGTACAAACGGAGAGAATCAGGCTTCCCTATGAACTGCAGAAGATGCCTAATGGAAGTGCAGGAGTTAAGGTAAGCTCTGAGTTTAGAGAGTACAGTGTTTCCTTAAAAGAATGAACAATGTGAGAATGTGACTATTGTAACGTCAAGTGTAACTTTCTTTGTCCAGGCTCAATACATAGTACATCTATCCTAGCTGATTTATCGTCAGCTGGACACAAGTTGTAGTTTTTGGGGAAGGGGAACTCTAGATTGAAGAAATGCCTCAAGTATTTCCTACAAGCACCTCTGTAATACATCTTCTTAGTTATAGGAGTGGAGGGCCCAGCCTGTTGTGCTGGTGCCACCCATGGACAGATTGGGGTCCTGGGATGTATAAGAAAATAAGCTGTGCAAGCCATGAGGAGCAAGCCAGTAAACAGTGCTCCTCAGTGGCCTGTATCAGCTCCTGCCTCCAAGTTTCTGCTCTGACTTCCCTGAAGGATGGACTACACTGTAAACTAAGTAAGCTCCTTCCCCCCAAGTTGGGTTAGTCATAGTATCTGATGACAGCAGTAGAAACCCCAACTAGGACAATGCCTGAGAAATAGGTTTGTAGTACTTTTAATGAATGCAAAAACATTCTAGCTTAGATACTAACTTTTGAAATTTGTATTAATTGTTTGAAAGAAGAAATGACCATCACTGAAAGAACTCCATTAAATGGAAACCTCATGGAAATAAAGGCAGAGGCATGAGTGCCTTCGAAGAGAACACCCCAGAGTATTATAACTGCCAGCAGTTTTTCAAGGTTACAAGGACCTTGTAATATTTCTAAGTACTAAAGCAAACTTTCTTCTGACATATAGATTCTGGATTTTCAAGTGTATTCTAGACACTTAAAGTAGAAAATGGTCAACACACACTAGTGAGATACTTCAAAGCTCAGTCAGTGTATGACCCACAATTCCATTCCTCCCTAACCTGAAAGTGTTGAAAATATGTACACAAAGTCCCTGTAGATCAATATTCATAACATTAATAGTATAATTTATAATGACAAAGTTACTATACTTGTATGTCCATCATGAGTTAGATAGGGGAAATATATCTATACAGCAGAATAATATGCAACTATAGAAAGAAAGGCCTGAAATGCACTACAGCATATATGAGCTTTAAATACATGCTAAGTAAAGGAACCCCAGCACAAAAGTCCACATGATTTAGTATGCATCTTTTTATTTGCAATATTATCCAGAATACAGTGCATCCATATGGGCAGGAAGTAGTAGGTTAGTGACTGCTAAAGGCTGGGGAGAAGTGGGAAAGGGATGTACAGCTAACTCTATGAGGAGATTTTTGGAGTGCTGATGAAAACATTCTCCAAGTAGACAGAATCTTTTAAAAAAAAACCAACTATTTAATTCACCTAATGTAAGCCTATGTTCTTTACTTCTAGATCCCCAGAATGCACCTGTATTCCATGACACTAATCTTTGGAAGAGTTCAGGAGAATGTTCTCAAGCTTAGCAATGTACTTAGATACATATATCAATATGACAATTCTGTAACTAACCCCCTTAAAGTATACCCTCTGGAACTTTATGCTATGGGACTAAATCTCCCTGTAGCAACTTTTAATAATTCTAAACTGAAGGGGTTGGGGATTTAGCTCAGTGGTAGAACGCTTGTCTAGCAAGCGCAAGGACCTGGGTTCGGTCCCCAGCTCCGAAAAAAAAAGAAAAGAAAAAAAAATAATTCTAAACTGGATGTGTCTGTGCTGTGGATGTGCCTACATTTCCAGTTTTAGAAGAGGATTCTGACTAGAGTAGATGTCAGATTTTAGTAAGGAGAGAGAAGTTGCTCAGATAAGTCAGGGATGCCCCTGAGAGGTTAAAGACATAAATGTTGAAGGCATGCTTTGGTATAATTTGTGGGTTAGAGATTGCCATGTAGACCTGGATAACTGAGCTGTGCTAGCAGCAGTAACTAAAATGGAAAACCAAAGTCACATATTGTTTAGGTTTGTAAGGTTCTGGTAAATGACCACCTAGAAATCTTACTTATTATAGGTTACAATTTAAGATTGTTAAAATATTCTGCTTTTATTTTTTAAAATAAAACAGAAGGGTGGAGGATTAATTTAGCTCAGTTTTCAAGTGCTTGTCTAATAAGCACAAGGACCCGAGTTTGCTTCCCAACACTAGAAAAGAAAAGCACACATGTACACATATGCAAAATAGATTGCAATTTGTGAATGGTCTGGGGAAGACTGCTTTTTAGAGAAAACTAACTTTTGAGTAATAGAAGATTGCATATTAGCAAACCACTGAACTGAGAACGGGACCCCCATTGAAGGAATCAGAGAAAGGACTGGAAGAGCTTGAAGGGGCTCGAGACCCCAAAAGTACAACAATGTCAAGCAACCAGAGCTTCCAGGGACTAAGCCACTACCTAAAGACTATACATGGACTGACCCTGGACTCTGACCCCATAGGTAGCAATGAATATCCTAGTAAGAGCACCAGTGGAAGGGGAAGCCCTGGGTCCTGCTAAGACTGAACCCCCAGTGAACGTGATTGTTGGGGGGAGGGGGACAATGGGGGGAGGGTGGGGAGGGGAACACCCATAAAGAAGGGGAGGGGGAGGGGCTAGAGGGATGTTGGCCTGGAAACTGGGAAAGGGAATAACAATTGTAATGTAAATAAGAAATACCCAGTTTAATAAAGATGGAAGAAAAAAAGGTTGCGTATTCATAGCATGTGTCTGAAGGTAAAGGGCTTTAAACTATAAAATAGTTTAAAGAGTCAGTCCGGTGATCCACTTCTCCATCTTGGAAGCTGAGTATTGCTAGGCAGCCCTGTGTATTTCATCCCCTTTTTTCAAATGAATGGGAGATTCATTTGAATGGACTTGATGCTCATGTCCTCTAACCTTCAAATTCCCTTATACAATGAGTACTGTGCACCACACCTGCCAGTTACTGTAAAACTGGGCTGCTTGATTCGCTCTCTTACTCAGTGTTACCACCCAACTTTATTTTTTAGTTTTTAATTTATGTTTTAATTTTATGTGCCTTGGTGTTTTTGCTTACACGTGTGTCTGTATGAAAGTGTCAGATCCTCTGGAACTGGAGTTATAGACAGCTCTGAGTTACCATGTAGGTGCTAAGAATTGAATCATGATCCTCTGGAAGAGCAGCCAGTGCTCATAAATACTGAGCCATCTCTCTAGCCCCAAACCCCCTCATTTTAAAGGCAGCAGTTCAATAGCATTTGTACTTAATTATTTCTACATGGACTGGAAAAAGTAGTTCAAAAATCATTTGTTTCATTAGATATATGCATATTTTGACATATTGATATATGTATCTAAGTACATTGCTAAGCTTGAGAACATTCTCCTGAACTCTTCCAAAGATTAGTGTCATGGAATACAGGTGCATTCTGGGGATCTAGAAGTAAAGAACATAGGCTTACATTAGGTGAATTAAATAGTTGGGTTGCTTTTTTTTTTTAAAGATGTATTTATTTATACACTGTAGCTGTCTTCAGACACACCAAAAGAGGGCATCAGATCTCGTTACAGATGGGTGTGAGTCACCATGTGGTTGCTGGGATTTGAACTCAGGACCTCTGGAAGAGTAGTTAGTGCTCTTAACCACCGAGCTATCTCTCCAGCCCCTAAATAGTTGTTTTATGATCTTCATATGTTCTTACGTTTTAGGTTCTTCATGTCACTTTGTGTTGTATTTTATGTCATGTGTGTTGGTGTTTTGCCTTGAGTTTGTCTGTGTCATGCCTGTTGCCTTCACAGGCCAGATTTCCTGGAACTAGAGTCATAGATGCCTGTGAGGTGCCCTGTGGTGGCCTCAGGAAGAGCAGTCCTTGCACTCACCTGCTGAGCCACCTCTCCAACCCTGTTCTGGGTTGCTTTTAAATGTGTCATAAAGGGTGAATCACAGGTTCCTTACTCAAGTTTATCTTATATTCCTAAATATAACACAGTTAGACAATAAAGTATAGCAGACCTGGTCTCCACTAATTTTAAATTTTATACCTAATCCATGCTTACCCCTAGGAACTTTGGTGTAATACATGTTAAGTGTTCTTTTTTTAATTGGATATTTAAATGTTATCTGCTTCCCTGATTTCCCCTCCAAAACCCCCTATTCCATCCCCTCACCCCGCTTCTATGACAGTGCCCCCTCACCCACCCACCTACTCCCTCCCACCTCCCTGCCCTGGCATTCCCCTAGCCGGGGATGGGAGGGTGGGGTATCAAGCTTTCATAGGACCAAGGGCCTCCCATTGATGCCCTCTGCTACATATGCAGCTGGAGCCATGGGTCCCTACATGTGTATTCTTTGGTTGGTGGTTTAATTCCTGGGAGCTCTGGAGTGCTGATATTGTTGTTCTTATGGGGTTGCAAACATCTTCAGTTCCTTCAGTCCTTTCTCTTAACTCTTCCATTGGGTAGCCTGTGATCAGTCCAATGGTTGGCAGCTAGCATTTGCCTCTCTGTATTTGTCATGCTCTGGCAGAGCCGCTCAGGAGACAGCTATATCAGGTTCCTGTCAGCAAGCACTTCTTGACATCAGCAATAGTGTCTGGGTTTGGTATCTGTATATGGGCTAGATCCCCAGGTGGGGCAGTCTCTGAATGGCTTTTTCTTCAGTCCCTGTTCCACACTTTGTCTCCATATTTCCTTTAGACAAGAACAATTCTGGGCTAAAATTTGGGAGATAAATGGGTGGTCCCATTCCCCCAATCAGGGGCCTTGCCTAACCTCTTGATATGGTCTCTAAAGGTTTCCCCTCCCCTTTGTGGGGTATTTCAGCTAACCTCATCCCCACTGGGTCCTGGGAGCCTCTTGCTTTCCTGGCATCTGGGACTTACTGGTGGCTACACCCAGTTCACCATCCCCCATTGCCACACACCTCTGTTCAATTTCATGACCCTCTGGATATCATCCCCTTCTCCCATACCTGATCCTGCTCCCCTATCCCCTTCTCCCTCCTCTATTCCTCCAAAGTCCTTCCCATCCTCTACATCCGGTGAGTATTTTGTTCCCCCTTCTAAGAAGGACTGAAGCATCCACACTTTGGTCTTCTTTCTTCTTGAGCTTCATGTGGTCTATAAATTGTATCTTGGGTATTCTAAGTTTTTGGGATAATATCTACTTATTAGTGAGTGCATAACATCCATGTTCTTTTGTGACTGGGTTACCTCACTCAGAATGGTATTTTCTAGCTCCATCCATTTGCCTAAGAAGTTCATGAAGTCATTGTTTTTGATAGCTGAGTAATACTCCATTATGTAGATGTACCATAGTTTCTGTATCCATTCCTTTGTTGAAGGGCATCTGGGATCTTTCCAGCTTCTGGCTATTATAAATAAGGCTGCTATGAACATAGTGGAGCATATGTCTTTGTTATATGTTGGGTCATCTTTTGAGTATATGAGGCAAATGCTAGCAGCAAAGCATTGAGAACGGGGTCCCCATTGGAGGAATTAGAGAAAGGATTGAAGGAGCTGAAGGGGCTTGCGACCCCCATAAGAACAACAATACCAACCAATCAGAGCTCCCAGGGATTAAATCACCATTCAAAGAATACACATGGATAGACCCATGGCTCCAGGTGCATATGTAGCAGAGGATGGCCTTGTTGAGCACCAATGGGAAGAAAAGCCCTTGGTCCTGTCAGGGTGGGGAGGTAGAAAGGGGAGGTGGTTGGGGAGGGGGAACACCCTTATAGAAGAAGGGAGGAGGATGGAATAGGGAGCTTATGGATGGGAAACCAGGAAAGGGAATAACATTTGAAATGTAAATAAAAAATATCCAATAAAAAATAGCAGAGAGAGAGAGAGAGAGAGAGAGAGAGAGAGAGAGAGAGAGAGAGTGTGTGTGTTAGTTCATCTTGGTGGATTTTTCCTTTTACGAGTATGAAATGTCCTTCCTTACCTTTTTTGATAACTTTTAATTGAAAGTCAATTTTATTCAATATTAGAATGGCTACTCCAGCTTGTTTCTTGGGACTAATTGCTTGGAAAATTTTTTGCAGCCTTTTACTCTGAGATAGTGTCTGTCTTTCTCACTGAGGTACATTTCCTATATGCAGCAAAATGCTGGGTCCTGCTTATTCATCCAATCTATGTCTTTTTATTGGGGAATTTAGTCCATTGATATTAAAAGATATTAAGGAAAAGTGATTGTTGCTTTCTGTTACTTTTGTTGTTAGAGGTGGAATTATGTTTGTGTGGCTATCTTCTTTTGGGTTTGTTGAAAGATGATTGTTTTCTTTCTTTTTCTAGGGTGTAGTTTCCCTCCTTGTATTGGAGTTTTCCATCTATTATTCTTTGGATTCTTTGGATTTGTGGAAAGATATTGTGAAAATTTGGTTTTGTCATGGAATATCTTGGTTTCTCCATCTGTGTTAATTGAGAGTTTTGCTGGATACAGTAGCCTAGGCTGGTATTTGTGTTCTCTTAGGGTCTGTATGGCATCTCTCCAGGATCTTCTGACTTTCATAGTCTCTGGTGAGAAGTCTGGTGTAATTCTTATAGGTCTACCTTTATATGTTACTTGACCTTTTTCCCTTACTGCTTTTAATATTCTTTCTTTGTTTTGTGTATTTGGTGTTTTAACTATTATGTGATGGGAGGAATTTCTTTCCTGGTCCAATCTATTTGGAGTTCTGTAGGCTTCTTGTATGTTTATGGGTCTCTATTTCTTTAGGTTAGGGAGTTTTCTTCTATAATTTTGTTGAAGATATTTATTGACCCTTTAGGTTGGGAGTCTTCACTCTCTTCTATACCTGTTATCCTTAGGTTTGATCTTCTTTTTTTTTTTTTTTTTTTTGGTTCTTTTTTTTCGGAGCTGGGGACCGAACCCAGGGCCTTGCGCTTCCTAGGTAAGCGCTCTACCACTGAGCTAAATCCCCAGCCCCAGGTTTGATCTTCTTATTGTGTCCTGGATTTCCTGGATGTTTTGGGCTAGGAGCTTTTTGCATTTTACCTTATCTATGATGGTTGTGTTGATGTTTTCTACGGTATCTTCTGCCCCTGAGATTCTCTCTTCTATCTCTTGTATTCTGTTGGTGATGCTTGTATCTATGGCTCCTTGTCTCTTCCTTTGGTGTTCTATATCCAGGGTTGTCTCCCTTTGTGCTTTCTTTATTGTTTCTATTTCCATTTTTAAATCTTGGATGGTTCAATTCCATCACCTGTTTGGTTGTGTTTTCCTGTAATTCTTTGAGAGATTTTGTGTTTCTGCTTTAAGGGCTTCTAATTGTTTGCCTGTGTTGTCCTGTATTTCTTTAAGAGAGTTATTTATGTCCTTCCTAAAGTCCTCTAACGTCATCTTGCTTTTCTCGTCTGTTGGGGTATCCAGCACTTGCTGTGGTGAAAGGACTGGGTTCTGGTGATGCCGAGTAGCATTGCTTAGTTTCTTGTGCTTGCTTCTAGCCATCTGGTTTTCCCTGGTGTTAGTTGGTCTTGCTGTCTCTTCCTATAGTCTGTTCCTCCTGTGAACCTGTGGTCTTAGGTGTGTCAGCACTCCTGGGAGGCCAGTTCTTTCTGGGCGGGATTTAGGTCCAGAGTGCTTTGCCACAGGGTTAGCTCTGAGGCACAAAGGAATTTTATCTCTCTTCTTCATTATTTATGTCACACTTGGAAATGAATGATGCAAATTAATGATTTTAAGGACAAGGACCTAAGAGGTCCCTTCAAGGTAGTGTACTTATTTGTGTTTAGCTAAAAGTAGGAGGTGTGCTCAGTGTTGCTAGTTACTGTCTGTAAGGAACGAACTGGTTTCCACGGTGGCATGACACATAAGAGCATATGCTGGATGAGTAGGTGACTCTTAGCATGTCAATCTTGGTTGTAGGTGCGGTACCTGGAAGAAGAGCGGCCCTTTGCAATTGAGCAAGTCACTGGGATGTTGCTGGCTAAGCTTAAAGAGACCTCAGAAAATGCCCTGAAGAAGCCAGTGGCTGACTGTGTGATCTCGGTGAGCAGCAGTGCATTGATGTCAATAAGAAAAGAGTTCTCTTTGTAATTTCTCCCTTTGGCCAGAAAATAACTTATATTGCCATTTCTTTGTTAAATGCTACCTTGTTTGGTAAAGTTTAGAACTGGCTTTCCTATTAAGTCAGTTCTGATAATCAGCAAACCTTCAAAGACCAGTGTGTTTTATTATTTTAGTGGCTGCTGCCACTGCCATGTGTAAGAGTCTTCCTAAGGGACAAGTGAGAAATCTTAGGCGGAAAAGGACTTACCACCAAGACAGAGGGCCTGAGTTTGATCCCTAGAATGTGTGTGGTAAAAGAAGAGACCTAATTCCTGAGGGCTGCCCTCTAACTTCTGCCTAAGTACCTTCTCTCACATATGTACATACACAAGTCTATACAAAGATATACACTAAATGGATGCAACTTTTTAAAAACTGTTTAAAAGATAATCTTCCTAAATAGCATTTAATTTCCCAACTTTAAATACATTTAGGGAGCAAATTAAAAATTCAAAAGTTAGAGATGTGAGATTACAGATAGGAATTTGAAGTTATAGATATTCTGTCTCAGGAAAAAACAGATATTTAAGAATTTGTTTTTAAGAACCTTAATAAAATATTTATCTGCCTTAGCTCATCTCTTGAAACCTCATTGAATAACGTTAGCTACTTTTTAACTTACATGTTTTAATTTAATGTAAATATATTAAAGTTGGCTGCATAAGTTGAGTTTCATATCAGAAAAAAGAATTATATTATGAACTGTTCAGTAAACTTAATCATCATATACTCTCATTATTTGAATTTAATGGGAAGGAAATGTTACGGCTCAGTATTTTACTTAGTAACCATTTATAAATAGCAGATAACAGTGTTTACCATTGACTATGCTCTGTAGTAGTTTTATGTGTAATTTAGTAAACCTCAGAGATTTCCCCTTAAGGGTAGACTACTACATCCTGGTTTTCATATTGAAAAAATGTAAGTCATTTCCAAGAGCGTGCTTGCAGTGTTACCACTTTAAATATGTTTAAGAATGTACAGGTGTCCTAAGGTCTGTCTGTCATAACTGTAAACATTATGAGGACAGTTCTAGTCTTTGAGTTACTATATCTAACTCAAAAACACACATTTTGTAAATTATCCCACGAATATTATGTGAATCATATATATTCATTCATTTATAGATTTTTAGGAGAAGAATAGTATCCAGGACAAACAAAATGTACATCAAACACAACCCCACCTAAATAGAGACTGCTGATTTAAAACTTAACAGTTGCACTGAGCATGATGGCATATGCCTTTAATCCCAGGACTTGGGAGGCAGAGGCTGGCAAATCTCCAAGTTAAAGGCCAGCCTGATCTATATAGTAAGTTCCAGGATTATGAATGAAACCTGTCTAAATAAATAAAAGACAACAGCAAACAAATTGCTTAAGTTGGGGGAGATAGGATGTCTCAGTGAGTAAAGGCACTTGCCACTCAAACCAGATGCCATGTATCCAGCCCTCTGAACCCATATGAAGGTAGAAGGAGAGAATTGCTTCTACAAGTTGTCCTCTGACCTCTGTACACATGCTGTAGTATTGTACAATCCCTATATAAACACATCGTAAAGAAAGAAACAGTGAACTGGGTACTGTAACTTATACCAACAATCCCAGCAATCTGAGGTTGTCAAGGTATTGAGTATTTTGTACCTTGATGTATTCAATAATTATTTTTTTAATTTTGGGCTAAATCAATGCATTTCTTATCTTGACATAAATAAGAATAAATAAGTATATATTTTAAGGTGGGTGTTAACATTTTAGTGTAAACACAGTATTTTTGATGGCTTTAAAATAACTTCCTGTAATATATTTTTTCTCCTTGGAAAACCATTTTAAACACTTGGATTTCATCTTAGTTGTATATACATTTCCCAGAAGTGAAATTATGCAGTGTATAGCATTTTTTGTTATGTGTATGTGCACCTGATGTCTGTGTGTGCCATGTGTGTGTTATGCCATAGATGTCAGAAGAGGGACTTCTTTGTTGGAACTGGAGTTACAGGAAATTCTGCCTGATCTGGGTACTGAGAACAGGACCCTAGGACTCTTCAGTAACATGTGCTTTTAACCAATGAGCCATCTCTCCAGCCCCTGCATATCTTTTTTAACATAATATACTATTTCATGACATAGAGATTAGCTGATCTTAGTGACATAGGATTCTACTATATGGATATATTATATTAGATATATCTAATCTTATTTTAGTATAGTCTTAGGGTTTCAATTTTCCATTATTAAAGGTAAACTAGTATTTTGTTTCATAAATTAACTTACATTGGTTTTTTGTTTGTTTGTTTGTTTGTTTATTTTAAATGGGTTCTTACTATGTAGTCCTGGATGACCTGAAATTCATTGGCCTCAAACTCATAGAGATCCTCTTGTCTCTGCATCCCAAATGCAGGGATTAAAGGTGTGTACCATTATGCCTAGGACTATTTTAATAGTCTAATATATTAGTCAAGTTTTCAGTATGGTATCAAAATAATGGAGACAGCCTACCTGTATAACAAAACTAGTTTATTTAGCTCATAATTTTGAAGGATGAATATTAATAATGGACAATTCTATTAGTTTGTCCTGTAGTGAGAACATTACAGCATCATTGGTAAGAATATGTAAGAAGGTCAGACACAAAAATCCAGACACACAGAAATGGAGTCCATCACCCCTTTGTAGAGGATAGCCCTCAGTTTATTTAAGCATCTACTAGTCTGTCTCCACAAGGTCCATGCTGAAGGAGCAGCACACGAGCCTTAGGTCCAGTAGTCTAAAGCACAGTAACCAGATTAACACTGGTTCCTCAAGGCAAACAGACCTGTGGTCCTGCCATACTAATCATAGTTGTGTTCATACTCCAAATCCGATCTGTGTGGTATAGAAAGTATCCAATCTAAGAATCCACACTAGCATTTTATGTTGCTTTATAGTCACATGTTTTCATGTAGTTGCTATTAAGTCTGTTACACTGAGAAGCAGTAACTTCCGACTGTTCTTACCAGATCCCGAGCTTTTTCACCGATGCAGAGAGAAGATCTGTGATGGCCGCAGCCCAGGTTGCAGGCCTAAACTGTCTGAGGCTGATGAATGAAACCACTGCAGGTCAGTGATGGCTATCTAAAAAACATTAGCATTTTTCTCTCTACTGATTTTAAAACTCTTGCATTATTTACAATATGTTGTTTTGGAATTCAGAATTTTGAACTCATATTTGAACTTGAAGAATGGTTACTGCTGTAACTCTTTACAGATGAGTCAGGAAAATAAAACACTAAGCAGTTTATGAAAAGTTTACGTAGGTTGAATCTATATTTTACTGTACTGTGTAATTAGAGTACAATGCAAAAATGACTTTTCTTTGTCTTGTTGTCCAAAGCTATACAACGTTTAACCTAATATTTGGTCTCACACAGTTGCGCTGGCATATGGAATTTATAAGCAAGATCTTCCCTCATTAGATGAGAAGCCAAGGAATGTTGTGTTTATCGACATGGGGCATTCTGCCTATCAGGTCTCTGTTTGTGCTTTTAACAAAGGAAAACTTAAAGTAAGTGGCTTGGTTACTTTCTGTCTATGACTTTGATGAGTAAGAGTGCACAGTCTGTAAGACCTTAACAAGTGGGCTAAAGTCTTACTCTGCACAGGACCCAAGTTCAGTTTCTAGCACCTTGATGTGGTCCACACCACCAGGAACTCTAGTTGGAGATCTGACGCCTTCTGATTTCTGAGGATACTGGGTATGCACATGGTGCACAAACATACATATAGACAAAACACTCATACATAAAAATCTAAACATTCTCATTATGTATATTCTTATATACATATCAACAAAAACAGCAACAACAAAAGAATGGCACTCATCAATTTCTTAACTTTCCTTGACTAAGATGAAAACTTTCTAGAAACTGCTTTTTTTTTTTTTAAATGAACCCTGGCGCTTCTCAAGTATGAATAAAGGAGAGGGTTTCAGGAGCATAGGTAACTCAGTGGCAGCTGCGCCACTGTAAAGCCCACAAGCAGTGTGATGACTCAGAGAGGCTGCATCCCTGCATCCTTCTGCTTCAGAGATTTGTAAGCTGCTAGGCCTATGGGAGGAGAGTCCCCTGGGATTTCTGTAGATGTATAATGCTTGGAATGTGTGGCCTCTATCAGTTTCTACAGCAGTGTTATATATCTCTGCTATGTTTGTGTCTGTCATCTGTCAGTGTGCATGACCTTCATGGTACTATAACAAAATCCTTATAATTAGAAAATAAAGGGAAAAGGTATTGTTGAAATTATAGGTAGTTTTGTATAAGTTGCCTTAATTCTTGGCCTCTAGTCTTAAATTTTAACTTAGTAACAAAGGTGGATTTTTCCTTTTTTTTAACTTTAAAGTCATCTATACGTTTTCATCAGTGAGTCTTATTAAATCTTATCAGTCTTATTAAGTCTGATAAATGCAATAGCCCAATGGCCCTGATTCTCAGTTTAATACACGCATTATTACATGGAAGGATGATTTTGCATTTCATGTGGGTAGCAGTGGACCCTGTGGATGTTCTGTATTCATGCAGTCTATGTGAGTCTGTGGGAAATAGCAACTTTTGTACTTGCATCCTAGTATGGTGTCCCCTCTTAGAAGAAACTACGAAGGTTCATGCCTGCAGAGGAGTGACTCCCTAATCATGGGATTATGACTTATTTCTCTCCATTTTTCTTGGGGAGAAGAGTTAGATATCCTGGAGATCTCTGACTTACTGACCTACAGACAGCTGTCCAGCTGCCAGCTCTAGTCTAGTGGGAAGGGTGTTATTTTAATCTCTTGTGTGTTTTTGTTTTACATTGTTATAAAAGTAAAGTAGGTTTTTAAAAAGATTATAATCGAAAGGCAGAAATACTGTCCTGGAAATTGACTGATTATATATAATGCTATAGATCCACTCTTTGGTCACTTTTCTTTGATGCTTTACTCTTGTCCACACTCGTAAGACTGCTCTTCGTTCTTACATTTCATTTGGGGTTCATGTATTAGAGAACCAATGAACGTAAATGAATGAAACTTTAGTTGTCACTCAGTTATTTCAGAAAGAACTGTCATAGTGTGCCATAGAGTTGTGTAACTACGCAGCAGGTAGCACAAAGCAGGGAACTGTTTGAACCAGGTACAAAACATTTGGCATCCAGTATTGACAGGATCTTTTGGTTGGCCTTTACTTTCACAATTTTAGAGGGTTTTTTGTTTGTTTTTTATTTTTTATTTTTGTTTGTGGTGGTTTGAATGCAACTGGTTCCCAATAGGTTCATATGTTTAAATACATGGTCTTCAGTTGGTGAAAATGTTTGGGAAGGATTAAGAATTGTTGGAGGAGGTTTGTCAATTGAGGTTTCAAAAACCTGTCATTCCCAATTCATGTTCTCTCCTCCAAACCCCCACCTCTTCTCCCTCCCTCATATTTGTTTGTGAATCAGAATCTAAGTTCTTACCTGTTCCTGGCTGCCTGCTGCCAAGGTCCCAGAGATATGGTGGCCATGGGCTTTAGCCCCAAATTAGACATCATCTACATTTTCTTGGCCCCAGTGTTTAATCACAGCAATAGAGAAGTAACTAAGACAGAGGTCGGTACCAAGAGTGAACTTGCCAGGGGCAGCCTTTCTTTCAAGATATTTAGGCTTGTTGTATAATAAGACTTTTACCTATTTAAGTCTAAGTTACTTTGCTACTGTAGCTGAGCTGCCTGAGTCCCTCTGAGACCAGAAACTCCGGTCTCTGGCATTTAGTACCTCATCAAAACACAGCAGGGGATTAAGTTGCTAGAGCCTTTTCTGTTTCATGGAGATGCCTCTTGCTTGTTGGGCTAAGGGGAAGTTTGAAGTAGTAAACTTCTTTTGAACCGGGAGAAGAGAATCACACAGAGGAAAAACCTTTACACAAGCAAATATGGATTAAACTCACATAAATTCATATACAGATTCATGCATACACATTTTTTTAAATCTCCATTCGAACCAGCTGGGTCCAGCTTTCATGCTATCTCATAATTACATACTTTTACACCACACATCCACACTTACATATGTATATGGAGCAAAAGTGCCAGTGGATGAAGAATGAGCCCCAGTAGGTTTACTGCATAAAGAAAAGACTTCTACCCTTTTATTGCTAAATGAATTAAACTAAGTCTATAAGAAGAAAGCTTTGTTCTCTTTAGTAAGACTAAGCCTGCCTTGCTGTAAAGAAAAGACCTATTCTGTCCCATAGTAAGGAGAAGCCTGCCTGTTCCTGCTTTTTTTCCTTTTCCCTTAACATTCTGCATATTGCTCTCCTAGTATTTTAAGTTTCCTTATAGTTTCTAAGTTATTCCACTCTTCATTCTCCTTCTAATCTTGCTCTCTCCTCCTGCTCAGATGTCACAATAATACTCTTGCTCTCAATGTCATTACTTCCAATACTGTGCCTTTACTTCTAATTTCTTCTTGAGTTCTGACTAAAAAGTACTGTCTTGAGTTCTAAAAAATTCTCATCAGTTCAGTTCTATAAGGTGTTCTATCTAAAAATGGTGTCCTCAGCTCTGTTCCCATTTCCTCTCTATGTCCTCAGCACTTATACATCTTGTAGAACATACAATCACATGGTAAAAAGTTTACATATAAATCCAAATCATAAATAAGTTTACAACAGATAATGTTTACATACATATCCATTAGGAGTAATATGTCTAAACATCCATCAACTGTCATCAACTTTGCAGGTTCATGGAGAGTTAAAAGCATTAACTTATGTGACCAATATATTAGTGAAGTTTTGTATAGATAAACCCAGTCAATATTTTATCTTCTGTCCTAGCACCTATAATAAATCCTAGTTCCCTTTTTACAACCTTTGGTTAATGGTTTTACAGTCTCTTAGAATGTTCTGTAAGGTGCAGAAAGCCTGCTTACTATCTCAGAACCAATTAACTCATGACACTAAAGACTGGAAGAGTTCTCATTACAGTTTTGACTATCACAAAGTATAAAATAGCTGTGCTATTAAAAGAGCTTAATGACTATAAACTTAAGAATTCTTATAAGATCATCATTAAGGATTAAGAAATCATCTATTTGTCTATATAACATCACTACAAGACAGTACATCTTTGTTGTTCTGCAGAGATCTGCTCAAAAGAATGCGCTAATACCTAGTGATTGTTATATATGTTTAATAATAACAAGAGAAGCATATTAATAGCAGGAATCTTTCCTAAAATGAATTTCTCCTGTGTTTTGCCTATTGGAGCTCCATCATAGATTTTTAATCCAAGGGAGCATCTCAGGAAGATCAGGAAGAAGATTTTAGCTTCTCCTATGATGGCTCCTGACATGAACTGTTGACTGTGGCAAGCCTGATCAAGTTTATTTTGGAGGAATGTAGACTTTGGGACTTTGGGCTAGAAATTCTATTGAATCCTATAAGCATGGGAACTTGAAAGATAGCTGAGCTATGTGGACTATGAAGGCTAACCCAAGAAGATCCGGAGGAAACAATTTTAAGAAGTTAGCTAGAAGACTAGTACAACCCATTTGGAAATCAGTCTGGAGGATCCTCAGAAAATTGGACATTGAACTACCTGAGGATCCAGCTATACCTCTCTTGGGCACATACCCAAAAGATGTCCCAACATATAACAAAGACATGTGCTCCACTATGTTCATAGCAGCCTTATTTATAATAGCCAGAAGTTGGAAAGAACCCAGATGCCCTTCAACAGAGGAATGGATACAGAAAATGTGGTACATCTATACAATGGAAAACTACTCAGCTATCAAAAACAATGACTTTATGAAATTCATAGGCAAGTGGGTGGAACTGGAAAATATCATCCTGAGTGAGGTAACCCAATCACAGAAAAACACACATGGTATGCACTCATTGATAAGTGGCTATTAGCCCAAATGCTTGAATTACCCTAGATGCCTAGAACAAATGAAACTCAAGACGGATGATCAAAATGTGAATGCTTCACTCCTTTAAAAGGGGAACAAGAATACCCTTGGCAGGGAATAGAGAGGCAAAGTTTAAAACAGAGGCAGAAAGAAGACCCATTCAGAGCCTGCCCCACATGTGGCCCATACATATACAGCCACCCAATTAGACAAGATGGATGAAGCAATGAAGTGCAGGCTGACAGGAGCCGGATGTAGATCTCTCTCGAGAGACACAGCCAGAATACAGCAAATACAGAGGCAAATTCCATCATTAAACCTCTGAACTGAGAACGGGACCCCCGTTGAAGGAATCAGAGAAAGGACTGGAAGAGCTTGAAGGGGCTGGAGACCCCATATGAACAACAGTGCCAAGCAACTAGAGCTTCCAGGGACTAAGCCACTACCCAAAGACTATATACATGGACTGACCCTGGACTCTGACCTCATAGGTAGCAATGAATAGCCTAGTAAGAGCACCAGTGGAAGGGGAAGACCTTGGTCCTGCCAAGACTGAACTCCCAGTGAACATGATTGTTGGGGGGAGGGTGGTAATGGGGGGAGGATGGGGATGGGAACACCCATACAGAAGGGGAGGGGGAGGGGCTGGGGGGATATTGGACCAGAAACCCGGAAAGGGAATAACAATCGAAATGTAAATAAGAAATATCCAAGTTGGAGGGGAAGCCCATATAGAAGGGGATGGGGAGGGGTTAGGGGGATGTTGGCCTGGAAACTGGGAAGGGGAATAGCAATCGAAATGTAAATAAGAAATACTCAAGTTAATAAAGATTAAAAAAAAGATCCAAGTTAATAAAGAAGTTGGCTAGAGACCATTTTCTTAAGATATTTTGGCAAAGAACATGGCTGCTTTTTGTCCTTGTTCTAATAATCTCTTGGAGGCCAAATTGAAGAATTCTAGACTAATTTAATTGGTGGAAGAGATTTCAAAACAACCTAATATTGACTCTGTTGCTTGGTTATTAGTAATCACTCTATGCAGGACTACAATGAAAAAGAGCAGTTGGGTGAAAAGATATATAAAATGAATAGTTTGAAGGGAAGATTACCAGAAAATGTTCATGTTGGAGCCCAGGCTTGTGCTGAAGAAGATAAAATGATCAAGGAGATGTCTGATCAGAAATGAAACAAAGGCAGTGGTGCCCTCTGAGCAAGGTGCCACCCATCTAATTCTGTAACTTGTGAAAAGAGAGAACTAAAGGAATTTTAATTTTGTCTGCCTTAAAAGCAACTACTAAGGAGAACTTATTAAAATTTAATTGAAGAAGAAGGCAGGGCCATGCTCTACCCCAAGCAAGCAGATGAATTTTGTAGCTGTGGTTCTGGCTTTAAAGTCACGAAGGAAGCCACACCTTTAATCCTAGCATAAAATGAGGCAGAGGCAGATAGATCTCTATGAATTTGAGGCCAGTCTGATCTACTTAGGATTTCTAGAACCACTAAGTCTTTATGGAAAAACCCTCTCTCAAAAAGAAAGGAAAATAAAAAATTAGAGTCATGAAGGATGCATAAGAAAAAGGACTGCTGACTCTTCCTACAGTTGAAGAAAAGCACCAAGACCAGGAATATAGCAGGGGAGCCTACATGGAGACCCTGATGGTCATCGCATGAAGCTATGCAAGTAAAGCCTGGTTGCTCTAGAGACCCCAAAATATTGAAGATGCCAGAGCTGTGGGATATGTGCTGGAGAGAGCTTCATGCAGAGTTGAACCACCCTAAGAGAAGTATGTTGTACACAGCAAAGCTGAAAAAGGGGAGCTGTCTATGTGTTTTCACATACAGACACAATTTGGTGATTGCCTTCGTGTGTTTTGATCTTGCTTTTGCCCAATGTTTCCTCACTATGTCCCCCTTTTGGAATGGTAAAAATATATTTTGTCCCACTGTTTGTTAAAAGTATGTAATTTGCTATTTGATTTTTATTTTACAGGAGGCTATAATTGAAGAGACTTTAGATTTTTAAACAATAGGAATTTTGATGTTTGATTAAATGCATTTTGCATTATGATATGGTCATTAAGCCTATAGGGGCCAGGAAATGGAGTGTGGTGGTTTGAATGAGACTAGCCCCCATAGGCTCCTGTGTTTAAATACTTGGTCCTCAGTTGGTAGAACTGTTTGGGAAGGTTAGGAGGTATGGCCTTGAGAGGAAGTGTGTTACTGTTAGCTCTCTCTGCCTGTGGCTGTGCCTCAAGATGAAAGCTCTAGCCCTGAGAGCATGCTGCCATGTTTCCTGTCATGATGGTCATAGACTCACCCTCTGAACCTGTGAGCTTCAGATTAAATTTGTCTTTTAGGTTGTGCCTTGGTCATGGTGTTTTGTTATGTTATTAGAAAAGTAATGAAGAGACAATGTACTTCACAAAACTTAGTTATTTCTCTTATTTAAACAGGTGTTGGCTACTACCTTTGACCCATATTTGGGTGGAAGGAACTTTGATGAGGCTTTAGTAGACTACTTCTGTGATGAATTCAAGGCCAAATATAAGATAAATGTCAAAGAGAACTCTCGGGCCTTGTTGCGGCTGTATCAGGAATGTGAAAAACTAAAGAAGCTGATGAGTGCAAATGCGTCAGATCTTCCCCTAAACATCGAGTGTTTCATGAATGACCTTGATGTTTCTAGTAAGATGAACAGGTACCATGTGCTTTCAGTTGGAAGAGTGCTTGCTGATTTTCTGTTTGAGTCATGTTTGGGGGATTTTCCCCAAGTTCTGGTTGCTTTAGAGGGTATGTTCAACTTTCCTTCTCCAAAATAATGATTTTTATTTCATTTTCTCACAGGGCTCAATTTGAACAGTTGTGTGCTTCCCTGTTGGCCAGGGTTGAACCACCTTTAAAAGCAGTAATGGATCAAGCTAGTAAGTGGAAATGACGACTTCTTATTTTGTTTTGCTTTGTTTTGTATTTTTCACTTTGAAAGAAATTACAACTCATTTATTCATAGAACAGGATACAAAATGTTCAGCTTTCTGAGCATTTTTTCATTCCTTGTTATATTGTTTACATCATAAACCTTCCAACTGTATTTTTGGGGTGTTTTATTTAATTTCCTAAGATTTTGGTAGGAGATTAAACCAGAAATAAGGACATGATTTCTGTCTTGAAGATAACTTTAAAAATAGCTTAATAAGGCCAAAATGTGGCAGTTAGGAAGGCGACAAGCCCTGGAGAGCTTTAGAGCTCATTAGGAGATTTTTCTATCCCTGTCATCCATCATTGCCATCTGGACCACACTCAGTGGTCTCACACAGTGCTTTGATTTACCTGTTTCATAATTTTTTTCTTTTGAACAAATAAAAAAATCCCCTTACATATAAAGTTCCTTCAAATAACTAGTGTGCAAGAATTTTTAATAGTCCTCATTCTTTCACGGAAAAACATTTTACTTGCAGACTTACAACGTGAAGACATAAACAGCATAGAAATCGTAGGAGGAGCCACTCGGATTCCTGCAGTCAAGGAGCAGGTCACTAGGTTCTTCCTGAAAGACATCAGTACCACCCTAAATGCTGATGAAGCCGTCGCCCGAGGATGTGCACTGCAGGTAAGGGCTGCTTCGTTTGTAGTTTGGACAGTGTCTGTGACAAGTCTAAAGGGGCTTGTCTGTTCCAGTCACCACATCAATAGAATGAAAGTAAATTGACTGTCTGCTCTGTCCATCTGTTTCTCCCTCCCTCCCCCAATCACACACAACACTGTATGTGTATATATGTACTTGCCTCTGTCTTTGAAATGCTGGGATTAAAGGCATGCACCATTATGCTTGGTTCTGCTTAAATTTTTAAAGTGTCATAGGATAATGTGCTTATGTTCTGAAAACTGAATTCTTGAGAGTATGTCCATTAATGGTTCTTGGAAATTTAAAGCTGTTTTTAAATTAGTTTTTGTAAAACCATATAAAATACTTGGGCCATTTTAAAGTTTCATTTGTCATTACCAAATGTAGCAAAATGTAAAATCTTAACAATTTTTATGGTAAAGACAGTACTAAGAATTTAGTTCTGGTTTCCCTAGAGTGTGATTTGTACTTGCTCACTTAAGTGCACTTCTTACTTTCAGTGTGCGATTCTCTCACCAGCATTTAAAGTGCGTGAATTTTCCATAACAGACCTTGTTCCCTACTCAGTCACATTAAGTTGGAAGACTTCTTTTGAAGAAGGGACTGGGTAGGTTATTTTTAAATTTTTCATTATATTTTATCATAAATTTTTAGCCAGACAAATCTGCTTTTTCTAAATTAGAGTTTATGCTTCTAAAAATTATATTAAATATGCTAAAATATTATTAGAGAAAGAGACTGTAAGAAATAATACATTTGCAAACCATGATGAGCATTTTCACATTAACTCCATTGAAAAAAATTCCTCCATGATCAGGCTGTGGGCCAACCTGTAGAGCAGTGATTCCCAACCTGCTGGTCAAGGGTCCTTTGCTGGTCAAGTGACTCTTTCACAGGAGGCACCTAAGAACATCAGAAAAATAGATATTTACATTATGATTAATAACAGTAGCAAAATTACAGTTCTAAAGTAGCAATGAAAATAATTTTATGGTTGGGGTCAACATGATATGAGAAACTGTATTAAAAGGTCCAACATTAGGAAAGTCCTGGCTTCCTTTGATGATAAACTGTGATGTAGAAGTGTAGCTGAATAAGCCCTTCCTTCCTCAACTTGCTTTTAGGCCATAGTGTTTTACTGCAGCAATAGAAGCCCTAAGGAAGGAAGACACAATTCTATATGAATGCACTGCAGAGCATTTGGATGGCTCAGTTTAATCTCAACTTAAGTCAGGAACTGTTCTGTAGAGTCAATTTCGGTTAAATGTATAAATGAGAAAAATCCAAATATAAGAGAGTAAACTAAACTCTAACTCTAACAGTGCGACAGTGAACACAGTAAGACAGGAGAAAGTATTAGTTGGCTCCTGGAATAGAAAGATGAGTTGTATATTTAAACCCTGTGCCACTTAGGTAATAAATAATGTTATATAATAGATAGCCATGGTCAATACATAAATGTTCCTGTTACATTCTTTAAGTAATAGAGATCACTACAAGTTTAGAATTTCCTGTTCTAGGGGGAAGAAAACACTATACATGGGCATAGGTTGAACAATTGGAAGTGTACACTGAAGTATTTAAAATAGTAACATATTGTATCACTTTCGAATTGTTTAGTGAAAAATGCACAGATAGAGTATGTACATTCAAATGGCAAGACAAGTAGGGAAAAGGGCAGTAGTAAGCAAGGCCAGGTGACTGATGCAGAGGCACTCTTTGTCCTGTCCTTATATCTGTATCCTTCTGTAACTGGAAATCTATTTCCAAATAAGCGTACTTAACGGGAGCTATAATTCAAAGGGCTGCATAAGGCAGGTGTTGGAGAGTTAATAAGGCAGGGCCTGGCCCTTCCTACATACAACCTCACAATATGCATATCCCAGTAATTTTTTTCTCTTAGTGTACAGTGATGTACAGTTTTGTTAGACATTCAGAAAGCCTTAAACTATAAACTTGTTGAAAATAGAAAAATCCATAGCTGTTTTTCTTTACATTTGTTTATTTGTTGGCAATTGCTGCTCATGTGCTAAATATGTTCTGACATTGGCTTCCCAAGCAACCTGTTCATTAAGTGAGTCTTTCCCACTGTGCTGTAGGGAATGTGAAGTCTTCTCTAAGAACCACCCGGCTCCATTCTCAAAAGTCATAACTTTCCACAAGAAGGAACCATTTGAACTAGAAGCATTTTATACTAATTTGCATGAAGTGCCTTATCCTGATCCAAGAATTGGTAAGACAACAAAAAAATTTAGTGTTTAACCTTTAATAAACCATATATAATGAATTAAGCAAAAGTTAACATTTCATTTAAATTGGTCTTGTATTTTAAAGAAATATGTTCCTTTTTGTAACTATGAACTTTTTCATGCTTAGTTTATTTCTAGAAAAATAGCATGTTTGGACTGTTAATTATTTGTTTTGACATTATTGTTAGTATATATAAAAATGACAGGATTCATTATGACATTCAGGGGTGTGTGTGTATGTGGGTGTGTGGGTGTGTGTGTGCATAGTGTGCTTTGGTCATACACCCCCCCATTATCCTCTTGTTCTCTTTCTGCCACTCCTCATCCTCTTCCCAAGCAGTCCTCCTGTTCTCATTGACTTGTAGTGTAAGTACTCTAAAATTGGCCTGAAAAATTGGTCAAGGTTGTTTAATGAAAAACACTTTTAGTCAAATTATATTATTAACATCACTGTGTGATTCTGAAACTGTACTATGGGGTGATATGAAAGAGCAGATAAGGAACTGTGATGTCCATTTTATCTGTTTAGTTTTAAATGATACAATATAAAACATAATTTTATAATGTTTAAAAGAAAATTTATTTTTTTTCTGTATTGATAGACTGAAAATAAGATAGCACATCACCAATGCAATGGAAGTTAATGCAGGTTATGGTGGTTTTGATGGCTGCTACAGGTGTACAGCTAAATATCTCTGTAGCAGGCATTTATTGTCATCATCAGGAGCTAGAGTTCTGACCTGAACAAAGAAAGTGTGTTTCTTGGTAGGGCTCCAAAGGAGGGATCCATTCCAGGTCCCTCTCCTTTCTCCGTAGGTGGCCATTGTCATAGTGACTGGTATTCTCTCTTGTCACATGCTTCTCTCTCTTTCCTGAATATTTCCTTCTGATAAGGAAACCAGTCTTCAGTTTAATACCTTCTTAAAAACAAACAGAAAAACCACTAAGTACCATCACCATGTGAGATACTTCAGGAGGCCTGATTAGAATGAGTATTGAAGGTATAACCCAACCTGTAAAACTACAGGCCAAATTAGTTTACTGGCCTATCTTACTTTTGGCCTCTTAGTCTCTCTTACTTGCTATCACTAATTTTGGCATCAATTTTGTTTTTAATGTTTAGAAGACCTTTATTCATAAACTGTGATAACAGTTTTTGTTTATAAAATTCAGCAAAATTGTTGTGTATATGTGTGTGTATGGCTTTCAAATTCAGAAATTAGACTTTATTGTTTTGGCTTTTAATTATAAGTTACTCAAAGTCATTTATTAGCTTTTGAATCAAATTGTTCCTAGTTTAAATTCCCAGTGCTTTGCCTGGCACGATACTAAGTAGAATTAAGGCATTTGCCACCAAGCCTGAGGACCTGAGTTCAACTTCCAGATAGGACCGCCTGAAAGTTGTCTCTGACCTCCACACTTGATGGTGGCATTTATATCTGTGCATAGGCACATGATAAATGTCTGTATAATATCAAAGTCACATTTTCCTAGCAAATTATTTAATGTGTACGTCTTCACAGTAGCTTATAAATGCTCTAAAGAGGATTATCTGAGCAAAGCACTTGTCCCATAGCAGTCATCCAGAACTTATTCATATTTTTACATATGCTTAAAGGTGATGATTAAGTTACTAAAGCCTTTAATGAGTTTGATCGAGGTTCATACACTAATGAAAGCTTTTTTTCCTTAAGGAAACTTCACTATTCAGAATGTTTTCCCACAGTCTGATGGTGACAGTTCTAAAGTAAAGGTTAAAGTTCGTATTAACATCCATGGAATCTTCAGTGTGGCCAGTGCATCAGTAATTGAGAAGCAGAATCTGGAAGGTGATCATAACGATGCCCCCATGGAAACAGAAGCTTCTAAGAATGAAGGCAAAGAGGATGTGGTAGGTAGAAATCGTGTCTCAGGGTCTTCTCACCAGGGATCTTGACAGCACCTCAGTAGTGAGTACCTTACTTGGCCTTACTTGGCCTTGGGGTTTCTTCTGTAGAGTCTCTCAACCACACTAAGGAAGACATTTAGTTTAAATAGGATCTGCACTGTCTATATTGTAATGCATTTCTGAGGGGCCAAAGCATCTTTCATAGCTTATATAGAACATGTGAGTTTAAAATCCAGGGCTAAACTCTGTAAAATGTACATTTTATTTATAACTAGATAAAACAACTTTGTTGTTCTTTTTAGACAGGGTCTCACTATGTAGATCAGGTGGCCTCTAACTTATAGGTATCCACCTGCCTCTACCTCCTGGCATTCTGGGATTAAAGATAGCTTCTTAAATAGTTTCAGAAGTATTTTAAGGGTTTACTTATAGTGTATCTGTGGCAGTTAAACAAAGGGATATGCTATATGTCAGGTGGCATTGAAAGACAGATTTGTGAGTAGTGAGTTTCCTGCTGATACTGTAGGAAGGAGTACTATAGGGATTGTTGAGGCGGGGTCTCACGATCCCCAGGCTGTTCTTAAACCCTCTGTAGCTGAGGCCAATGAACTCCTGCCCTCCTGCTTCCATCTTTAGAACACTAGGATCCCAAGTGTGCACCTTTGCCTTTCTGCCCAGCTCAGGAAGAGCCTGATTCTATTCACTGAAGAGAAAATGTACACAATTTGTATCTTATTGTCAACTGCATTTGTACAGTATTATTGGGTCGTGTGTGTGTGTGTGTGTGTGTGTGTGTGTGTGTGTGTTTCTTCAAAACAGGTTGTACTGTGTAGCTGACCTGTGACCCACTCTGTCAATCAGGCTGGCCTTTAACTCTGCCTCTCTGAGCTTGCACATGCATAAACAGCCCCCCCCACACACACACCCCACAAACAGAAAGAGGGGGCTGGAGAGAGAGGGGACAGAATGGGTAGTTTTGCTTATAATTCTGGCACTCGGGAAGAGAAAGTTTGCAGAAAGTTTGAAGTCAGCATGGCTACAGAAGAAGAGTTGCACTTAAAAATTTTAAAAAGTTGTTGTGGGAGCTGGATAGATGGCTCAGTGGGTGAGTACCAGCTGCTCCTCCAGAGGACCCAGGCTTTCTTCCCAGCACACACATGGCAGCTTACACCTGCTTCTAAGGTGAGCTCCAGATTCCACACCCTCTTCTGGCCTGCTCAGGCACCAGGTACACAACTGGTACCCAGACAAAGATGCAGGCCAAGCATCCATACCCATAAGATAACTAGGGGAGGTCTCCAGAGTATCAGCCACTCAGGAGCCTGAGGTCAGATGCTTACTGAAGTCCATACCCGAGGGACATTAGGAAGACCCCATTTAAGATGGAGGAGGGTTTATCTTATTACAGCTCAATTTTTCCTCTTTTGGGAAGTTGCATACTTCATTTAACAAGAATCATATTTATCTTTCTTCTTGATTGATCAAAGTTGTACTATTACTTAAAAATGCTTGAATTATGGTCCATGATATTTTTCCCAGTAATTTTTTAAAAAGCATCGTTCTCTCATATATCATGTCCCAACTGCAGTTTTTCTCCCTCTCCTCCAAGTCCTCCATTGAACATCAGTGCAATACTATTCCCCCCACCTCCTCTCTCTTTAACCAGATTCAGTGTGTCTAGTTTTATGTTGAGGTTTTTGATCCACTTGAACTTGAGTTTTGTGCAGAGTAATAGATATGGGTTTATTTGCATTCTTCTAAATGCCTACATCCAGTTAGACCAGCATCATTTGTTGAAGATGATTATGTGTGTGTGTGTGTGTGTGTGTGTGTGTGTGTGTGTGTTTATGACTTCTTTATCAAAAACCAGGTATCCATACGTATGTGTGTTTATGTCCTAATTTGATTCCATTTATCAACCTGTTTTTATATAATACCATATGATATTTATTACTATAGCTCTGTGGTAGAGCTTGAAATCAGGGATGATGGTTGGTATCTCCAGAAGGTTTTTTTTTTTTTTTTTTTTTTTTTTTGCTTTTCTTTCTTTCTTTTTTTCTTGGATATTTTTTATTTACATTTTAAGTGTTATTCCGTTTCCTGGTTTCCCGGCCATAAGCCCCCTATCCCATCCCTATCCCCCTTCTTCTATGAGGGTGTGCCTCCTCCCCACCCATCTCCCCTTCCCACCTCCCCCCTCTGACATTCCCCTACACTGGGGGGTCCATTCTTGGCAAGACCAAAGGCTTCTCCTCCCATTGGTGCCCAACAAGGCTAACCTCTGCTACATATGCACCTGGATCCATGGGTCTGTCCAAGTGTAGTCTTTGGGTTTAATCCCTGGGAGCTCTGGTTGGTTAGTATTGTTGTTCTTATGGGGTTGCAAGCTCCTTCAGCTCCTTCAATCCTTTCTCTAATTCCTCCAGTGGGGCCCCATTCTCAGTTCAGTGGTTTGCTCTAGCATTCGCCTCTGGATTTGACATGATCTAGCTGAACATCTCAGGAGACAGCTATATCAGGCTGCTGTCAGCATGCACTTCTCAGCTTCATCAATATCGTCTAGTTTTGGTGGTTGTATATACATGGGCTGTATCCCAAGGTGGGGCAGGCTCTGAATGGCCATTTCTTCAGTCTCTACTCCAAACTTTGTCTCCATATCTCCTCCTATGAATATTTTTATATTTTTAGTCCTCCTTTTAAGAAGGACTGAAGCGTCTGCACTTTGGTCATCCTTCTTCTTGAGCTTCATGTGGTCTGTGGATTGTATCTTGGGTAATTCCAGATTTTGGGCTAATATCCACTTATCAGTGAGTGCATACCTGGTCATTACAGGTCAGCAGCAGCAGCTTGATCCACTCACAAACACTTTAAAGATATACCAGCAGCCCAGTTCAGTAGAGTAGTGTCAGGATATAGCAGTGGTAGCATGGCCTAGCAGGAATAGCCAGGCCTCAGCAGGAGTCAGCATAAATGACCAAAAGGGTTGCCCATTCTCACCTGTGCCTCTCTCAGCAAAACAAAGATCAGTGAAGAGTCCATACCAAGGGTTTAGCTATGGAAGCCAAGCCTCACCACATGTCTTGCCTCAACACATGAATCTGTCTTAGCTAACATCACTCTGCCAATCAGCCCATGGTGCGAAGACTTTGTCTATTGGTGCTCTGTGTGCTCTTTCTTTAGGTTAGGAAAGTAACCTTTTTTCTTCTATGATTTTGTTGAAAATGTTTTCTGGGCCTTGTACCTATGATTCCTTTTCTATTCCTATTGTTCTTAGGTTTAGTCTTTTCATATGTTTTATGTAAGGAAATTTTTATATTTAACATTGTCTTTGATCAATGAATCAATTTTTTCTATTGTATGCATCCTCTACACCTGAGATTCTCCCTTCCATCTCTTGTATTCCATTGGTGATACTTGAGTGTTTAGATCCTGTTCAGTTATCTAGATTATCCATCTCTAGGATTCCCTCAGTTTTATTGCTTCCATTTCTATTTTTGGGACTTTTGAACATTTTTATTTATTTTCTTCACCTTCTCTTTGACAAAAGTGTGCATTTATTTGTTCAAGAGAGCTTTCTGAGTAGTATGTATTTTCTCAATTCCAGATATAGCGAGAATTACAATGATTCCTATATTCTAAACTTCTTTTGAGAAGATGGTAAATGTGATTAGAAAGAGCACAGGAATGTGTGTGTTGCTTAAGACTATTTGCCAAGTAAACAGCTGATTTTGGGGGCTCAGGAGTTTATATTCCAATGCTTCACAGACATTTAAGTTTTGATTGACATAAGTGTTTTACTACATTTGAAAATACGTAACAAAGGGAAAGAAGGCATGAAGTTAGACGTGTGAGGAGGAGATGAGGGAAGAAAAACTGTGATCAGAATATATTGTATGAAAAAATATTTTCAGTAAAAAACAAATTTAAAAGTATATAACTGAATTGTGTGATTATGAGTCTCATCTTTTTCATTGTTTTTCTATCTAAAGTGTCCACAACATTTTCATGTCAAATTGAAAATTCTCCTTTTTTAAAACTTGTTTGTGAGTACTGATTAATGAATTTCAGAATAGTTGTCTATATTGTTTGCATATGTTGACCAAAAAGGGTGAATGAGAAGGTCTGTTTATATAGCTCCCCCTGATCTTTTTGGTCAAATACTTGGTGATCTGTGTGTTGCTACTGACATTTGAAAAGTGAACTGCTTTAGTGTACACACACATCTCAACACAGGAATAGGGCTGTGCTTTTTTGCAAGAAAAGGAAACTGTATCATTAATTAATATTTTTTCTTGCCAGGACAAAATGCAGGTTGACCAAGAAGAAGGAGGTCATCAGAAATGTCATGCTGAACATACCCCAGAAGAAGAGATTGACCACACTGGGGCCAAGGCAAAGGTTAGTTTTCTTAATTGTGTGGTCGTGGATTGGAGCTTTGTCAGGATTGCATTTCATGTCTGCTTGTCTGGCTGTGTCTGTTCTAGACAAGGTCTCCTGTGTGTAGTACAGGCCTGTCTCACACTTGGAGTGCTTCCTCCTCAGCTCACAAGTAGTTAGTCACAGACCTGCACCACCTACCATAGAAATTAGAAATTAATAGTCTTAGAGAAATGGAGAAACAGAACAATTCCAAATGAAGACAATTTAAGTGTGTAATGCTTGGTATGGCATTTTTGGTCTTATCATAGTTTACTTTAAAAAATAATAATTCTTGCTCTTCCAAGGAAAGGGCTTACAGGCACTCAAAATGGTCCAGCATTTGGCATACTGTTGTAAGCTTTCCTATAGTACATCCTCTAACAAAACTAGGCTGTCTCAAAACCCTGGCAACAGCAAGGGAAAGCACCTAAATCTGAATGTGGTGTGTGACCAAGCAGACTGCCAGGGGTCCATGCTATGAGTCCTTATGAGATTGTCATAAAAACATGTCAGCAGGGCCTGTGGTGGCTGCATGTATGCCAAGTGTGTCCGTGACAGGATCAAGAGGGCTTTCCTTATTGCGGAGCAGAAAATCATTGTGAAAGTGTTGAAGGCACAAGCACAGAGTCAGAAAGCAAAATAAATATGCAACTTTTTAAGTAATAAAAATCAAGGCTTGGTCTATTGAAAAAAATCAGAAAGACAAGGTCTTAAACTCACAGAGCTCTGCCTGCCTCTGCTTCCAGAGTGTTGGAATTAATGGCATGTGCCACCACACTCAGCTAAAACTACTTGAATGTGAGGGTCTAAGCCTATTGTGGTGGTAATCAGGGCAGTGAGGAGCAGGTGAGCTTACATCTTAATCACATTCCAGGTCTGCTGCCATGAGAGCACCAGGTCCCATTGACTGACTGCTTAGGCCTCCCTACCTCATTCAAGTCTCTGAATGAGATAAGTGAAGGCTAGGGAGATAGTTCACGCATGGGTAAGTGCAGCTGCAGTATCATGCTCCCATTGTGACATTCTGCTGCCCCGGGCAGATATCCAGCTGTACAGAGTAGCTGTAAGATTGTTTCCTCCGATTTTAAAATTCTGTAAAACCTCTAAGATGTGTTATACTTAACTTCTGCATTGATCAGTGCATCCTACATTCTGATTTCTCCATGTATTGGTGATGAGCATTTACAGTGTAGTTTCTATTGAGAATGTTACCCTTGACAAATTTTCTGTGTGTATATTTTCATTTTCTTGGACACATCAATGGAATTGTTAGCATATTGTGTGGAGGTCAAAGGACAGCTTGCATATGGGTCCTAGGGATTGTACTCAGGTAGTCAGGCTTACAAGTGTCCAGGGAACAGTCTCAGGGGCCCAGCTGTTTTACAAACCGACAGCAAGCACTGTACAGTTCATAAGATCACCAACAGTTTATGAGAAGGGTTCCAATTTCTCCATACCCTTACCTATATTTATTTTCCTTTGCCAAGAGTTATAGCCATAGTACTATATGTGAAGTAGTAGTTCACTGCAGCTTTGGAGTACAGCTCCATATTGCAAACATAGTAAAGGTTTAGCATTAATTAACTATAAAAGGCTTTTAGAATTTGTGTGTGTGTGTGTGTGTGTGTGTGTGTGTGTGTGTGTGTGTGTGTGTGTGTGTAAGCATGGGGTTGATACTGGAAATTGAACCCAGAGTTTATACATATTAAACAAGCACTTTACTACTGAGCTTCGCTCCCAGCCTAGTACAATAGGTTTGTTTGGCTTTGCTTTTTTGTTTTACCTCTACAATTTATATTTGTTAGTTTTAGAAATTTTCTCTTTTGATTTGAATTTCTTTTACAGGCACCTCCTTCAGACAAGCAAGATCGCATAAATCAAACTATTAAAAAAGGGAAAATCAAGAGTATTGATCTACCTATCCAGAGTAGCCTGTACAGACAACTGACTCAAGATCTTCTCAATAGCTACATTGAAAATGAGGTATGTGAGTTGGAGTTCCTGTTGAATAGCAGCAAATGCATTCTGTCTGATACTGAATTGGTGTCGAAGGCTGTCTACTATATCTAAGCAATCTGGTCTGCAATTATTAAGGAATTATAAATGTCATTAAACTCCTTTTGACAAAATAGTAAGCTGTATTAGTACCATATATAATATTTTCATCTTAGTTATATGAAAAAGTATCCACTTTAGAGAAAAAAGCCTTCTGAAGAGAATTCTTACCCCTGTCCACTTTAAGCCAGGGCTCACGTAGCCTAGGCTGGCCTCAAACTCATTGTGTAATCTATGACCTTGAACCCTTGATTCTCTTGCCTCTCCCTCTGAAATGCTAAGATTATGAATATGTGCCACCACCTCTGGCTCCATCTTTTATATCCTTTAAGAGTAATAAAGTAAGAACAGCCCTTTTTTGTTCTCTTGTTTTGGCTTGGTTTGGGGGATTCTTTGTCTTGTTTTGGGGAGATATTAAAGCAGGATCTTCCTGTATAGCCCACACTGGCTTGAATCTCCGATCTTCCTTTCTCTGCTTTCTGAGATCACAGGTATGTAACATCTCTGGCATACCAAGCCTCCTTTGTAAGTGTGTGATACTTAAAGACCATTCAGAGTGTTGATTAACCATGATTTAAACTTTGCTGCCATTGTTAACGTTTTACCTGCTCTTGTCTATTTTCATGTTTAGTTCTAGTCTTTTGAGAAATGAGTTCTTTCTTTAGTAGTAACTGTATGAAGTGATTATATTTATGTTTATCCTTAAATTTATATTGAAATGGTGCTTCCTAATGTCTACAAGTTCCTAATTTCCAGTCTTTGAAGCATGGTGCATTCAACTATTTACTGCCCATCATTACCTGAAGAAAATTTGATTTTACAGGGTTTGCTTTTTTACAAGTTCCAATACATAATACCTATTAACAAGGCTCTATTCATACATAATAATTCCTAAAAATCTCATATAATACTCAAAATTTATATATTTGGAGCTTGTTTTTTCCAACTGTAGGAAACTATAGTTATTGTACATTAGTGTACAAAATTAATTTTTCATTAATTTTTAAATCCATGCTACTGTATCATAATTTATAAAGGAATTCTTGTGTTTAGAAAACAAAGTGCTTTTAGGTGAAATTTTGTTCAAAAATTATAATTGCATTCTTTCCTTGCTTTTGAGCATAACAGTTGATCTTTGAAGTCCTCAAAACAAGCACAGTATGTAGGTTCTGTTATTGGTCTTGGCTTATGGATGAGAAAACTGAGGCCTATACTATGTATAGTATGCTACCTCAAATCAGATAGTAGCCTTCATATTTGGATCAGGTCTTCATATTTGGATCAGTCTCCAAAGCTCAGCATCACAGCTGCTGTTAATATATCCCTGACTAAGAGTAATGCACCAGGTGTGGAGGAAGACACTCTGTGAGTGACAGCCATGTAATGTGGGTTAGAGTCATCGTAGGGTACCAAAACTAAGAGTCTGTGCCTTTCCTGCTGTCTCCAACAAGTAAATGGGGATGCTGGAGTTTGAACATGTATAGATGTGTTCAAAAGCTATTACAAGGGTTTAAGTTCTATACCATATAATTCATTCACTCAAAGCATACAAGTCAGTGATTTGGGAATATGTTATTTTTAAAATACATGTAGTATAGAATTTAACATCTTAAGACTATTTTCAAGTTTAAATTTTCAAGTTAGTATTCTTCATTGTATTTAGCATTGTCACTGATATTTCCAAAGCTTACAGCTGTCCAAGATGGAAAATGCTGTAGCATGAAAACCAAACTCTCCTCTCCTCCCTTCTTTCAGTTCTCCTTGAACACTCACCCATTTCCCGTCTCCTAAGAGTCTGCCTCATTATGAAGCTCACATAAATTGAATTACACAATACTTGTCCTTTTGTGTCTGGGTCGTTTTACTTAACATAATCTCAGGAGACACTCATATGTGAAACTTCTTCTAAGCCTCATAATTGTCATGTGAACATGTATCATTTATCAGTATATCAGTTAATGGATGTTTCAGTATATATTTTTGGTAATAATAATACCTCAGGAGGTTCTGGCATATACATGTCTGTGAAGTATCTGCTTCCCATTCATTTGAGTATATGCTCAGAATTAGAATTGCTAAATTTAGGGCAACTTATAATTCTGAGATTACATTCATTTAATGTAATTTTTACTTTATTCATTTATTTATTATTTGAGACAAGGTTTTAATATGTAGCTCATGCTGGCCTCAAACTCAGAGATTTGCCTGCTGGAGTCAAAGGTATGTACCACTATGCCCAGCTTCTGTTTCATTAGTTGTGAAGACTCCATACTGTTCCTGTGGTCTGTGGATGTGGAATGTTTTATTGTTACTAGTGTTCCGGGATTCAGTTTCTCTACAATCACAAAGATTCTATTCTTTTTTTTTAAATATGCCCTCTTAGGAAGTAAAAAGTAGTATCATGGTTTTAACTAGCAGGTCTCTAATGTGTGTTTTTTTTTTTGACAATCTGAAACGTTTTTAATAGGGGAAGATGATAATGCAGGATAAATTAGAGAAAGAAAGAAATGATGCTAAAAATGCTGTTGAAGAATACGTCTATGATTTCAGAGACAAATTGGGCACTGTCTACGAAAAGTTCATCACTCCAGAAGTAAGTCTAAAGTTGTAAGAACTGCCTGAATGTTCGTCTGAAAGTCCTACTATGAATTACATTTAAAAGTGTATCAAATTCATTATTGTCAATTTTTGAGCCTACATGGAGATGATTCTTAGTTATTTTTCAAGTTGCAGAAGGATAATGAAAACATGTTTATGAATAAGGTCGGATGAATCTGGCATTGAGCTGAATAGCATCTCTTAATGACTTTTTTCTAAGAAAGGCATTTGTAATTAGTATCTCTTAAATGTATAACTTAGGACATGAATAAGCTGTCTGCAATGTTAGAAGACACAGAAAATTGGCTTTATGAAGAAGGAGAGGACCAACCTAAACAAGTTTATGTGGATAAGCTTCAGGAGCTAAAGGTTAGTAAATTGCTTTAAGGGGTTGGTGACTATTAACTGAAGCAGTTTTTGTAAAGATGATGATGTAAAAGCGTTGCTATTTAGTTTGGGTCATTTTGCTTGGCATGGTGGAACACACTTTAACCTCACTGAGCTCTTGGGTTATACAGAGAAGTTGGTGGGTCTCTGTGAATGTGAGGCCAGCCTACTCTACATAGAGAGTTCAAAGACAGCAGGGGGCTACACACAGAGACCCTGTCTCAAAAATAAAATAAAATTTGAAACCCAATTTTTAAATTTGTGAATTCTGTATGTAGTAGATGGTCATTGTCTTTTTCAAGTGGTTCTACACAGTTTAGCCCCATGCTTTGAAAGGATTGACAGTGGATGTTTGGTTTTGAAGAAAGTCAAGGGATAATCCTTAGTGAATGCTTTAGATAAAATGAGGGTTAAAGTAGGATGAGGGCCATGTTAACACTTTACTTTGTGGGAAGACAGAAGGGACATATTTGTCTTTGTCTGTTTATCATCCTGTAGGGGACAAATGTATTCTGTTAGAACTCTATTCATTCTTTTTAAATGTTTCTTATGTGAATAGAAATATGGCCAGCCCATTCAAATGAAGTACGTGGAGCATGAAGAGAGACCAAAAGCTTTAAATGACTTGGGGAAAAAGATCCAGCTTGTCCTGAAAGTGATAGAAGCACACAGAAACAAGGTACGGGGTAATGGTGGCAGCTGCTGTTAATGTATGGTGACAGTAGAAGTCCTCAGCTCCAACACTGCAGGTCTTACCACTTCAAGACTGAGCATATCAAACTTACAGCTTTTTACTGAAGAATTACCAGTAGAGGATTCCAGGACATTTAAAATCTGAGACTTTCAACCTTTTAGAATTTCCTGAAATCATAGCTTAAGTTTAACCCAGTTGCAAAATGCACTGTTTTCATTTTTGTGTTTCTTACATGAGAAAAAGGTTTTCCCTGACTCTAAACTACCAAACCAGGCTTCTTGCCTGATTTGTTGTTGATCTTCCATCTATCATTCATCATCCATAATCTCCTTTTTTTCTTCATACACACCCAAAACTCTCTCTATTCTCCACTGTTTTGAAGCCTCAGGTAAGGTAATATATGTCATGTGTCCCTTTGGGTAAAGCAGTAAGTGGCTAGTCAGCCATCTAAACAGAGCCTAGCAGACTTGATAGAGATTACTGGTTCACATTATAATCTCCCCTATGCCCATGTCTTCATTGCCTCCATTGAATTGCAGCAGACCAGTAGATACAGGTCTATTTCAGAAAACTCAAAAGGAGTAAGACCATCTTGTTGAACTTGTCCCATGAGGTCAGGTTTACTGGTCACTGCCTGATACTCAGTTAATACCAAATTTGATCATTGATGTTGACACTGCATTCATATGCACAGGAGAGCAGCAGCAGAATCATTGAGGCATCCCATCATCCCAGAAGTTTAGATTTACCAAGCACTTAGTAAATCGTAAGCACTATGAGTGGGTGTTTTCACACTGTTTTCCCCAGGGTATTTAATATGAACTATGAATACTGTTGTCTAAATTCAAATATTAGGAAACTCTGGGTGCTTGAGCTGGGCATGGTGGCATATGCCTTTAATCCCAGGCCTCAGGAGGTCTGCAGATAGAGCCATATCTCTGTTAGTTCTAGGCCAGCCTGGACTACAAAGTGAGTCCTAGATAGCCAGGACTTAGAACAGAGAGAAACCCTGTCTCAAAAAAAAAAAAAAAAACCAAAAAAACAAAAAACAAAAAAAAATACCAACAACAAAAAGGAGGAGGAAGAGGAGGAAGAAGAGGAAAAGGAAGAAGAGGAGAGGAGATTGAATGCTTAAGCAGATTGTTGGATTACACATAGTAGATGATGGTAGTCAGTTACACTGAATCAGCTGGTATCAGTGTTATATACCCTCTGTGTGTACACTTTTTTCCAATACACAATTTAATTCTTTATTTCAGAAGTAAGAATTCTGTGTGTTGAAAGAAAATTTATAATTTGGCTAGCCCAATCTTCTTATGTTCCTACAAACAGAAATATTGATAATGGAAAAGTACAGAATGAGGCAGACAGAGTATCAAGCACATTATAAATCTGGCATGGTTGGTGCTCCAATGACTTTAGTGGTCATCATGAGTGTATGGGTTTAAGATATCATCCATAGCAAACCAGGGTTTATTTGATTAGGCATGCGAGTTCTAATTATGTACCAGGATGTTTTGTGGGTCCTGGACTCTAGCAAAAAGAAATTCTGGGCCTGTTTGTTCTCATATGCTTCAGTTGGAAAATCAACTGCTGGTAAAGGGGCTATTGAAAAGGTAAGGAACCTCCAGGAGCTATGTTTGAAAGAAGGCCAACCACTGAGAGAGAGAGAGAGAGAGAGAGAGAGAGAGAGAGAGAGAGAGAGAGAGATCAGAAAAGAATTGACAGAAGCCAGGGCTCAGAATGTATAGAAAGGAAATGTTCTTGACAACAGAACTATGAGCTAGTGAGACGGCTTCATGCATCAAGGCTACTGAGCCTGACATTTAATCCTGAGGTCACTTGTGATGATCAGAAACTCCTAGGTTTGCCCTCTGACCTTCAGATATGTGTCATTACACTCCCTCGCCCACCCCTGCCTCTCACACTCTGGGGATATATTGAAGAAACAATGAAGCTGCTGTGACTTAAATCTAGGAAGGGAGGGAGCAGACTCCTGACCACAGAAGGCCTCACCCCTTCTTAACTATTGTGAAAAAGTGAGATTTACTATGACACAGGTAGCTTGGAGGTTTTAGAGTCTAGAACCGATCTGACTTGACTTAGGTTGTGAAGCATCTGGTAATTCGTAGGCTGGAATAATACAATCAAGAAATGGTGAAAATTGGAACCAGATAGTGAAAGATCAGAAGTGATTAGAGGTTTGCATTTATCTTGCTTATAAGGTATACATATAACAGTACAAAACTACCCCAGAGTTTTTAATATGGATGGATTGCATTTTAAATATTTTGACAAGGAGAAAACTTCAAAAAGTAGGTGATAATGTAATGAGTTTATTAAATTGTAGTTGTAGAAATTTCAAACTTTACAAAGCCTCTAGTTGGTTAGATATAAGAGTTCTGGAAAAAGGCTCAGGCTATAGATAATTTTTACAAAGCATATTTGATGATTAATGCAAATAAACTAGCAAATAACACTTAATCCCTGAGGCAATAAGAAACAATAAAATATAGCAGCCTAGAAGCCAAGTCCTGTGTGATAATGTGTAATTTGTAATCTTTTTTCCCTTTTTTTTAAGTGATTGGATATTTTTATTTGCATGTCGAATGTTGTTCCCTTCCCTGGTTTCCGGGCCATAAACCCCCTATCCCATTCCCCCCTTCTTCTATAAGGGTGTTCCCCCTCTCCAACCACTCCCCTTTCTGCCTGCCTCCCCCTCTGATATTCCCCTACACTGGGGGGTCAATTCTTGGCAGGACCAAGGGCTTCTCCTCCCATTGGTGCCCAATAAGGCCAACCTCTGCTACATATGCAGCTGGAGCCATGGGTCTGTCCAAGGGTAGTTTTTGGGTAGTGGTTTAGTCCCTGGGACTGGTTGGTGGGCATTGTTATTCTTAATGGGGTTGCAAGCTTCTTCAGCTCCTTCAGTCCTTTCTCTAACTCCTCCAATGACAACTCTGTTCTCAGTTCAATGGTTTGCTGCTAGCACTCACCTCTGTATTTGACATGCTCTGGAAGAGCCTCTCATGAGACAACTATAACAGGCTCTTGTAGCATGCACTTCTTGGCTTCATCAATATTGTCTAGTTTGGGTATTATCTTGCTTATAAGGTATACTTGCTTACATGTATATATGGGCTGTGTCCCCAGGTGGGGCAAGCTCTGAATGGCCATTCCTTCATTCTCTGCTCTGAACTCCATATCCCCTCCTATGAATATTTTTGTTCCCCTTCTAAGAAAGACTGAAGGACAACACTTTGGTCATCCTTCTTGAGCTTCATGTGGCCTGTGGATTATATCTTGGGCAGTTCCAGATTTGGGGCTAATATCCACTTAGCAGTGAGTGCATACCACATGTGTTTCTTTGTGATTGGGTTACCTCACTCAGGATGACATTTTCTAGAAAGATATTGTGTAAATTTGGTTTTGTCATGGAATACCTTGGTTTCTCCATCTATGTTAATTGAGAGTTTTGCTGAATACAGTAACCTGGACTGGCATTTGTGTTCTCTTAGGGTCTGTATGACATCTGTCCAGGATCTTCTGGCTTTCATAGTCTCTGGTGAGAAATCTGATGTAATTCTTATAGGTCTGCCTTTATATGTCACTTGACCTTTTTCCCTTACTGCTTTTAATATTCTTTCTTTGTTTTATGCATTTGGTGTTTTGACTATTATGTGATGGGATGAATTTCTTTCCTGGCCCAATCTATTTAGAGTTCTGTAGGCTTCTTGTGTGTTTATTGGCATCTCTTCTTTAGGTTAGGGAAGTTTTCTTCTATAATTTTGTTAAAGATATTTACTGGCCCTTTACATTGGGAGTCTTCACTCTCTTCTATACCTGTTATCCTTAGGTTTGATCTTCACATTGTGTCCTGGATTTCCTGGATGTTTGGGGCTAGGAGCTTTTTGCATTTTACATTATCTTTGAGGGTTGAGTCGATGATTTCTATGGTGTCTTCTGCCCCTAAGATTCTCTCTTCTGTCTCTTGTATCTGTTGGTGATGCTTGCGTCTGTGCCTCCTGATCTCTTTTCTAGGTTTTCTAACTCCAGGGTTGTTTCCCTCTGTGCTTTCTTTATTGTTTCTATTTTCACTTTTAAATCCTGGATGGTTTTATTCAATTCCTTCACCTGTTTAGTGGTATTTTCCTGTAATTCTTTAAGAGGTTTTTGTGTTTCCTCTTTAAGGGCTTCTACTTGTTTACCTGTGTTACATTTTTTAAGGGAGTTATTTATGTCTTTAAAGTCCTCTATCTTCATCATGAGATGTGATTTTAAATCCAAATCTTGCTTTTCCAATGTGTTGGGACATCCAGTATTTGCTTTGGTGGAAGAACTGGGCTCTAATGATGCCAAGAAGTCTTGATTTCTGTTGCTTAGGTTCCTGCGCTTGCCTCTGGCCATCAGGTTGTCTCTGGTGTTAGCTTGTCTTGCTGTCTCTGACAGTGACTTGACCCTCCTGTAATCCTGTGTGCCAGCACTCCCATAGACCTATTTTCTTTCATCCGATTCTGAGAACAGAGAGCTGCTCCTGGGTTTGTGTGTCCTGAAGCCTCCAGAGAGGTGGCTTGGAGCAGAAGAGTTGGTCTTACCTCTACTCTCAGGTGTTGTCAGCTCTCTAGGCAAATGGCTTTCAGCTCTGGGCTCAGGCAGAAACCGGAAGGGTCCTGCCCCTCTCTGCTCCTAGGTGCCCATATCCAGAGGGCCTTAGGCAGGTTCCTTTTGGGCCAGGAATGTGGGCAGAAGTGGTTCTCTCCTCTGAGCTCTCAGGATTGTCAGCACTTCTGAGAGTCCAGCTCCCTCCCCCATGGGATTTGGGTACAGAGAGCTGTGGGACATTATTTGCAATCTTATAAAGAAATCTTGAATGTCTGAAAAAGCTTAACAGTTTTGAAAATGGCCTCTTCCTGGTCCCTGCTTTTTAACTTTGGGGTTTAAACTCAATGCTTTAAGAGGCTAAGGCTGAAGATAAGGATAAACACAGGGGTAGCTAGGTGAGACCCTTTCTGAAAACACATAGGGGAAAATAAAGACATTAAAAGAAGTTTGTTTTTTAATAAAAAAAAACATTTTAATTAGCATATACAGTATCATTTCATCCTGTCTTTTTCAAAGGGAATTTGTTTGGGTTTATCCCCTGCACCTTCTGCTTCCTCCTGCATCATGCTTTCCTGTTGTGATTGTCCTCCCTCACTGTGCTTCATCCATGTGTGCTCTCTTACCCTCTTCCCTTCCTCAACACTTTCCCTTCCTGTTCATCCTGTTTTCTAGGCTGCCAATAATCCTTATCAGGAAATTTTCTTGAGTTCATATTATGTTGCTGCTTCTTTCTGCTCTTTTGGGTACTGGTGTAACCTGGCTTTGGGAGTGGTTTCCTAGATGTAGACGCTGTAGCTGTGTTGTTTAGACAGAATTCCACTGTCTTTTTTTTTAAATCAAGAATACACCACCTACTTTTATGGTATGTTCAAGAATTTTCTTTCTCCCTCATTATATACCTGTGCACTTATTTTCGCCTTAATCTGTATAAATTCTACTCCATCCTAGCCTCTCTTGCCTAATACACAGCCTCCACTAGTAGTTCTTTTCCAAAGCTAACTTCTGAGAGTCCTTTGCAAGTCTGCACTGATTTTATATTTTTACCCAGTCTCTTTGTTTTGTGTCATCTCATATGTGGCATTTTACATGAATATAAATGAAGTATGTCATAAGTAAGAATATAAATATTTTAGGGAGAAATTATCAACAAGCCATTGCTTACTAAAAGTTAGTTACTTCTTTCTCTTTTACCATTTTATTAATTCTTAATAGGATGAAAGATATGACCATCTGGATCCTGCTGAAATGGAAAAAGTTGAAAAGTACATCAGTGACTCCATGAACTGGCTAAACAGTAAGATGAACGCGCAGAATAAATTAAGTCTTACTCAAGATCCCGTGGTAAAGGTGTCAGAAATAGTTACAAAGTCAAAGGTAAGCAACTCAAACTCCATTGAAAACACACCTTACTGATGTGTGTGAGGACAGCAGTGAGTGTGTGGCTCATGGGAGAGTGGAGGAGAGCTCTGCAGTGGTTGATTCTCAGCTGTCCCTTTCAGGTGGGTTCAAGGATAGAGCTCAGGTGGTCAGCCTTGCCTAGCAGGCACCCCGTACCTGCTGAGCTGCCTCATTGGCTAAAACTTCCTCCTTAATTAGTGTGAGCACTAAAATACATTTAAGGACTGAAAAAATTAACGGATGTCACCTCTGAGAAATAATCAACTGACAGAGGAACAATTTAGGCCAGACTTGGCTTTGCTGACTCAACTCTAGGTTTTATGGAGTCCCCACTCCTTTTTCAAAGTTGCCACACATGCTGGATTTTAAGTTCTGGAAGTAATACAGAATGAAGTATAGCAATGTGATCACCCTACATATCCAGAGGCCTTGAGACTTTAACAACTTGGTTGCAATAGGTCTGTCTTTAGAGTGTGAAATCCTCCACTGTGTCCTGTTTGTAATTGTATGTAACCTCAGATAAATGTTGAATTTTAATAAATGCTAATAATAAACATGTCAAAAGGTATAAACATGGCAGCAAAACTGTGCAAATTGTAGTAAGTGAAAACTCTGAGCTAGAGGGCTGACAAAGAAGTGTGTCCCTAGTCACCGAGAATTTGTCATTTGCTGTGCTCATGTTCCTAAGCTTGGCATAGTTAGAAGGATGTGGAACAGTAAGTACTCTCCCTCACCAATTTATACCTGTACAGTTTTCCTGGAACATTGTGTCAGAGCATACACACACATATATGCCAAAAAATTTGGAGTGTATACCTGTTGCCAAAACTCAAAATTCTAGAAACTACTGCATAAATCGAAGAATTGCTACTGTATGTGTGATATAGCTATCAAATATATTTTTGTTATAAAGACATTACAACATATTGTACAAAAAGAATTATAAAACCATAATAAAATCACTTTCCTAGGCACTAAACACAGCTCTCACTTGAAAGGAAATAAGGACATAATTCATTGTGAACAACCTATAAGTGATCTTGGACATGAGGTCAGCTCCCAGCACCCACATGGATGCTCACAGCTTTGTCACTCCCGTTCCAGAGACTGTGACACACTCACACAGACATGCAGGCAGGCAAAACACCAGTGGACATGAAATTAAAAATCAAATTCACATTTTTTTAAATAAGTACAGTAGCTGGGTGAGTGGTAGTCTCATACCTTTAATCCCAGCCCTCTGAAGGGAGAGGTGGGTGAATCTCTGAGTTCCAAACCAGCTTGGTCTACACAGTGAGTTCGGGATAACCAGGGCTACACAAAGAAATTCTTGACTCAAGAAACAAAACAAATAAAAGATACAGTAATAAAATTGTTAAATATAGTGACATATTCAAATGTATGAGGATGCATGAGAGATTAGAGAAGACCAACAAATATCTAAGTGTTTGTGTAATGTTTGACATGGCTCATTGTTTCTGTCTCCAGGAACTGGATAATTTCTGTAACCCCATCGTTTATAAGCCCAAACCAAAAGTAGAAGCTCCCGAAGATAAAACAAAAGCTAGTAGTGAGCACAATGGACCGATGGATGGACAGAATGGTGCAGAGAGCAGCCCAGACCCACCCAAAGGAGGCTCCCAGCACACCGACTCTGGAGAGATGGAAGTGGACTAGGCGCCATGTAATTCAGCAGGGGTTAACCACAGGGTCCGTCCATCCTTATGCCTGGTACACACAACATATGTTCAGTTGTTCCTAACTACTTTGTCATTTGTTTTTTGGAGTAGTTTCGAAAAGTGTCTATATTGAGTGCATATTGATGTCCATTGCTGCTGTGAAGCTTTAGCTGAATATAGACGTACAAATCAGTTTGAGCTCTCCTTACATACTTTGTGTCAGTATGCAGGACTGCTATGTACTCGGCAACCACCCACTGTAGCCACAGCTTCTACTTGCATAGCCCTCAGCTTCTGTGTGCAGGAACAGGATACTGCATTGCTCTTTTGTTGCAGAGGCAGGGTTAACTGCATTATTGTTGTGAAAACAATCTGAAGATAATGTGGTTTAGAGCCACCAGCACTGACCCTTTTCTAGTTCCCTAATGCTATCACTTAAATATTAAAACAAACGGGAGGTTCTGACATCCTAGAACATCTCACTGATGCGCCATAAGGAATCCAGTCTTGTCATCACATAAATGATCAAAATGACACTCAGAGGGACAGTGTGGTTTGAGTTGGAATAACACCAGCATTTGCTGCTTTTGTTAGTAGCATGGATTTGTGTTTCCTCCTCGAGTAACTCTTCATTTGAAACTGTTGATCTACTTGTCCAAAAGACCAGCTGCTGTCCACACTTGTCCACACTAATGCTAAAGCACTGTTGACCTGCTCAGGTGTGCATCTGTGATGCTGACAGCCTTGGTTCAGTTTATAGTTGTGTTGGTTTTCTTAATTGCTTTTTGTTAATAATACCTTAATCTGGGGTAGGGAGACGTTGCACAATGCCTTGCATTATATATACCTATCACTGATTTAATGTTCCAATGTAGATAGACACTATTAAATAAGCAGTAATTCCTTGAAAGGAGTACCTGTACCAAGTCTTAGGAAATAATGCTTGTAATAAACTGTGTTACATCAGTAGGTAAAATACATAATGTTACATAGTGTAATATGATATAATGTGATTAAATTATAGTTCCTGCTGTTAAATTGCCTTTTGAAAACTTGGCTCCAGGGTTGGTGCTTCTTAAATGGGGAAAGGCACAGTGAACTTCAGCCATCTTAAGGACCTGGCCTGTGGTTTATCACCAGACTCGTTCCCACCATTCAGTTGTGTTCTGAGCCTTGGAACTGTCTTATTTAACCATGGGGAAGGCTGGAGTGATGCTTCAGTCTTCAAGGGACAGAAGCAGGACAGAATGCAACGGGCCCTTGTGTTCTTAGTGCTGTTCACTGAAGATTGACTTCAGGTACAATTTTCAGAGGCTCTTTGTTTTCCCAAAGCTAAATCTTTATATTAAACTCAATACTGACTTTTTCTTAAGTAGCTAAAGACCGAGAGTATACTATCTTTAGGGATAGCCATTTCTCAAATGAGTTCTCTAATAGAGATTTTGTTCCTACAATGTAGTCTGCACTGAAAGGAGAATACAGGAGGGTGGGATTGTCATTTTGCAGGAATTTTTATTCAGATTTTGGGGGTAGATATCATTTCCTTTTATTAAGAAAATCATAAAATCCAAACATTTTAAATGTCTATATCTTTTATTACAGTGAAACAATTAGATCCAAATAAATGAAGAAATACATTTTAAGTAGATATCAGTTACTTTTAATTTGTATGGTAAATATATACACAGGTACACTTAAGGAAAAAAATCATGGTTGTAAAGGGAATACATAACCGCACAGAGATTGTCTAGCTGCTTCCTGGTTATGGCTTAGACTCAGTAAGGAGCTGTCCCTCAGGACCTGTTGGAAGTAGAAGAGACGTCTCACCCTGCGTCTGAATGTCCAGAAGCCTCAGGTTTTCCATTCTGCTAAGTCACTTCCACGCAATTAGTTTAATGTTTTAGTCAGAGAAAAAAACATAATTATATAATATCATTTAGTAAGTTTAGTATATCTAAAGATAGTCTATACTTTACCAATTTGATGTGAATGCTTTTTAAAAAAAAAAACTATGCTATTTAAGGGAAAGAAAATGTACTTTCCTTAGCAGTTTTGTGTTGACAGTATGATTCAACTGATCTTTAATATGCATTGCAATAGGTAATGCCAGATCCAAGCGTTTTCAAAGCAAAAAGGTGCACTTTAAAGGACACACAGCCAAAGCAATGTTACTGTCCAGCATACTGCTTAAAAATATGTTAGTATGGTTTAATTCTGAAAGTACAAATTATCTTCCTTTAAGAAACCAACCATTGGGGTTGGGGATTTGGCTCAGTGGTAGAGCACTTGCCTAGCAAGCGCAAGGCCCTGGGTTCGGTTCCCAGCTCCGGAAAAAAAAATAGAAAAAAAAAAAAAAGAAACCAACCATTAAGGCAGTTGTGGTGGACATACCTTTAGTCCCAGAACTCAGGAGACTGAGGCAAGCATATTTCTGAGTTTGAGACTAGCTTAGTTTACAAAGCAAGTTCCAGAACAACTAAGGCAACACAGAGAAACCCTTCCTCAAGCCATCTGCTCCCCGAAAAAAGAAATAAATCTGTAATAACCAACTATACGAAGACTCTTAAATGATACAAAAAGGGAAAGGAAGGAAGGAAGGAAGGAAGGAAGGAAGGAAGGAAGGAAGGAAGGAAGGAAGGAAGGAAGGACCTGCAAGATAAGGGTGCAAGCACCCAGGAGTGGAGATGGAAAGAGTCTGAACTTAACTATGGCCATGCCGGATTACACTGAGATTCTATCCCAGAAAAGAATTCTTTAGCAAACTACAGAATTTTTAAAATTCTAAAAAGCTACAAACATCAAGTAATTCAAATACTAAAATTACATGTCAGTTTTAAAACAGTAACCAGGTCTTTGCTGGGTTGGAGGTGTGGGCATCAGGTGATAGTTTCCTGACAAGGCATCTTTAAATATTAGAGCTCAATATTCAATTTAAAGATAGTGTTAAGCCACTCATATTAGCAAATGCCTTTTATCCTAGCACTCCTCAAGCAGAGGCAGACAAATTTCTTGAGTTCAAGCCAGTCAGATCTACATAAGGAGCTCTAGGCCAGTGCTACATAGTAAAACCCTACCTCCAAAAGGGAAAAAATGTTTTTAAACATTTTATCAGAATTAGCACATCCGTGACTTAAGAGAAATCCACCTGAAAAGGTGAGAGACCTAAACTGTGACCTAGACTAAGTAAAATTATTTTTCCATTCTTACGCATTTGAAATGTTATGGTGACCTTTGAAACAATTCCAGGAGCCATTCCCATGTGGCTTTGATACCTAGGGCTTGGTAACTCAGAGAGATTAAGTCCTTTGTACTAATTTTATGAAACAGGACTGTAGGTGGGGACAGGTGTTGGTGTAGAGGGGCCTCACTAACATTCTTAACCCTGGGATAGATCCCTAAGCAAAAAGAAGTGTCATATTTTAGAAGGCCTAGAGGTGACTTATTTTAGATATATACAGTTTATAAAACTTCATTTTAGAAATTTGTTTTGTGACATTTGGTTATAAAATTTTAATGAATGAGCTAATTGATTTTTCGTTTGTATTTGAAGATGTGGATGACAAAAAAAAACAAAAGAGAGGTGCTTATAGAGTCTGGTTCTAATCATTGCTACCCTCTTTCTGGAGTCCATATTTTAACAATTCTTTAAAAAGCTAAACAATTTTAAGGCAGCCAGGAAATTTTAGAGGACACAGACATTTGACCAAAAGATTTTCAACTTTAAACATTTATTTATGGTTCTTTGTCAAGACTTAATCTAAATATTTTAAAAGCAATTCCAAGAAAACATACAAGATTTTTCTTTTGTTTAATAAGCTTTAATAAATAATCAAAGACCAGCATTTTAGCTAAAAATTGTAGTTATTTAACCATCATATTTGTCTTTAAAGTACACAAAATTAAATTCTTGGATCTGGAAAGATAGCTTAGCAGTTAAGAGTACTGGTTGTTCTTCCCCAAGGACCAAGATTCAGTTCCTAGCACCCTTATCACTGCTCATAGCCACCTGTAAGTCCACTCCCAGAGGATTCAATACCATCTTTTAGCCCCAGCAGGCACTGCAGGTACAAACATAACATTCTGGCAAACATTCATACACATAAAATAAGCATGCAATCTCATATTCAGTGTCTTCTAACAAACTAGTACTGGGATTACAATCTTGCCAAAATGTGTTAAGTTTAATGATGTGTTAGTACACTGTTCTATTACTAGAAAGAGACACACACCATGACAAAGACAACTCATGTCAAAGAAAGCGTTTCGTTGGAGGCTTGCTTACAGTTTCAGAGTTGAGTCCATTTGCATGATGGCAGGTAAGCAGGATGGTGCTGGAGAAGTAGCTAATAGCTACATCCTGATCTATAGGCAGTAGGCAGAGAGAAACAGAGACAGACACTGGGCCTTCTATGATCTTTTGAAACCTCAAGGTCCAACCCCAGTAATGCACTTCCTCCAACAAGACCACACCTCCTAATCCTTGTAATCCTTCTCAAACCACTTCTAGTCTCCAGTGACTAAACAGAGCCTATGGGGGAGCGTTCTCATTCAAACCACTAAACATGGCAAAATTCTTAGTTATGTTAAACAGTAAAGGGGCATCTAGAATGTTAAGAATGTTGAAAATCAAACCGCTTCAAAGGAAAATCAAAAACTAGAAATTGACAGACCTGTACAGCTGCAAAGGCTCCTTGCCTACTGGATTCTTAAGGATGCATCCAGCATATTATAATAGTGAAGAGTAAAAAGGGAAGAATATTTGTTAAAATATATTGAGACAAGGAGCTTTCAAATCAAGGAGTCAAAGATAGCAGTAACTAAGTCATGACCATCTGATGCATGATGCAGTCATATCCATGGTACTGACATAGCATGACCCTTGCTTGGAGTATGAAGTTATGTCACCCAAGTCACAGGATGATTATTAAGAAAACATATAGACACCCAAAAACATCCTGTAGAGATGATGAGATACAACATGCTTTAAATTGTATTACAGAATTTAAATAACTAGTTTTCACAATTGGCTGTATGTAAAATGTCATTTAAATAGTGTTTTCAAATGCATTGCTCTTACAACCTTGATTTTCCTTTAACTCTTCTCTTTCATAATATTTAAAGCATTCATCTGCCATGTTGATAATTAAATTAGCAGTTTAAATTAGCAACTAAAGTTCCCTTGAGGCCCTTTCCCCTTGTATTTGAGATTAGGTCTTGATATATAGTCTTAGCTGGCCTCTAACTTGTGATCCTCCTGCCTCAGCCTTGAGCTTTTACATCACACATATGTAATAAACCAGGATGAATATTCCAGATTCATCATTTTCAGGTTTAATAGTGGCATTGAAGTAGTCCTTGGCCAAAAGAAGTCAGTTTGTGAATGTTGTGTGTTAAGTATGACAAAATAACAAGACTAGAAGTTCAAAGTAAAAAGCAGACACCTTTGATTTTTGATTAAGAAAAAGCACTCTGCATCTCTTTATTTAAAGTTTCCTGTTTGTTCTTTCTGAGAGAGTAAGTGAAAACACCTTTAAAATCATGTCACCTGCTTAGAATGTACATGTTAAAAACAACTTAAGACCAAAAAAAAACCTAGCTTTACAGTGTACATTTTTCTCTAAAATAAACTTTGGTGGCTTAGTGTCTTGGAAGGAGAGTCCTAATATGAAACTGTCACCTCTTAGATTTCGGAGGAAGAAGCCATTGTTACTAAGCTGTGTAGTGTTACATTACACTACATAGTTTTTTTGTTTTGGTCTGGTGTAGCTTTGGCTGTCCTGAAATTAAACTCACTATATAAACCAGGCTTGCCTCAGAGATCCTCCTGCCTCTGTCTCCTGAATGCTGGGACAAAGGTATGTGCCACCACCACCCAGCCAGAATAGTTTAAAGAAAGTTATGCTAAATTTTCTAGTTCTGGTAAACAGTCTTCCAGTCATCTTCACAACTATTATTACAACCATGTACAAAGAGACTCTACTCTAGTCATTCCTATACAAGGACTTTTGACAGTTTAGTTCTTAGTAACTAGTATTAGTTTTCTTCCTTTTAGAAGAACTATACATTTGATTTCTCAATTCTGTTTGCAATGCAGTACAGAAAACTATAATCAAATGTGACATCTATAAAATAATTTTGGCATAACAGACATGAACAGACATAAGAATGACTTTCAATGTTAATTATAATCTATAAATATCACTTTGGAATTTGACTGGTTCACAAATATATCCACAGAATGTTTGCATATGGAATGATGAAAGCATATAAAACCTTTCCTGTGTATGTAAACTGCATCTTCATACTAGCAAACAAGTAGCAATTGATAATAAATGCAATTCAGTTTTGGATGTCAGTCCACATTGTCAAGAAGTCATGTAATAATAATAAATACATATTCTGCCTGCTCCTTGACCATGAGTTTTGCACACTAGAGGTTTACTGTTTAAGTGTTGACCTTTACTCACTGCATGAAACACTGATGCCAGGTCACTAATCTTCTTAAATAAGGAATTTGCATGACCATTGGTTTTTTAGCAATCTGGCAAGATTTGCAAACTTTCAGGCACTTAATTCTGAAGATTAAGATTCATATGGTAGTTTTTGAGTGTAAATGTGTTAATGGACAAAAGCTTAAGAGTGAAGAAAAGCTTTGGAACTTCTCAGGTTAAGAATAATTTCTGCCCAGGTCCTCTATGACTTGCTGCTCCTGGAGCTGGCAAGGTGGTTCAACCAATAAAAGCACTTGCTATGTGAGCCTGAGGATCTGAGCCTGTTCCCTAGATCTCATGATGGAAGATCTCAAGTGTACAGAATTGTCCTGGCTGCAGCATGCATGTGCATGCACACACACACGTAAAATAAAAAGGAACTGCTGCGCCTGGGGCTGGGGCACATCTCAGAAAAGTATTAATGCAAGCATGTGGATCCAAAGCACCCACTAAAACAACAACAAACAACACTGGGGCTAGTGGCACTGAGGAAGTGGACACAAGAGATCCCTAGAACTTGACCATTTGGCAAGCTACCGGTTTAGTGAGAGACCACATCTCACAGCCAGGTATGGTAGTGCACATCTTCAATCCCAGTACTTGGGAGGCAGAGGAAGGGTACAAAAGCAATTGCTGTTCCTAATAAAATATATGTGTGTTCCTGAAAAGGGAAAATATTAATAAAGGAACAAAAAGAATTGTTCCTGATAAAAAATAAATATAATATATATAGTATTAATCTGGGGGGATTAAGATATCTTGTAAAAAATAAAAGGACGTGTCTCCTCAATCTAGAAAAACATACTATACACTTTAAATTTCCAAGTGATCTCAGCTACAGGGTGGTGTTGGTGATGCACTCCTTTAATCCCAGCACTCAGGAGGCAGAGGCAGGTGGATCTCTTCAACCCGGTTTACAGAGCAAGTTCCAAGACAGCCAGAGCTACACAAAGAAACCCAATCTCAAAGTTTCAGGAAGTGCACATATTCTAAAGCCTTAGATGGGTGAGCTACAGGTGTTTATTCAGTTCAGCTGCTCATCAGTTAAAATTTTGAAAGGGTTTCTTTTAAAAAAAATCTCAAAATATGTAATATAAGAGGAAGATTTTTAGAGGTAAGAATGGACTGTTCTGTTATATGTGTGACCTTAATAATTTATCTTCAACCTTTTCCCCCTTTGGATAAAGAAATAGATTCAAGATGGTTCACACAGCCCAGAAATCTCACAGGCAGCATGACGTCAGCAGGGTGAGCACACTCCACAATGATACTTTTGGCCACCTGTCTAATCTGTCAACAGAGCAGAATAAAAGTGATTTCCTTAGTGATTAGAGATGACAAGAACATTAAATTAATAGAAGTTAACTTAAACCAAATTGCACCACATTGCTAAAAGAATTGAAGCCACATTAAAAAGTCTAGTAGCCAGGTGGATTGCTTATTTTGGTGATGAGCACTAGGGAAACAGAGGCAGGGTGTCCATTAAAATTAAGTATGAAGCCAGTCAGGGCTAAGAGACCTTGTCTTAGCAAATAACAACCTAAACACCAAAAACTACTTTAGTAGGTGTCATACATTTCCCAGTGTGAAGAGTATTTTGTGGCTTATAGAAAGATCAAGAAATGACATAATAGAGGAAAAGTTGTGCTAAGAACATACCAAAAGTGAAAGGCTCAGATAAAAAGTGATTCTACAGTTAAAAAATGTTTCTGGGGGTTGGGGATTTAGCTCAGTGGTAGAGCGCTTGCCTAGCAAGCGGAAGGCCCTGGGTTCGGTCCCCAGCTCCGAAAAAAAGAAAAAAGAAAAAAAAAAGAAAAAAAATGTTTCTGTAAATATGAATAGTAAAAATTAACCATTTAGAGTATAGAGTGCTTTAATTATAGATAATTCAACAGAAATGTAACAGTTCTGACAAAGTCTCAGAACACAGAAAGTAACCGGCAATGAAGTGATAACAGAAGGCAATAAACATATAAAACAAAAAGTAACTGGATGACATGGATTTATATCAATAGTTATGGTCTATTAATGGACTCTGACAAACTTTAAATGCATGTGAAATAGTTCAAAAACAAAGGCCACAAAGTAAAGCCCAGGAATACCGAAGATAGCTTTAAGACTTTTAAGCAACAGTCTAATTCATCTATGAAACTAGATACAGTGGAAAACATCTAAAATCTGGATCTGGAATTCAAGGCCAGCCTGAGATAAACAGCATGACCCTGTGTCAAAATGATTTTATTTGCCTATTAAGGCACTACAAAAGAAATTCTATATTGCAACGTGCTTAAAATTAAATTTCTAGAATGTTAAGTCATGCTGAAATCAGAGTACTTCTATGAATGTAAACATTCCTTGAACTACAAATGAACCCATTAAATTGCAGGTTTCTGTTTTTGATGTGCAGTCATTCCTGTGTGTATGTAAATCACATGTTAATTATAAAATATCTCTTCACACAAAAGTGCAAGCTCCATAGGGCAGGCATATTTGTTTTCAAGCAGCTTTGAGAATGTCAAGCACATAATCAACTTTTTTTGTTTTTTAGATTTTATTTTTATAATGTGAGTATATGTAAGTATAGGTTTGTGTACATGAGTGTCATGCCAATAGAAGCCAGAAGATGGCATCAGAGCCCATGGACTTGGGTAACAGAAGGCAAGCTGACAGCAGGGAGGACTGATGAATATGGCCCTTTCTCCCACAGCAGCAAGCTCTCAATCACTGTGTCATATCTCCAACCCCTGAGAACTGGAACTGGAAAGCATGGGCCAAGCACTTGTGAAATGATGCTTTGTTTGCAGGATAACAATGTGTTCATCTAAATATGTGTGGAGATTGGCTTTAATTTATCTCAAGGATATAACAGTCAAAGAAAATGGTCCCAAATAAGGACCTCACTTAGTCTTTCTAAACTGCCCTTTGAGATCCATTTTTGTTGCCAGACAAACACACACACGCTCCTTCCCCAAGTGCCATTATCTTTGGTTTGCTGTCTTTCCAAACCAGTCTTTTTCCTGTCCTGGAGTCACTGGCATTTCAGGATAACAACCTAGACCTGGATTGTAATACTATTAGGACTTCTGTTTAAAGGAGATAAAACACAGGCAGACTGAGAGATAACACACGATTTCGGGCCTTAAAAACAAGTCATTACTTTTGATCTTTTGCATCTGATTTAAAATCTCAGGACAACTAAGCTTAAAAAAAACCCTGCAGGTTTATTTACTAACAGTTTGTGATTACCTCTTTTCTCTGCTTGTAAAGATCCTTACTACTATTCAAAACAGTTTTCAAGGAAAATAACTTAGCCTAAGTCACATATAATTTGTGAGATTGGTAGCCCAGGTTAACCTGAAACTTGTTACAATCCAAGGACGGACTCAACGAGTGTGTCGCTGTGTCCCAACTTTTAATATTTGCCTGGGCAGGGGATTGCTGGGAGAGAAGGGGCTGGAACCCAAGGATTTGTACGTGCTTGACAAGCATTTTACCACTCAAGTACATCCCCACGCCTTTAAAGCAGAGTCGGTATTTTCGCTATACTATTCATCATCTTAAAGCATCACACATTAATAGCTGTATAAAGGGGAAAAACATAATAGCTGTATAAAGGGGAAAAACTACGAAGGTGTACAAGGTGGGCGGGGCTTATTCTAAGGAAGGTAATCGACTTTACCCCCCCAGGTCAAGTCTAAACACTTATTTGAAAGAATTGTTAGGGAAAGCCAAAGTCCGGAGTATGCTAGGGAAACCCTCTGGTATTGCGCTCTGCTCCCGGCTCTGAAACTGCGTCGTCCTTCAGATCAAAACGTAACCTACCAACTAGAAACATCCACTGTTAGCGTCCGCGTTTTGGTCAGTTTCACACCGACCACTTTCCATCAAACTTGGACCCACTTCCGGACCAGAGCGCGGAAGCCCCTGCCGCGCATGCGCGTCGGTCTCAGCCTCTCAGAAGTGGAGAGTGCTGACGTCACCGCCAGCCTGGCCGGTTCGGAGACCGGCGGGAATTTTTCAAAATGGGAGCATCGATGCGCCGCCCAGGCCTCTGGAGGTACCGAGATAAACTTTCGGTGGCGTTGGCGGCGTCGCCAGCGGCGGCGGCATAGAGAAAGCATCCTGATGGGCGCCAAGACCTGCTGGCTTCTCGGAGCGCTGCCTCGGAGGGACTGCGAGACGGCCGAACCCGGGGCACCGGCGGCTCGGGAACATGGCGGCGTGCATCGGAGAGAGGATCGAGGTGAGGCGGGCGGGCGGGCGCGGAACCGAGGGAAGGTCCGAGTGAGGCGGACTCTGATATTCGGGGACCGACTAAGCTGAGGTGCACCGAGCACTGTGCTGAGGGAAGGTCGGAATACCGCTTGGTACAAACACCGGAGCGGGCGGGCGCAGGCTGAGTTAGTCTGGATGAGGCGCTCGCTCACTCACTGGTGCTCAGTGACACAGGTAATGCGGTGTTCCGCGGGCAGGCGCAGTGACTGGGCAGATTGTGGAGGGACCAGCGAAGCGGCCCGCCCCTGGGAGCCCCGCCCGGAGGGGAGCGCCTGGTACCCAGCAAGTGTGTCGCCAGCTGTGGGCCCCGCCCGGTCCCGGCTCCCCTAGGCGTCGGATTGCCACTCCCGCCTCCAAAGCCGCGCTCCGCCTGCCCCCTCCCCGGGGACGGCGGTTACCGTGGCGGGAGCTGCGGCGGGAGCCTGATGGACCAGAGTTGGGACCCGAGTTAACCAGCTCATTAGAGTCCTTAGCTTCCAACAGGGCTGGAGCTTAGAAAGTCTCTCAGCATCAAGATGCCTTCCACCCCAGACACCTGCATCATCGAGGTGTGGCAGCTTCTTGAACTATGTCCCATTTTCCCCCTGGCCCATTTTACATTCCAGTTCCTACCTAGCTTTCTTGCTTTCTAGTTCTGCGATTCCTCACTTGTAATCTTTAAATTTTTTTAAGGACTTTAAGGTTGGAAATCTACTTGGTAAAGGATCATTTGCTGGTGTCTACAGAGCTGAGTCCATACACACTGGTTTGGAAGTTGCAATCAAAATGGTAAGAAAGTATTAATTATTGTTTCTTCAGTATTTTGCAAGGTACTAAAGAGCAATAGAGGGGTGCTATTCAAAATGCCCACTCTATCTACTAAAGACTGCATGCACCTGCCACCTCCCGCATGTGTGCATATGTAGTAATACATTGCATAATATAATGGATATTCAAAAGACAGTGCTGTTAAGTGCAGCATCTGAATTTAAAGACATTTAAGAGACTCTTAACTTGCTTAAGTGAAGTTTTTATACTTTATAGTGTTCGGGAGACTAATACATTTTGTTGCTATGAATACTTATATGAAAAAGTTAGCAATGTACTTAGAATAATATGCCCATGTGTGGCTGTAGCAGTCCAAGAATATCATTATGGTCAGCCTGTAATCGTGTCTCTGAAGATTTGTAAAAAGGAAAATGCTAAATCCAGGGCCAACCTCTGCTGTCACATAAATGCATTGGACACATTTTGAATGTACTCGGCTAGGTACTCGGCAAGGGTGAGGCACAGATGAGAGTAAATTGACTTCCAAGACCATATAAAAAGGACTTCTTACAATTGTAGATTGTTGTCTGGGCTTAGGGCTACAGCTAGGTGGTAGAGTGTGTTTCTCTAGCATGCACAGGATTCTAGATCAAACTACAGAACCATAAAAATCAAACAAAATAAATCTCTCTTCTTATTTCTAGATAGATAAGAAAGCCATGTACAAAGCTGGAATGGTACAGAGAGTCCAAAATGAGGTGAAAATACATTGCCAGTTGAAACACCCCTCTGTCTTGGAGGTAAGATATAAGGTGTATTACAGTAGTTAAGGAAAGCTGGGTGTTTGTGTAACTGACTGCACCTTCTCTGTTTTAGCTCTATAATTACTTTGAAGATAACAATTACGTATACCTGGTATTAGAAATGTGCCACAACGGAGAAATGAACAGGTACCTAAAGAACAGAATGAAGCCTTTCTCCGAAAGCGAAGGTGGGTGTCCTTTGGGGGTTGGGAGTGGAATTTGTCTCCCTCTTTTTTTCTGTTGGTAAACACTTGACTTTTCAAGATGTGGTTTTGAAAAATGTGCTATTTTATAACATTTAGTAAACATTTTGTTCTGTATTGTTGAGACAAAGACTCTACTATTTTGCCCTTTGACCTGGAATTCACTATATACATGAGGCTGCCCTCAAACTCACAGAGAGCCACCTGCCTCTGCCTCCTGAGTGGTGGGATTAAAAGTGTAAACCACTACACCCAGCTTAGTAATACATATTTAATCTATTTATTTTGAATGTATTGAGTTTTTACCTGCTTGTGTGTCTGTATGCTATATGTGTGCTTGGTACCCTGGGAGTCCAGAGGAAGGCATTAGACTGTCTGGAATCTGATTGTGAGGCACAGTGTGCGTGTTGGGAGTCCAGGTCCTTTGGGAGATCAGCTAGGACTCTTATCCACTGGGCTATCCTTTCAGCCTCGACAATTTCTTTTCTTTTTTTAAGCCTCGTGTCTGAGTGCCTCTGTATATAGGTATGTGCATGTAGTGTAGGTAGCTGCCCCTGCCCATGAGGGGTTAACTTAGATGCTGGGAATAAAGTTTGGGTCCTTTGCAAGAACAGTATGTATTTTTTTAACATGTGTTTATTTTAAACTAAAAAAGGTAACAATTGACAGTAAATCTTTTCAGATCTGGAAAACTGCTTAGAATGTCTTTGACTAATGTTTCCAAATAAACATTGAGAACATTACTGTATATCAGAGGTCTGAAATGCAGAGAACTGTGCTTATTACTTATTACTCAACTTCTGAAAGTATGGAGTGGTTCAGACTACCCAGATGATAATCTTTACAGTGCAGATTTTTAAATGAATATAGCAACAAAGCTTTTTGCCACACCTAATAATTTTCTATGAAATACAAAATGAATTTCAATTTGTCCCCCATTTTCTCTAATCAGATAAGCTCCATGTGTTGTTAAACTACTGACTTTGTGCTTTTTTTTTCTTCCAAACTACAGCTGATACTGCAGATAGAACTAAGGAATATGGGTGTTTGGTTTTGTTTTTAATATCCATTATTCATTTGTATCTTGTGTGTTAAGGTCAGAGGTTTGCTCGAGGGAGTTAGCCATCTCTTTGTATCTGGTGGGTTCTAGTATCAAACTCAGGTTGTCAAACTCGGCTAAAAGCACCTTTACCTGCTGAGCCATCACACTGGCCTGATAGGTCCTTTTATACATTTAAATCTGTTGGACAACAGTTGTTAACACATACTAAATTGTAGAAACATTGGTAAATTTTTTTCTCAAATTCCATTGTTAAAAGTTTATTCTGAGGAAATAATACAGCTGGAGGGGGCAGGTTCTATACATATAGATGTTGGTCACTGTATTTTTCAAAATGCTTCGTAATTTTTATAAACATTTTATTAAGACAATATTTATAAAGAAAAAAATTATCTGTTAGATGAACTAAACTTAAAAACTTGTATATAACCAAAGATGCACTTTTCCCACCAAGTTTAAGACAAAGATGAAAAGAAAGAATCTGCAAAACGGATGATTAATAAGGCTGGGGCTGGATTCAGTGGTAGCACGTTTGATTCAGCACAAAGCCCTAGGCTCCCTGTTTTCCACTAACAAATTAGTGTCTAGTGCATATAACTGAAAAACTCATGTTGAAAAATTAAAGGAGTACCTAAGAGAGGAAGGATAATCCAATAAGAAACTAGAAGATATGAGCAGACTATTTCCTAAGGAGAAGGCTCAAATAGCTAGTAAACATGAAAAGATGCTTAGACTCCAGAGTGGTCACGAGGGTCCTATCAGAGTAATGAAGGGCCGTTTCCACACACTAAATCAGGACTTTTTGATTAATAAGGCCTTTAAAGCTAACTTACCAAGGTATGAAACTAATACATTTTTATGCCTTATAACTGTGTGTTGTGTCTGTGTGTGTCACAGGGAAACTCATGTATAACACAAAAAGTAAACACAAGAATGTTTATATTTTTGTAATCTTGAAACATCAGAAATTACACAAATGTCAATGGCAATTAAGTAAAAATTTTTAGGGGCTGGAGAGGTGGCTCAGAGGTTAAAAGCACCGAGTGTTCTTCCAGAGGACCCTGGTTCAATTCCCAGCAACCACATGGCCGCTCACACCTAATTGTAGCTCCAATCCCTGGGGATCTAGCACCTTCTCAGACATACGTGCAGACAGAACACCAATGGACAAAAATTTTTAAAAATCTATGATATTGTTATAGAAATAACAATGTGCTAAAGAAGGAAAAGTAATGAAACTACTTTGATAATTTTTTTAATATTTTAAAAGCATTATGTGTCTGTAGCTTTATATGTAGTTATACAGAGACATTAAGAAGTATATAAAATGTTTGCAATGGAGGCTGTGCGTAAAGTTCTTCCCTGCAAGTATGAGAACTGGGTTTGGTCCCCAGCACTCATGGAAATGCTTGGGTGAATGTGGCAACCTGCTTATTGTACTTGGTACTCGGAAACTAGAAATAAGATTCCCCCAGGCAGCTCACTAGCTAGACTACTGGAAAGTGATTCTGGATTCAAGAGACTTGCCTCAGTCTGTAAGACGGAAAGCATTTGAGGAAGGCAGCTTATGTCAACCTCTGGCTACCATGCCCACATGTCTACTCAGACAGAAGTAAGCATACACATGTATACTACACATGTCAAGAAGAAATGTTTTTACTAAATACTTTGGGGTAGAGTTTGGAAAACATTAAAGGAATATACTTTTTGCCTTACAAGTAATATGTTTATGAATTGTTTGTAAAATTTAAATTTTTTTGTGTGTGGATATCTGGTTACCTAGCTACTATAAACACTTTCAACTGGTATAAAATTTGGCTTCTCTCAGCTTACAAGTTGAAACAGCAAAGATTAAAAGGAGTGCCTAGTTTTTATAAGGGGAACTAGATAGCATCATATTGATAGAGTGGTGTCTTAGTTGGTAAATCAAAGCCGCAGGCTAGGATTTTAATACTCTGGCATGTATACTAGGTCTTATCAGGTATTCTAGACACTAGATTTCCCAGAAGTTTTGAATTGTTATGTTCTCTTTTTCTCATCCTCGCAGCCAGGCACTTCATGCACCAGATCATCACAGGAATGCTGTATCTTCATTCTCACGGCATACTACACCGCGACCTCACACTCTCTAACATCTTACTTACACGGAATATGAACATAAAAATTGCTGACTTTGGACTAGCAACACAATTGAAAATGCCACATGAGAAGCATTACACCCTGTGTGGAACCCCTAATTATATTTCACCAGAAATTGCAACTCGAAGTGCACATGGACTTGAATCTGATATTTGGTCATTGGGCTGTATGTTTTATACATTACTTATTGGAAGACCACCTTTTGACACTGATACAGTCAAAAACACATTGAACAAAGTAGTATTGGCAGATTATGAAATGCCAGCCTTTTTGTCACGAGAGGCCCAGGACCTTATCCACCAATTACTTCGTAGAAACCCTGCAGATCGGTTAAGTCTGTCTTCTGTGTTGGACCATCCTTTTATGTCACGAAATCCTTCAACAAAGAGTAAAGACTTAGGGACTGTAGAGGACTCAATGGATAGTGGGCATGCCACACTTTCCACAACAATTACAGCTTCTTCCGGAACCAGTTTGAGTGGTAGCCTACTTGACAGAAGAAGACTTTTGGTTGGTCAACCACTTCCAAATAAAATTACTGTATTTCAAAAAAATAAAAATTCAAGTGACTTTTCTTCAGGAGATGGAAGTAATTTTTGTACTCAATGGGGAAATCCAGAACAAGAAGCTAATAATAGGGGGCGGGGAAGAGTAATTGAAGATGCAGAAGAAAGGCCACATTCTCGATACCTTCGCAGAGCTCATTCCTCTGATAGATCCAACCCTTCTAATCAGTCTCGAGCAAAAACATACTCAATAGAGCGGTGTCACTCAGTAGAAATGCTTTCAAAGCCCAGAAGATCATCACTGGATGAAACTAAACACAGGTATTCACCCACCAAGAGCAATGTCAATGTTTTTAACTTCATTAAAAATGAACAGCCAATAGTTGTGGATATTTTGAAAGATCTTATAATGAACAAGCAGTATAAGGATTATCTTTCAGAAGCATTTTGATTAACATTGTATTAGCACAAATAAAAAGCTGCATCCAAACAAGGTTGTGGCATAAATACCTAGGTGTTTGTTTCCCTTACAGAAATAGAATTACAAGTTTGATCCAGGTGTGGTAGGTAGTACGTGTCTGTATTCCTAGAACTTGGGAGGTACAGGCAAAAAGGATCATGCTAAAGGATCATGTCCAGTCTATAGGACAGCAAGTTTTAGGCTTGTCTGTTTTCAAAACAAAAAGGGTTTTAAGTTGTTAGCGTTGATTATGGTCTCTTATGTGCACATAAGCTGGTTAGATACAGCTCATTGGGAGAGCAGTGGCTTAGCATGCATAGTGCCCTCATGTCAGTCTTCAGCACTGCAAAAAAAAAGTGTTGGTGTTCATGAGTGTAAGTTTGTAGGCTAGGTTGTTATTTGGAGCTGACCGCTGGCTGAACACAGTATTTATAAACAAGTCTGCTCACTAAAGGACTAGTAGCTGTATGTAGAGGGAAGCTGGTGCTGAGTAAGGAGGTGTGACACTGACTGCTTCTGATAGGAACACTAATTTTCTTGCCTAATTGTTTGAATTATATGCTTATAAAAGGATAGTAGGCATACAGTGGTGCTATTATAGTGAGTAACATTTTGGTATTGGAATTTTAGAGAGGCTTCTACAAATACTGTTTTTAAAGTTATTCTAAAATTCAGGTATTTAAATACAAGGTTCTGCCGTAAAATGTTTAGGAACTGGGAATTCTCTGACATAGAATGCATATTCAGTGTGTATGTGTGTATGCAGCTCTGGGTTCTCTCCCCAACCCTTCCTTCTCTAATAGTTGGTTTATGGGATTTTTTTTTTCCCCCTCTTTAGTTCCAATCATCATTGTCTAGGGAAAACTCCTTTTCCATTTGCAGACCAGACACCTCAGATGGAGATAGTACAACAGTGGTTTGGGAATCTGCAAATGAATGGTGAGTTTTTAATGGAGAGTATTTAATTAAAATGTAATAACCTGGAACCCACAAACATTGCAGTTTTCTACTTCAATCTAAGAAAACCATTACTTGAGATTTGGAATATTTACGCTTTCTACTCCTTAATATTAATGTATCTAATTAGTTTGTTAAGTTTTCATTATAAATAGGAAGAAAGCTATTTATACATGAGCAGATTGTGTGCAGAACTTGGTTTCATAGCTCCTCAGTGATTAGGCAGAAGAGGCAGGGTTCTTATGTAGTTCTAGCTCAGGCTAGATGCTGATGCCTTCTGTTCACTCGATGCCTATGCCAAAGCAGCTGTTATTGGTGCACAGAAAGTCATCCAAAGATGCCTAACTTTACTTGTAAGAAGCTGGTGTGAAAATTTTAGTCCTCATATTGAAACCTAAACGTTTTAAGTGGGTATCCCTAGGTCATTATTAATAATGTGGAGATTAAGTATCCCCCATTAATGACTAACACAGAAGGTGGATGGGAAATAATAGTGGGAATTAGAAGGCAGCATCTGGAGGAGGAGATCGTCTTTCACCACATACTGTGTTGTCTGTGGAGTGTTGAGGTGTGGCTCTCATTAAGCAGAGTTGTTATATCTTGTCAAGGAGTCTGTTTTCCTGCTTGAAAGACATGTTTTGAGTTTCACAGGTCTGAAAGGAAATTAATCTGACCTTCTATATTGGTTAGTGGTTTTTTTTTTCAACTACAAAACTGCCTTATATATTAATTAGTCTTGCATTCTTATACTTATTTGTTTACAGGTTATTTTAATTTGGTAATATGGGCTTTTCTGAGATAAAAAAACCCTTTATATAAATAATTTACTCATTCTATTCTAATTGTAAAGTACTTTGCTTGATACAAAATATTTTCCCTTATAATTAGAATGCGAGGACAAGAAGCTTTACAAGTTATTTAGGAATACATTGTTATGAAAATTCTGAAAGTTTAATACTAAAAATCTACAGTTCTATGTAACTGATCATTTAAGACCTTTGGAAAAAAATAATAGCAGCAGGCTGTGGTGGCCATGCCTTTAATTAGGCCACTTGGGAGGCTGAGGCATAGGGATCATGATTTTATGATCTCAGCACCAGCCAGGCTGCATAAGGGAGACCTTGTCTCAAAAAAGAAATAAGGTAATTACAGTTTACCCTAGAGAGTTTCATGTCATTAAATTATTTATATGTAGGTACAAATACATTTGTAGTAGTAATTATTATTGTAAGGAGATGGGATAAACAGTTCTTGGCTTAAAAAGGTTTACATATTTTCTTTCTTAGATTGGGACTTTTGATGAACATGGACTTGCCTTAGAATGAGTAACTTCTTTTTGCCTTGATTAAAATTTTGATTTTATACTAGTACATTTTCATAACCATAAGGATACTAAGTTTTTCTTCAACCTCACTTTAAATGTTCCATTAACTACTTTTATCTTTATTTAAAAAGTTAAGAGCTCATTTACTTAATATATAAGGTATATAATAGTGTTATGTATAGTAAACTAGTTATTGTAGAAGAAATTTGCATCTGTCAAGATAATTACATATTTCCCCCACTTAGTAAGAACAGCTACAATTTACTGATTTAAATAAAGAGACTTTGAAATATAATACATTAATGTTTATAACTGATATTTTCTGTTTTAAAAAAGGTGGTAGTGTAGAGCTGGGCATGGTGTACATAGTAAATTCCAGGACAGCCAGGGCTTCATAGGAAGGCCCAGTCTTCAAACTCTGCCCCTCCAAATGCTATTAGAATCAGCACATTTATGCTACAGTTTACTAAACTGCTTTTTTTTTTTAATGTATGTTTTATCTCCTTTAGGAGAAACTAGTGAGCACAACACCATTAGCCCAAACAGAGATTTCCAGGACTATCCTGATGTGCAGGACACATTAAGAAATACTTGGACTGACACAAGAGCCAGCAAGAATTCCGATAATTCTGCTAACGTTCATCCTGCAAAGCAGCTGAGTACCATGAAATACATGACTGCACATCACCATAAACCTGAGATCATGCAGCAAGAGCTGGCCATACATCCTCATTCTGAACAAAACAAGAGTAGAAGTATGGAGTCAACATTGGGTTACAGGAAACCTACCTTAAGAAGCATTACCTCTCCTTTGGTTGCTCACAGACTAAAACCAATCAGACAGAAAACCAAAAAGGCTGTGGTATGTCAGTTATTTTTCTAAGTTACTATTTGATGTTTTCTTTAGAATAAAATTCTTGAGTGTGATCTTTTTGATGTTTATGATATCTCTGGAATATGAGGTATTCTATAAACAACATGAGGGGGAGAAATTGAACATTCATGGAAAATAGCATAGTTTCTCTCTGATTTTAAGAAGGTAGTATTCGGACTGTGTGTGTGTGTGTGTGTGTGTGTGTGTGTGTGTGTGTGTGTGTGTGTGTGTGAGAGAGAGAGAGAGAGAGAGAGAGAGAGAGAGAGAGAGAGAGAGAGTGTGAGTGTTTCTGGTAGGTAATCCAGGACTGCCTCGAAGTGTCCTGCCTCTGCCTCATGAATGCTGGGATTGCAGGTGTACCCTAGCCTGGTGCTCCCTCTAGCTTTGTAAGAATGGCAAGTTGAAAGACTATACAGGGACTGACCCTGGACTCTGACCTCATAGGTAGCAATGAATATCCTAGTAAGAGCACCAGTGTAAGGGGAAGCCCTGGGTCCTGCTAAGACTGAACCCCCAGTGAACTAGACTGTTGGGGGGAGGGCGGCAATGGGGGGAGGGGGGAGGGGAACACCCTTAGAGAAGGGGAGGGGGGAGTTAGGGGGATGTTGGCCCGTAAACCGGGAAAGGGAATAACACTCGAAATGTAAATAAGAAATACTCAAGTTAATAAAAAAAAAAAAAAAAAAAGAATGGCAAGTTGATTCTCATAAGCTTGGAACTCTTACATTATTGATGCTTTTTAATGTATTTATTTTTGAGTCTGTTTTACCTGTGTATATGTATAAGCACTCCATGCTAGTCTGGTACCCAGGGAGGCCAGAAAAAGACATTAAGTTCCTTGGCATTGTAATTACAGTCAGTTATGAGCTACCATATGACTCTGGGAACTGATTCAAGGCCTCTGAAAGAGCAATAAGTGCTCTTAATCACTGAGCCACCTCTCTAAACCCTAAATTATATTTAAAAATAGTTCAATGAAAATATTTTAAAATATTGCCTATGTACTTTATTAAATATTTATACTTGCAGCTGTGACTTGACATTTAATATTAGCCCTTTGGTTTAGCTTCAGTTTCTACATTTAATTTCATTTCAAGTCAAGAGTAAGCTAAAAATAGAGCTTTTTAAAACACGAGAAGCAGTCTACTCTTCTGTGTTAAGTTAGTGAGCAGATGTGAAGACAATAGCTTGTTTGTGGTTCCGTCTTTGTCCTGCTCCCTCCTTGTCTCCATGTCATGTAATCTTGCCTTTGTTTGGTCACATTGTCTTCAGCGTCCCTGCACCCACCCACCTTCTGCTTGCTTCTTGCTCATTGGTTAGCATTTCACACTTGACTATACTCTCTCACCTCTATGCCTTCTGTCTCACAGCCCCACCCAAGTGCAGTCTCTATTCTAGACTGCCAACGGGAGGCAGCAGTTGGAGTTTGTTATTCCTGCTATGGTTGAGTACTTTTCCCTTTTAAGGAGTATGTCCCAGAAGTGTTCTAAAACAACACTTTGTTGATTTCTCTGTTTCTCTAGGTGAGCATCCTTGATTCAGAGGAGGTGTGTGTGGAGCTTCTAAAAGAGTGTACATCTGAAGGACATGTGAAAGAAGTTCTTCAGATATCTAGTGATGGGACTACGGTAGTGTACTAATTTTATTAACTTGTAATTTCAGGTGTGGCTTTAAACATTTGGTATTCAGTTCTTTTTACAATATGATATTTAATCTATCTTTGAAATTTATAAACTGAAAAATGAAAATAATTATTACTAGTAATAAGATTAAATTTTTAGCTTAAATACTTTTATTGCTTTTAGAAACTATTTTAATATTTTCCTTAAAATTAATGTTTAAATTAATGTTTAACATAGAATCTTTAACAAGCAATAATACTTAATGACTATAATTAGAAGTTTTAATTTTTTTAATCAGATCACCGTTTATTACCCAAATGATGGAAGAGGCTTTCCTCTTGCTGATAGACCACCCTTGCCTACTGACAACATCAGCAGGTACAGCTTTGACAGTTTACCAGGTATGTACATTAGTGAGCAGGAGATGGGCTGAGATCATAGGTTTACATACACATTTATTCTGATTTTTGGATATAGTAAGTTGTAGCAGGTAAGTTATAACTACCTTGGTTTCAGTTGCGCTACCATTCAAATTCATGTACTTAGTGTCTGGGAAGATCTGGTGTATCTTATTACTCCGCTGTTTATGGTATGTTACCATGAACCTCTTAGGTAAAAACTAGCTCTGAGGGGTTGGGGATTTAGCTCAGTGGTAGAACGCTTAAGCGCAAGGCCCTGGGTTCGGTCCCCAGCTCCGAAAAAAAGAGCCAAAAAAAAAAAAAAAAAAACTAGCTCTGGGTTAGGGCGCTTGCCTAGGAAGCGCAAGGCCCTGGGTTCAGTCCCCAGCTCCGAAAAAAAGAACCAAAAAAAAAAAAAAAAACTAGCTCTGAAGGAACATTCGAACTATAGCCTATGTTCTTGCTTAGTTATTGGTCCACCCAGAATCATCAAAAATTTTACTATAAAGTATAAATTATTTACTATATAGTAAATTTTACTATAATTTTCACTTTTGAAATGAAAGTAATTTATAGGAATTAGTAACTGTCTCCTAGAGCAGAAGCTCTGAGAAGCTGAGTTGGAAGAGTAACTACTGAATAGCACATCTTGGTTGAAGTAACTTTCAGAAAGAAGGAAGTCTGTCTGACCTTAGTAGGGATTGGAACTGTATGTTTAGTTGACTCTTTCTTCATTAATTAGGTATGTTTTTCCTCTTTAGAAAAATACTGGCGGAAATATCAGTATGCTTCCAGATTCATTCAGCTTGTAAGGTCCAAAACTCCCAAAATCACTTACTTTACAAGATATGCTAAATGTATTTTGATGGAAAATTCTCCTGGTGCTGATTTTGAAGTTTGGTTTTATGATGGTGAGTGTACTTCATGTGATCCAAAGTTACTGCCAAACCCGGGCTCATCAGCAATCCCAGTGTGATCTAGTCTGTGCTCTCTGCTTAGCTCCTTATCAGTCTTTGGTATAAACACTGCATGAAAAGCAGTATCCCATCTTACTTGAAACCCACACTCGAGTTTTGACAGCTAAAATGTGACAAAAGATAGGGTTTACCAGACAGTCCCTTGGGGCATTCTGTAAAGTTGAGTTGGTTTACCTGTGTCTTTCCATGAACAGTTCCTATGTATACACACAGCACGTGATTACAGCTGTCTCTGCTACTCCGTATATGGACAATGCCTTTGTGTGGCGTCAGATCAGATATATGCCAAGAGGGAAATGATGGCTTACATTTGTGGAATATTGAGTACCATTTTACCAATGGTCAATAAATGAATGTAAATAATTTGTCATCCATTGTATACTAATATAATAATTAAATGAAGGAATAATAAAAGAACTGATAGCAAATGGTTTTTTACTTAATTTTCAGGAGCCAAAATACATAAAACAGAAGATGTAATTCACATAATTGAAAAAACTGGGTTATCTTACACTTTAAAAAATGAGAATGACTTTACCAGCTTGAAAGAGGAAGTAAAAATCTATATGGACCATGCCAATGAGGTATGTATCTGTACTTGATCCAGTTAACAATCACATGTTAAAGCAATGAACTGTTGACAGGAGGCAGTCTTCTCTGTAATAGGGTCACCGTACTTGCTTGGCACTGGAATCTGTAATCTCTGAAGAGGAAAAAAGAAGCAGGGGCTCTTCATTCTTCCCAATAATTGTAGGAAGGTAAGAGCTTAAAATTTCTAACAATGGCTAAAATCTTTAAGATTGAGTCTGGTCACTTCCTTGTAAATGATATTTAGAATTGCACCATGGTGACACCCCATAATCCTGGCAGCTACAAGATAGAGGCAGGAGGAACTGGGGCCACCCCATTTCAAAACAGCTACAAAAGCTAGTGAGATGGCTTGATGCTTGCTACTAACCTAAGCTCTATCCCTGAAACCCACATAAAAATTGAAGAACACTTATACCAGACTTCATTTTCTGACCTCTAGAAACATATGTGTGCCTATGCATGTGGGGCATATGCGTGTGGGGCATATGCGTGCCTATATTCCCACACCATTCACACAGACGTAGGTAGTAAATAAAGTTTAAATTTAAAAATTTCAGTAGCCAGGCCTGGTGGCCCACACCTTTAATTTCAACACTGCATTGGCAGAACCAAGTGGATCTCTGTGTAGTGAGTTTCTGTGTCAAACACACACATACACACACACACACACACACACACACACACACACACACACACACACACACACATCTAAATAAGTACTTAGTTCTCTTGTAAAGCTTTGAGAAGCTATATCAGGATATTCTCTTTTCTTCAGAAAACCTGGTACTACTAGTTCACCTAAAGCCTTATCACCACCTCCTGTGGACCCAGGCTACTCAAAGGGAGAGCAAGCATCATCAAGCAGATTGAGCGCGAATAGTGCGGCTTTCCCAACACAGACACCAGTACTCAGTCCTTCTGTAAGTAAATACGTGTCACATACTTTAGACCCTGAAGTGAGTGCCTCGGGTCCTTTTATTAAGAAGTGAAGCTATGGGGCTGGAGATCTGGCTCAGTGGTTAAGAGCACCAACCTGCTCTTCCAGAGGTCTCGAGTTCAATTCCCAGCAACCACACGGTGGCTCACAACCATCTGTAATGGGATCCGATGCCCTCTTCTGGTGTGTCTGAAGACAGATACAGTGTATTCATATAAATAAAATAAATCTAAAAAAAAAAAAAGAAGAAGTAGTAGTGAAGCTATACGTTGGTAATCTCAGTTGTAAGATATATGCTCAAGGTCCATAGGTTAGATTCCAATGTCACCCAGAAAAATAAAAACACCACTTACTATTCAGTCGTACTGAGCTACTTTGCCTGAATAAACTAAAGGTCCTTGCACACGCTGTCAGCTGCCTCATGGCTCATGGAAAAGTTACTAGATTTCCTCAGTGAACTGTCATTGCAGTAAAGACTATGTGAATATGCAAGAATACAGTGCTCAGGAACTATACATACTAGTGTATGTGTATGTACTCACACGTATGCGTGTTTGCCGTCTTTACCTACAAGAATAGCTTAAGGGGAAAGAAAGGGAAAGAAATTTACAAGTATCCCCGTTTACTGTGTTGAGTTGGCACTGTACAGAAATTAACAGCCATATTGGTGTAGAAATGTTGAACTTAAGTTTTTTCCATTTGTACAGGGGTAACACACTGTATTAAATATGTAAGGTCTTATCTACGTGGGTTTGATTACAAAAACTAATAAAGTATTCTCTAAATTAAAAAAAAAAGGAAAGAAATTTACTAAAATGAGAACAGAAGGCATGATTTGGTCTTTTTCATTTTTATTTTGAGCAATGAGGTTGGTATTTTTAGAATTTTTGCTTTGAGAATACGTAACATCATGAAGCAATCCTGTACTTTTACTAAAGTGACTTATGAATGTGCTAAGGAATGTCTTCTCCCCCTTATGGTTTGAAGGCTGTGACAGTGGAAGGACCTGGCCAAACAGCAGCTACTACAGGAACAAGCATCTCTTCAAGTCTTCCTAAATCAGCACAGCTTTTGAAATCTGTTTTTGTGAAAAATGTTGGTTGGGCTACACAGGTGAGACATTTCTAAGAAAGTAATTTTCTCTCTGCAAACCTCTTGATTAAACTATTAGCCAATAATATAAATTATTTTAATGATTTCTGTTTTCTAGGAAGTGTGTGTGCGTACATTTTTTTACATTGGTTATATTCCCAAAATTTTAGCTTTTTCTAATTGATATATATCAAAGCTTCTAATGTTGATATGAGATGTAGATGATGTCATGATAAGAGTTGTGCAGAATAGAGAATGATGTCTAGGGCATTAAAAATGGTAAAAACTAAATCAACATTGAATTCTCATAGTTTTATTCAGTGTTTATACATTTATATTGTGTGTGTCCTCAGAAGGTGTGAAGCATGAAGACTTCATTTTTACTTTATAGTTAAAGAAATTTCACTCTAGTACTTCATGGTACTTGGTGACATTTGTTGAGGACTGCCTGCTGTACAGTCCTGTTTCTCACATACATTGTTGAGTTTATATACCCTTTTAAAGACAATAAAATTACATCCCTTTATGGTAGATTGATTTGCATACTCTTGCGGCAAGTGTATCTGTTCTGGTGTAAATACAGGACTGTCTGTGTCTGAAGGCTATGATGTTTTCTTACCTACCACATCTTTCCATTTATAGCAGCACAAAGGCAAGTTTCAGTAGAAATAACACAGGGGAGCTTTTGTCATTTCTTAGACCTATCTTGGGGAGAAATGCTTTAATGGGGGAAAAAATCAAAACCCTAATTCAGTGGATAATTTCAAATAACCAACTTTATTGAGAGTTTTTAATATTATGATGCCTTAGCCACTAGAGGAATGATCTGAATAGGAAGTGGGGAGCATGAGTATTTTCAATACTAAGATCTTTTCTAACCCCAGTCTGTAGATACGGGCAGCAGTTTTTTAAAAGCTGTATTGAGTCTGGGAGTGATCACCCAAGCCTAGAATCCTGGTATTTAGGAAGCAGAAGTAGGAGTTAAGTCATTGCCAGTATTGGCTATGTAGTGAGTGAGACCCTATCAAAATGTGGAGCTGGAGAGATGGCTCCATGATTAAGAGCACTTGGTACTCTTGCAGAGGACCCAAGTTATTCCTACATGATTTGTAATTCCAGTTGTAGGGAATCTGATGCCCTCTTCTGGCCTCTTCAGGTGTTGTGAGCAAGTTGTACAGAAGTTGTACAAGAAAAAATAACTAAGTGTGATGTGTGCCTTTAATCCCAGAACTCTTTTTTTTTTTTTTTTTTTTTTTTTTTTTTTTTGGTTCTTTTTTTCGGAGCTGGGGACCGAACCCAGGGCCCTGCGCTTCCTAGGTAAGCGCTCTACCATTGAGCTAAATCCCCAGCCCCAATCCCAGAACTCTTAAGGTGAGGCAGGTAGAACTCTGAGTTAAGACCAGTTAGTTCTATATACGGAGACACTGTTTCAAAAAGGTGGGGGAACCCCAAACACTAAATGAACAAATGAAGCAAAACTGTATAGAACATTTTTTAAGTGAGCCCTTAAAAACCATCAAGTTGTCTTCTGTATAGTCATTTTCTATGCTGCTTTCTTTTCTAGCTAACTAGTGGAGCTGTGTGGGTTCAGTTTAATGATGGGTCACAGTTGGTTGTCCAGGCAGGAGTATCTTCCATCAGTTATACATCACCAGACGGTCAGACAACTAGGTAAGCTCTAACAGCACTGGGTGGATTCAGTGCTTGCTCTCATTTTGTGCTTGAAATAAATGACTTAATAAATACAATATTTTAATAATTTACTTATACTATTCATTACTTTTAACTGTTCATAACCTTTAGTAGCCTTTAATATAAATGTCATGGTTATCTATATGAATAATCTACCCATAATCAACTCAAGTGATAGGATTTCTTTGTAACCCTTATCATTCAATGGCCTAATTAGGTTGACTCTTTTCAGAATAGACTTATAAAAGTAAAATAAATGATTTACTTAAAGAACATGGAGGAGCCAGGTACTTGGGAGAGAAAGAGGGGTAGGTGGATTTTTGTGAGTTCAAAGCCAGCGTGATCTGTATGACTTCCAGGCTAGCTAGGGGCTATATAGTGAGACTTCTGTACCAAAAAATAAACACAGAAAGGCCCTAGCGGGCTGAAGAGATGGCTCAGTTGCTTAAACCTTCCTTTGCAAACATGAGGACATTTGTTCAGGGCCCCAGCACCCATGAAAAAGGCAAGGCAGTGTGCACTATACTGGGGAACTGGGGACAAGAGGATCCTTGGCTCACTGGCTGGCCAATCTAGTCAACTTCAGTTTCATTGAAAAACACTGTGTGAAACTAAAAGGTAGAAAGTGATTGAAGAAGACACTTAACATTGACCTCCAGCTGGATGTGGTAGTGTACATCCTGTTAGTAGGAGTTAGTAGGATTATGTGAGACCCTGTCTCAAAAGTCTAAATTAACTATAGAAACTTGGTTATTTTCCCCAAATAAAAGTTGTGTCTTTTAAAAGCCTTGTTAACAGTTTGGTTTTTATTTCTGCTAAGCAGTGAACCTCAGCCCTCTCAGATGCTATGTAAACCCTCTAACTGAAATGTATAACCCAGCACTGACAGACATCTTTGAAGGCAAATCACACTAGTCTTTCCAACTTACAAGTGCTGTCTCTGAGTATTCAACTAATGATAGATCAAAGTATTTGTTTCTTTAAAAGTAACCTAAAATTATGCTTGTACAAAAACTATCAAAGTGTTGTTTTTTTGAAAGAAACCAATTGAGCATGCTTCAGTTGATTTGGAATCCTAGGAAGTGTATTTATTGTTTTCTTGATGTATATCTCTTATCATTATAGGATTACTGGGAAATAGGCTTTTGAGTATTAAGGTCCAAGTAATGAAGTTCTATTTTTCTGCTTAGGTATGGAGAAAATGAAAAATTGCCTGAATACATCAAACAGAAATTGCAATGTCTTTCTTCCATCCTTCTGATGTTTTCTAATCCAACTCCTAGTTTTCAGTAATTTAAGTCTTGGATGTCTATATTTAATAAATGATTTTTTGCTTGGCTTTCAAGTAAGTGATTTTTTTTAAATTTACTTTAACTTCAGAAAGCCTTTCTATTAAACAGAATTTTAATCTACACCATTAAAAAATATACTAAGAAAACAATAAAATTATAGTTACCAAATACAGTGGTCATAAAGCTAATTTTGCTCCAAGCATGTAATCCTTCAGACTTTTGTGCTCCTATACTTGTATTGAACTAAGTTGTGTGTGGCGTGTTTTTTTATTTTCTTTTTTAATAAGACATTGAGAATCATGGACAAAACATGCTAGTTTTACCATTTTGAATATGTAAATATTGTATGTATAAGCAATATGTAAACGTGTATATTTTATATTTATTTTTATAGCACTTGTGTCTGATAAGATTTCTGTAAACACATTTTATAAAATAAACACAGTTGTAAGTTTTCCTTAACTTGGTTGATTTGGTTAATTACTTGTTTTAAATATTAGATAAGTTACCATAAATTCATTCTTAAATTGTGTTTGCTACTTAGGAATAGTGCCATCCTCACACCCACCCCTTTTTGAGACTGGTCTTTTATTGATTTAACCCACGCGCTGTCTTTTCCATCATCCCTCCACTAGGAGTTCCTGCCTCACCCAGACAGACATGGGAACTGAACCAGGGAGGCTGATAAACATACTGGCTGCTGGGCACTCAGACAAAAGATCCATCTGGGCACAGCAAGGCTATGTACCTGCACAGGCCTCTCTGCCTTGGTAGGATGGAATTGGTCAAGAGGGAAAAACTTTGTTAGCACCTCCTACTGAGCTCTGTAGGCACCTTTTGTAAGGAACCTCATTTCACCTACTAAGGTTAGAAGGCATCAGAAACCACCTTGGATCCAAGTTACAGGCAGTTGAAGCTACCATGTTGGTTCTGAGTCGACTATAAAAGCAGTAAGCGCTGTAAACTTCCAAACCACATTAATCTTCTTTCACTTATGCTGAAAATGTCAGCACCCATGAAATGTATATACTGTTCACATTTCCTTTATAATGAGGACTTTGAACTTATTGAGGAATCCAGATTGAATAGGACTTTTCAGTCACTACTCCAGTCACTGTGGACCTGAGAAACCTCCCAAAATGTCTTCCTTCTAGGTTGTTTGTAAGCCCTGCCCTCTGCCTCAGTGCCTTTGCCCTGCCATTTCCCAGTCCACTCATGCTCTTAAACCAAGTTCTGACAAAGCATTACTTTCTTAGAGAAATTGCTTCTCTTCAGGTTGGGTTCTTCTTGTCTATCTTCAAGACAGAGTTTTTCTGTGTAGCTTTGGCTGTCCTAGAACTCCGTAGACCAGGGTGGCCTTGAACTCACAAAGATCCACCTGCCTCTGCCTCCTACTTGTCTATCACCCTTCTCACAGCCAACCATAAGTATCTGTACCAGCTACTAAGTGTCTGAGGTTCCTGATGGAATGTAAACTTAGCATTTACTGCTTAGGTCAAGAACATGGGACTCAGCATGATTCAGGTCCTCTTCATATGTACTGAAAATATGAGAGATTAAAAATGCTTACAGTCTTGCTTTATTTGAAATGAATACTCACAATGCAATAAAGTTACAAATAAATCTTCAACAATAAATGGTAGCCAGATCCAAATAGTAATTTCTCTTCATTAAATTAAAAATCACAAGTTTATTTTATTTTCATAAGAGAAAAGAACTTGTTTTAAATAGGGAAGTATAATGGCTAGAGATGCTTTATGAAGTGACAGTACATTCAAAATAAGGAAATAATCCCTTGTTAGGTTTTCAAAAATAAAGCCACCTTCCTCTTTTACTCTTTTTTTACTCCTTTAATGTACATTATTAACAGTGTTTACCTCTCAGCTGCTTTCCCTGTACCTCTCAGTGCCCTCACTTTGGTGATGAGGTGATGTTAGTCTAATCTCCCAGGAAGCGAGTGCCTTGGTAAAAAAGACAGTGCAGTCATTTTGCTGGGTTGTAGTCTTCTGAACTGCAGTATTAAAATTATAGGGCTGGGAAATGTCTGTCATGTTCTTGCTGAGAACATATATGCTAAGATAAAGCCTTCTTCACTCAGTGCACTCTTAATTTTTTTCCCAACTATTTCTGCAAATCTGAGTCACAAGTGGAAATGGTTCCTCACAGTTAAGCAACTGTTAGTGTTCAGGCCAATTTTCTTGTTCTGAGGAAGTGCAGCAGTCACGAGATAGCCTTGAAGACAAGTGACTTGTATCCTTCATATACATCATGGGTCGGGCTCTTATCTTCAGCTCTAAGCTTGCTGTGAGGCTCTTATCTTCAGCTCTAAGCTTGCTGTGAGGAACTTCTGTGTATTACACAGGAACGTGGAGTGCTCTTGTTCTTTCAGGTTATCATTCTTTTATCTCTGGGCATACCACACAAAGGTGGAATTTAAAGTCAGCAGTGACCCAAAAGAGGAAAGGAAATACAGAACAGCAGGTAAGAGGACAAGAGGACGTCCAGGGCATGACAAAACAAACTGAAGCAAAATGCTGCCATCACGTGGTGCTAATAGCTTCAGCAGACCAGAGTATGAGGTGGAGAATATTATGTTCACACTCAGATTTGAAACCATGATAACAAGACAGGAAAGCACTTCTGCATGTTTTACAGATTCCCGTACACATACCAGTGTTCCATTCACACAGAGGTAGAAACTAGTTTGATCAGTAGTCACCTTTGGCCATTCTGCTTCAAGTCTCACCTGATGAGATGAGACTGCCCGAGAGCAATCATGGTCCAACTTCAGCTCTGCTGCTGTGACTGGGTCTACAGGTAGGTTGCAAACTGCTATTCTTCTCTGTCATTACTGACAAGGGGCATTCAAAGGTCAGAGTTTGCACTAGAGTTTAAAGAACTTGAAAAATAGTAATTTTAAGAATCCACTTGCTATTAGAAACATAAGTTAGTGTTTTTTAAATATGATTATTAATATGAAACTAGCACTTCAGAAGGTAGACCTTCTGAAGGGAGTAAAAACCACCTTGTCTCGTTCACCTTTTTACTCCTCAAACATTAGCATCATGCTTGCTCAGGTTAATTATCAAAATAAAAATAGACAAAGGTTGGGGTTGGGGATTTAGCTCAGTGGTAGAGCGCTTGCCTAGCAAGCGCAAGGCCCTGGGTTCGGTCCCCAGCTCCGAAAAAAAAAAAAAAAAATAGACAAAGGTCAATGTGTGAATTACAAGTTTTGAGGGGGAGGTAATAAACTAGATTCACCCTGGGCAGGAAAGAAAACCTAAAGCCTAATCTGGTTGTGAGCAGGCTGTAACAATTTAAGGCTCATTTTATTTCATTCGGAAGCTTAATAATAATGCATTTTTATCTTAAAAAACTTTCATGAAAAAATATTTTTGTTTAAAAAAATGAAACATTTTTTTAAACTAAATGTTGTGTCTGGTTAATTAATATAGAACTTTGTACAGTTAATATTGAGTGTAGTTTCATACCTACAGACCATTATCCATTCACTGTTGAGTTCATGGGACTCGTTCATGGGACTCCAGTAAGGTATGATATGAAAACAGTTTACCTTTGATAAGGAGATTATGACCGAGAATGTTTTTACACATCCTACTATTCAAAGTCAAATTATTCAATGTTCAGTTGAAGACAGTAGGCAGCAAGTACCCAGCATAGACTGCTAACTTACTCCTGGATCCTCCCATATCTGACAGAAAAGGCAACGAGTCTTTTGTAAACAGCTCCTATTAGCAAGATGGTGAACGCTACTATTCCACACACAAGGCTGACTGCCCATCGTGGGCCCAAGTAAGTGTACACATGGCTGATGAACACAGGCCCAAGAATCCGTGCTGCACTTCCAGAAGTGGTTAACCAGCCCATGTATATACCCTGTAGTGGGAACGACAGGACAACAGATTAATTCAGGTATAGTTATTGTAAAATAAAAACAAACTTGTAATCAATCACCTCTCTCCTCTTTGAAATGTCTCTGAATACAGTAAATAAATGGTATGGTGCTATACGCCTGTACCCTAGTGCATGGGAAGTAGAAGCAGGAGGATCACCAGTTCAGGCTGAATGACAGGACCCTCTCAACTGAAAACAGTTTACCTTTGATAAGAATGTTTTTACACATCCCACTATTCAAAGTCAAGTTATTCAATGTTCAGTTGAAGACAGCAGGCAGCTGTTTTTATGTTTCATGGGCTGAAACAGTGGTTCAATGAATTGGTAGTGTTTCTCTTAAGTTCAAATGCCTGAGTTCAATCCCCAAATCTGAAATTAAGCTGAGCATGTGAAGGTGGATCTATGAGGTCTGGGGCTAGGAATAGGGTAAATATGATAAAAATGCATTGTGTAAATGCTCAATGAAAATACTAAGAACAACAATAAGAATGGGGCATTACACTAGGGTACAGGCCAAGCATGTGCTTGGAATCCCAGAGCTGGCAAGTTAAGAGACAAACAGAATGCTTGGGATTCCCCAGGCAGCAACCTGCATACCAAGTACTGGGCCAGGGAGTGCTGGTATTAGACATGAGAGAGAGAGTGTGTGTGTGTGTGTGTATGTGTGTGTTTTCAGGCCATGTCTCCATTCTCTTAGTCTGCCTTTTAAAGATGACCTTACTGTATAATCTAGGTTTGCCTAAGAGTCACCAGGTGGCATTGGCTGGTCTGAAGTTTGAGATCTTCCTGCTTCTGCTTCAGAAGTGCTGGAATTATAAGCATGTGTTAACTCAGTTTAACTTTTAAAGAGTAAGATTATTTGGAGCCATTTAAATAACTGTCACTAGAAGTGACATAGTTAGCCTCAGCTAAGATGTGTATAATCATGCCCAGCTCAGCCCTTGACATTCCTACTTAGAAATTAATTTTAGCTCAGAGGTAGAGTACTAGCCTAACATGTACAAAGCCTTGGATCCAATCCTAGCACCACAAAACAGTTAAAATACATACAGGTAGATCTCAGTGTAGCACAACAGTGTAAGACTATTATGTTTTCATTCTCTATAATTGTCTAAATCCAACTTGGCTGCCAATTTTGGTTTTCTTCTGTCTACTTTAAGAATGAGTTTTAGAAATTTAAAGTTCAGAGATTTTTTTCAATGAAAATTATTTTGAGCTCATAATTATTGACATCTGAGTTCTGATTTAGCAATACCAAACACATTACAAATTTTGAGGGGGATGAAGATAGAGGTAGAACCTAAGTTTGGACCTGCAAAGAGTAAGAGTGAGCTCCAATCCCTGAGCGTGTCTAAAATTCTACCCCTCCCCCAAAGTCTGCTAAACCAGCTTGTGTAAGAGCAGAACTATAGCAAAAGGAAATGTGGAGCTGCAGTTCACATGGTTGCAGTGCTGGGTTACCTGAGGTTTGGGTCCTAGAACTTTTGAGTATAATGTATAGGACATGACACTGCAGGCTGGATAGCCTATTCCAACTAGCACAGCAGCTGTCAGGAACTGGGCCAGATGAATCACTGGGGTGTATAGGCACCAGGCCTGTTCAATTGGGCATCCAGTTGGCTGTTCACTGTGATCTTCTCTTGGAGAATTCCAAAGATCAATAATAATTTCCCCAAATGTAGTATTAGGGGTTGAGCTGTTATGTAAATCTGTATGATAAAGACAGGACAAGGTGTCACTTGCTACTTCTAAAGAATGCAGGGGTTAGTGCTAAAGAATTGAAATCACCATACCTTCCCACTGTATTTTGGGAAACTGATTTCCCCAGGGTAACAAGATAAAGAAGCCGACCCATACAACCACGAATCCTCCCAGGAGAATAGCACGCTCGCCAATCCTGTGAAACAGAAACTCTGTTTTTGAAATGAAATGTGAATGCGCAATTCCATTACTGTAACTAAAATATTTAAGTGAGATTATTATACAGTTTATTATATTTATGAATTACTGTAAGGCTACATAGAAGAATACCCTACTAAAAGCAACCACACTAGTCATGGAAGTGTACACTGTAGCCCCAGCATGCAGATACAGGTCAGGAAGACTGGTAGGGAGTTAAGGCCAGCCTGAGCTACATTGTGAAACCCTGTCTTAGAAAAAAAATAGACTTCTCTAATAAACTGATTTCAGACTAGGGGGATGTATTTATCTTTTGCTATAGAAATTAGAGCTTGTCAGTGACTATTGGGGAAAGAGACTCACAGCCAGTGTGAAAAATATTCCTACCTATTTATGCTTATGCTCATTTTCAACCAATAGTTTAAGAATAAACCATTAAAGCTGCTCATGAGCTAACAACTTGGGTTCGTATGTAAGACCAGCTGGGATATATAGCTCAGTGGTAGAGTGCTTGCCTAGCTTGCATGAAGCCCTGGTTCAGTTCTCAGCACCCAGAAAGAAAAATAAACTACATGACTGAATTCAATTTATACATGCACTCCCATACTCCTCACACACTGGGTTCCTAATAGTTACTTTCATAAAATTATTCTTTTTAAAAAATGTTATCTAGAGGATGGGAAGTGGTAGAATATTCACCTAGCATATTTGAGGCCCTAAGTTCAACTCCCAACACCATGCACACAAAAAGTTATGTGATCAAATAACTTTAAGAAATGATAATTGTATTTGCCATGGTGAGGATAGAGTGTTTATAAGCTGAAGACCTAATCAGAAGTTCTAAACTATGTGTGCCTATAATCCCAGTGCCTGGGCAATAGAGGCAGGGGCATCAGGAGTTCAAGGTTAGCCAGGGTACATGAGACCCAGACTCATACACACACACACACACACACACACACACACACACACACACACACACACACACACACACACACACACACTCTGTAAATTCAGTAATTCAGTCTGTTTTTTGAGACATAGTCTCAATATATAGCAGGTAGGGACTCATGGTCCTCTTGTCTCAGCCATCAGTAGAGGCTTTAATAACCAGAATTTCCCAAACTTCATTCATTCAATCTAGCAAGACAATGTTTTATGAAATACACTTTACGTAATATACATTAGAAAGTATATAACAATAGATTAATATACAGTTATTTACTTGGTAAGACATTGTGCTTTATCAAAGTGATGCCAAATAATTTTCAGAAAAGTTTACATTGTTTTGCAAACTTTGAAAAACTATAATGCAGCCAAGCATGGTAGTATATGCCCTTAAGCCCTGCACTCAAAAGGCAGAGGTAGGCCAGCATGAATTCCAGGCTAGTCTGGTCTATAGGTCTATGCAGTGAATTCCAGGCTAGCCAAGGACTAAGACCCTGTCTTAGCAAAAAAGGAAAAACAAAACAAACTAACACATGAGAAAAAAACTTTAAAGTTACTTTACTAGCACATTCATTCATATTATCCTGCTTCGTGTATTTTTATTTTCAAAAAAAAAAAAGATTTAAAGAGAAAGTAAAAGCATATAACTTACTTTTTGGAAAGTAATTTAACACCCATGAAAACAAGAACTGCCTCAACTCCAAAAGCAACAAGGATTATTCCATTATAGAGCACAGCCTGCTCCTGGGTCCAGGCGTACATGTCCATCGTTAATGGAGTGAGGATTCTAAGACGAGAAGGCCATGCTGATGTAAAAGGCATTCATTAACTAAGAATTATTAATATAAACATTAATAATAACACCTTTAAGAATATGCAGCCGTTTAATTTCAGCTACACTGCAGAGGACTTGCAAGTGGAAGAAAACATAAATCAATTATACCCTACCCTCCCAGCAGTGACCCTCAGCTACACTACGAAACTGATCGTTATTCTTGGTGGTGCTTTTAGCTTTAAAGGAGGGACTCTAGATGACTGAGTAGCTTCTCTGTGGGACATTCCATCTACAGAGGGACCGCTATTCCTTTTAAGGAGCCTGTACAAAGGGAAAATGAGAAATGTATTTCAGTTTTACTGGGAGTATACTTTCTAGATATTCACCCCTTGTTATTAAAGTGTGCACGTCACCAGCAAGGTCGCACTATGACATTGTCACTGGAGGTGTCTTCCTACTCAGTGCACCTCTTCCTCCTCCCTATGAATGCCTCTGCCGTCTCTATATTCAACAAAACAATTTATATTTTAAACATTTTATTAAGAATATAGTATATTAACCTTTGAATTCAGATGAGCTGATACAGAAAGCAGACGCATGTTTTCTCCAAGGGCTACACAGTTAACATGTACTTAGCAATTCCTCTCAGGTACAGAACCCAAGAACAAAAGGCCAGAACTCAAGCAGACCCTGCACAGCAGCATCACTCCATATAGCTGCACTGTGCCAACAGAGCTCTCAGCAGCACATGAAGAGCAGCTAAAAGTAGCTGGCACCTGCCGTCAAAAGTTATGAAAGTCTGATACACCATAACATGAAGAACCCTAAACACCCCACACTCGATGAAGTGAGATGTGGAAAATCAAATTATTGCCTGATGTAAATTCTATGAGGCACATTATGTGGGTCATTAGGAGCTGGGGGAAGACACAGGAAGGAACTGTGAAAGGGTAAACAGCTGTTTGGGATGACGGTAAGGTTCTTGTCATGGGTTCACGAAGTTGTGACCAAAATTTTTTTTTCTTCGAAGTTGTGACCATACTTTTTTTTTCTTTAAAGATTATTTATAAGTACACTGTAGCTGTCTTCAGACACACCAGAAGAGGGCATCAGCTCTCATTACAGGTGGTTGTGAGCCACCATGTGGTTGCTGGGATTTGAACTCAGGACCTCTGGAAGAGCAGTAAGTGCTCTTAACCACTGAGCCATCTCTCCAACCCAGTTGTGATCATACTTAATGCCACTGTATTCAACATTTCAGAAACAATTTGGAAAGATGGCTCAGAGGTTAAGAGAAATTGCTGGGGAGGGGAACACCCATAAAGAAGGGAAGGGGGAGGGGTTAGGGGGATGTTGGCCTGGAAACCAGGAAGGGGAATAACAATTGAAATGTAAATAAGAAATACTCAAGTTAATAAAGATGGAGAAAAACATTGCTGCTCTTACAGAAGACCCAGGTTTGGTTGTAAGGGTCACGGGGTGGTTCATAACCATCTGTGATTCCATTTTCAGGGGACTGATGCTCTTTTTTTGACCTCTGTTAGCATCATGCACACGCATGGTACACATATATACATGCAGGCAAAACACATAACACATTTTAAAAAATATAAATCTAAAAAATTTTTAAACCAATTAAAATACTGGGCCAGGTTGTACAGGTTTATAAGTCCTGTAGGAGGCTTTTTATAGAAGGCTGGGTTAGGAGGAACCCAAATATAAGGCCTGTCTAGAGTACCAAGTGAGTTCAAGGACAAGTTGAACAACTTAGTGAGAATTTGTCTCAAAATAAAAAGTGAGCAGATTGAGGGTGTAGCCCAGTAGTAAAGCATTTGCCTGGCTTACTGGAGACCCTAAATTCAATCTCCAGTATTAGAGGGAAAGGTTAATGTGGTTAAGTTTTATGTGCTGTGTATTCTGAATTAAAAACTTTCCCTAAGATGAATTGTGATTTTCATGTGGATGAATAATTTTGAAAATACATACACCAAGCACATCTGTATGTATTAACACAAGAATGTTACAGTGTATAGAAAAAAACAAGTTGTTAAGGTAACATTATATTACAGCTTATGCAAATGTAATATATTCTTCCCCTTCCTGGTTGAAAAACATAAAAGTGCCTTTTTGCAGGGGTGTCTGTGTATGTGTGTGTGTGTGTTTATGTATGTGTATGTATAATGCATTTGGCACTGAATTATTTACAGAATCTAATTTTATACATATACTTTTCTTTCTTGAAAGGGTCATGTGATTTTTATAAAGGATGAGTGAGTTATAATTCTTGATCAAGAATTAAATGTAGCTATATTGACAGACTTAGTGTTAATTATGTTATGATAATTTATATACATTTTTATTTAAATTGGCTATGGTGGCACATCCGTTTAATCCCAGAACTTGAGAGGAAGAGACAGGTCTCTGTAAGTTCAATGCCAGCCTAGTCTTCATCAAGACTTCAGTCTTGTCTCAAAAAAAAAAAAAAGAAAGAAAGAAAGAAACAAAGAAGGAAAGAAGGAGAGGAAGAAAGGAAGGAAGAAAGAACACTGCTCTTTCTTCTAGAGGTCCTGAGTTCAAATCCCAGCAACAACATGGTGGCTCACAACCATGTGTAATGAGATCTGATGCCCTCTTCTGGTGTGTCTGAAGACAGCTACAGTGTACTTATACATAAATAAATAAATCTTTAGAAAGGAAGGAAGAGAGACAAAATAAAACAGAAATCTTATTTAAGAAAACTGTGCCTTACATAATTTTTGCTTGTTTGGATGGCTTTTGTTTTTTTTTTTTTCTAGACAGTTTCTCTGTGTAGCCCTGGATGTCCTGAAACTCACTCTATAGCCCAGGCTGGCCTGAAACTTAAGAGATCTGCCTGCCTCTGCCTCCTGAGTGCTGAAATCAAAGGTGTGCACCACTATTGCTTGGCTCTTACATAAATTTTTAAAAACAAAATCTATGATTAAGAGTGCACTAAGAAACGTTAATTACTAAGTAATCTGATTTAAATAAAGATAGAATAAAACTTACGTTTCATAAACAGCAAAGATAAACAAAACCACAAAAAACACAATATTGGTGGCCACAACAGCAACTTGATCAATACTTCCTTCAGGAATCTGAAGTTCATCTGCATTTTCTATAAACAGAAGAAGAGTAGTATTAGCTATATATTTAATTTCCTCATGGTGATAAAGTAATAGGAAATTCTTAGCCTGGAGTGGTGGCTCACACCTGTAATCAAAGGACTGGGGAGGCAGAGGTGGATGGGGTCTGTAGGGGGTTGGGATAGGAGTGTGTGTGTATGTGTGTTGGGGGGGGTGTGTGTGTGTGCGGGGAACAGGGCTCAAAGAGTAAGCAGTCTTCAGTGGTATCTAAAGTAATGTGGCCAATCTTCAGGAAGCACACTGGAGTCCACTGTGCAGGAATTACTCAGGCGAGCTATGTTGCTGTCTCCCAATCCAAGCATGCATTTTATAGACTTCATGAAACATGCATCTGCTTTCAGTTCCAGGTACCAATTTTCCTACTTTATCTAAATCTTAAACTTACAATGATTTTGTTAAGTTCTAACAGTAGTTCATTAAACCAGTTCCTGGGCTGGAGAGATGGCTCAGAGGTTAAGAACACTGTCTGCTTTTCCAGAGGTCCTGAGTTCAATTCCCAGCAATCACATGGCGACTCACAACCATCTGTCATGGGATCTGATGCCCTCTTCTGGTGTGTCTAAGACAACTACAGTGTACTCATATACATAAAAAACATAAATCTTTAAAAAAAACAGTTCCAAGTTCTTTGGTTCATCTCAATGGCTTTTTATTTCAACACTATATGGAATTACTGCTAGTAAAAGTCTTTTGAGACCAGCGAGATGGCTCACTGGTAAATCTACCAAGTGGGATCTGGAGTTTGATTCCCTAGATCTATGTGATAAGAGTAGATTCCCATAGTATAGCATGTCGTATACACAAAATAAACATAATTTTAAAATATTCCCTGTCGTTAAAAAAAAACACGTTATGTTAGACTTGTGAGGACGAGATGGGTCAGCAGGGGTGGCAGGCAGATCATAGATGGGTGGAAATGAGGGTAGTCAGTATATGTTGTATACATATATTAAACTATCTAAGAATATGAATTAAACGTTATGTTAATGCCAGAATTAGTGCTATACACTGTTATTCCTTATACTCAGGGGGCTTAAGCATCAGAATCAGGAGTTGAAGGCCAGCCTGAGCTATATGACCTATCTCAAAAATAAAAATCATTTGTATCTTTGCATGGCAGTAGCCTTAGAGGGCAAAGCACAGTTTCTCACCTTGAACTGTGCAATTAAGTCGTGTACTGAGTACAGACCATTCCTGACACAGCTTCAAAGTCACACACATAGCCATAGAAATCCAAGGGTACAGCCAGCACTGGTTGCTGTAGGAACCTTGGAAATGTATCACAGGCTAAAGAAGTTAACTAAATGCCCTAATTACAAGAATTTTAAAGACTACTTCAATATATTGAGCCAACATTTAAGTTAAATTAAATGATTTGTATGTATATCAGTCTTTTGCCTGCATGTAAGTATATACTTAGTGCTCACAGAGTTCTGAGAGGGCTTCAGAGCCCCTGGAACTGGAGGTACAGACAGTTATGAGCCACCATATGGGTACTGGGAACTGAACCCGGGTCTTCTGCAAGAGCAGTAAGTGCTGTTAACTGCAGAGCCATCACTCTAGCCCACCCCCAATTTTATGGAATTAGAAATTACAATCCCACTCAATGAAAACCTATTTAAATGTGACTACCTTTAAATTTAAAAAAAAAATCAAATGAGTTTTTACCACATACATTTTATCAAGATATTTACTGAAATATTAAAGTGATTTTATATGAAAGTATTTAGTAAAATTATACTTTGCTTTTGTATAACTTATAATGTCACTAAGTAAGTACCAACTGGCATTTTTTCTTATGGTTGAAGACCACAACCAGTAATGAAATGACAATTTGTTAAGTAAAATATTCCTACTCACCAGATTGAGAACTTCTAAATAAGCCCGAAAAACAGTATAAAGAACTGGGTTGTGAAGATTAGTGAAGTGTCTGCTGTGCAAGCATGAAGATCTGAGTTCAGTCCCCAGTGTCCACATGAAATTCAGGTGTGGGGGTGCTAACCCTGCACTGGGGACAGAGACAGGTGGACTTTGTGGGCTCACTAGCCAACCATTCTATCGGAAATGGCAAGCTTTAGTTAGTGAGGGACTCCAACTTAGAAGGTAAGGTGGAGAGCAAACAAGGCAAACATCTGATGTAGACCTCTGACCTCTGTGTAAACCCACATGGGTAAATGCATCTGCACACATACAGGCTTGCATACACCACATACCACAAAATAATTTAAATATAATAACTGAATGTCTACTATTGTGAATAAGGTACTGGGAACTGCTGGAAGCCAGGTGTAGTACAACTGTGACCTCAGTACTCACAAGGCTGAGGCAAAAGGAGCTCAAGTTATAGGCCAGCTTTGCTCTCAAGCATGTCATTTCTGTCAGCCTGAGCTACATACTGACACACTGTTTCAAAACAACAACAAAAACTGCTTGAGACAGAACCTGTACCAGAGTCACCAGAAGCACGGCAAGGAATACAAGGGTTTTAGGACAGCAGCTCTTTGAAATACACAAGTGATCTTTAGCAATGCCTTTAGTCTCGCCAATGATAAGCACCACCTAACAGATAGGCATAGGTTTGTTAAGTAAATTAATGTATATTTCTTTTACCTTTGAAAGTATTCCCCAGTCACCCATGCACTTTGCTGAGAAGCAAAAGCCATGTGAATACCAAGCAAACAGAATAGGATACTCAGGCGGTGCCACATGGGCTAACAGTACCTTCTGGAACATTGACACTCTTACACTGACGTCCCAAGTCATCCACACGATGCTCTCTTAAAAAGAACAGCACGAGTATTAACAAGACCTTAATTCAGACGCAGATTGCTTATCAGCATCCTGTCTGTTCCATATCCACAGTTTCTAATAGGATTATTAATGATTTACTAATAAGTGTAACCAATAAAACTAAAATTATTTTTTTCAGAACTGGGCATAGGGATTTATATATGCAAGCATTGAGCTTTAGATGCAGTGTGAACCCAGCTGTCAACACCTGGATCAGGCCATCCTCTGGCCTCACTCTCCTGATCAGGAAGACCACATATCATCAAGATATTTTCAAAATGTTTAGAAGCATACACGATTTACCTTAGAACATATCTGAAGTTTTCAATATTTTAAAAATTAGAATGAAGCACTCTAAAAAATGTATAACGTAGCAATGCTAGTTTGAGAACATATACCTATAATCCCAACACTTCAGAGGCAAAGGCAAGAAAAGCCTAAGTTCTCAGGCAGCCTTGGCCACATAATAAAATATTAAAAACTAAAAACAAGAAATAGAAGAAAATGAAATACCATTTCCATACTTAGAAACTTATAGTAGTAAATCAAGAATAGACCTTCTTGATTGTGTTTGTCCCTAATCTCTTATCACTGCGATTGCAAATATACCATACTTAGCTGATCAAAAACTATGAACCCATCAGCAGAGAACAAAACAAACATAAAGTATTCACAGGCCTCAGAGCACCGACCTCTCATCTCAGCTACCTGGAAGGTAATGCAGGAGATTGCAAATTGACTGCCTGGCAGTCACAGGGTTAGGCAACTTAACAGGACACTATACAAATAAAACGTAAAAAGTAAAAATGGCTAGAGAGGAGCTTCAGAGCTAAAAGCACTTGCTGCTCTTGCAGAGGACCCAGGCTTACTTCCTAAACCTAACTGTGCCACTCCAGTTCCATGTGACCTAATTCTCCCTCTGGTTCCTGAAGGCACCTGCATGCATGTAGTTCACATAGATACAAGAGGGCAAACGCTAAAAAACATAAAAGTAAACATAAAGGGGCCTGGGGGTACAGAGTAGTGGTAGAGGGCTTGTAGAGCATGTGTGAGGGACAAGGTTCAATATCCAGTACTGCATACACAAAAAGACTTCATAGGAATTATCCTTCAGTAATGACAAGGCTTGTTAACTTTTGGAATCTACAAACACAGCTTATCGTTTCTACATAGTTACCTTAATATAAAAAGAATCAGAATAATGTTTAGAATTCCCAGGAAGGATGCAAGTAAAACTGGAGCTGTGTACATGTTGATCTGAAGCTTGATGATGTCCCATGCCACACCCTTTTCTCCAATGAGTGCAAAGCAAGTCTGAAAAACTAATAAAGAAATGTGTGTACAAGTAAGTTTTGCTGTGGCAGCCAAAAGCCAAAAGCTATAAAAGATGCTTACTGCAGACTGCTAGTACACAGGAGCGTATGTATAAAGGAATCTCAACTGGACTGAATAGAACTGGCTCTTGATTAGTGGAGACTATATTATTTTCCTATATAAATCACAGACATTCATATACATATATACATATATATGCACACTTATTATTGTATGTGATAAATATGTGGCATTAACATTTCAGGCAGGATGGAACAAGTAGGAAAAACATCCAAGATGGCTCTTTAGGGAGACAGTATTAAAGACGTGAGACATAGATGTGAGCATTGACAACTTATAACCAGTCAACACCATCATCTCTTCATCTTTCTGTCTTTATTAGCATATACTGATTCTACATAACTGGATTAATCATGATATTTTCATGGATATATAATGTATTCTTATCATGTTTACCACCCATTTAGTGTCTTCGTTTTTGTGGGGGAGGAGGAGTGCTGAGAGTGGGGTACTAGGCATGCCGAGTGTCTACCCTGACGCTCAGCCACACTCTAAGCCCCAGCACTACTTTTCTAAAAACAAAAGAAAGCTACTCTATATCAAAGTTAAGCTACAATTTATTCTGGAAACAAAGTATACATTTTAAATTGCACTGATTTATGTTCCTATGTGCATTTAGGGTGGGAGGCTTGCACTTGCCATGGTGTGCCTGTGAGGATCTGTCCTTCCACAGTCTGGTCCCAAGGGAGCAAATTCAGTCCACCAAGTTTGGCAGTGAGTGGGAAGGTAAAGACCCACCGAACAAAACTGTTGTCTAAACTAATTACAGCGTTAGTCACCTTCATTACAAGAGAGAAAGCATAACATTTAAGTCAAATATTACTGTGTAGGTGGTCCTTACATTATATGTATTTACTATCACTTAATTGAGTCTGTGTTGAAACTTGGCTGAGACGATTTTCCATGGGCTCTGTCAGTAACTGGGATCCAACTTCAGCTGAGGACAAAAGTAGGTTCTATCCTTACAAGAGCACTGGGTTCAAAGCAGCCAGAAAATCGTCAGTTCTGAGCCCTGGACTTCCCACCTACTTCGTGATTCTAGACAGACTTTCTATACCGTGAAATAAGAGATCATGTTCATCTGTAAAATGAACAAACATTTAAGTAAGAGCTCTGGGACTGAGGCAAAGAGTAGTGTATTAAAAACCAGTACTGTCGGGGCTGGGGATTTAGCTCAGTGGTAGAGCGCTTGCCTAGGAAGCGCAAGGCCCTGGGTTCGGTCCCCAGCTCTGGAAAAAAAAGAACCCAAAAAAAAAAAAACCAGTACTGTCCCCCCAGCTACGACTATAGCTCAGAGCTGGAGTGGTTGCCAACATGCACACAACCCTGAGTTCTATCAAAATTACACACACACACACACACACACACACACACACACACACCACATTCATAGACACACACACACACTCTCACACATACATACACACATCACACACACACACACACACACACACACACAACACTCACCCAGACACACACACACAGAGACACAGATACAATTTGGAGGGATTGGTGCTATATTCTTTTACAATTATAACAATTTTTAGTTAACATAATGTTTCATTGTGATATTTTATGTATGTGTATCACTGTACTTTGTTCATGTTAACCCCTCTTTCTTCCTTGCCTCCTTCCCTCCTTCTTAAAGTTTCTCTCATCCCTTTAGCCACAAGGTCTCACAGATGGATTACTTTAAATTTGAACCTGAAATGTTACCCTGATTTAAGTGGTCACATAGAGATGGCCTACCTGGACCCAGAATAAAGCCCAGGGCTTGGCATGTGCTCGTATTAGCCATGGCACCCGTTCTTTCCTGAAGGGAAGTAGCACCGGCAATGTATGATCGGACAACAGCTACATTTCCTGAAGGGCAAGCAAAGGGAAAGAATCAGCCTCTGGCTCTAATGCTCACCTGCCCATCTTTACACAGAGCGAGAAATACTAATGAATATCATGGTCCTTTCTATGCCACCGAACAAAATGTATAAGATTTTGATTGAACAAACACATAACTAATAGAATACAGTATTGTCCCTGATAGAGAAACAGTGAGCTAGGCTAAGGGGTGCACATCTGTAATCCCAGCAACTGGGAGACAGAGGCCAGCCTGGGCCACATAGAGTTCTGGGCCAGCCTGAGGAATACATAATAAGACCTTACCTCAAAACCAACCAACAACAACACATCAGGAATCAAAATAAGACAAGCCACCCATAGGACTAAAGACACAGTTTTACACAATGTAAAATAACATACAATACCAAGATTTTCTTATCAAATAACGGCAGCTGCCCATTAACAGCAGACTGCTGTGATATAAGGAACTGTGTCCCAAACTGCACGCAGAGATATGTACTACAGAAAGAGAAAAACTGCACTAAGAATTGAAGTTAAATACTTTGGGCTGGAGAGGGCTCAGAGGTTAGGCATTCCCACTGCTCTCTTGTAGCACACTTGAGCTCAGTTCCTAGCACCCACTTCAGCACCTCACAAGTATCTGTAACTCCACCTCTGGGGCACTCAGTCCCATGTACTAGCCTCTAAGGCAATTTGCACTTGCAAATTTTCACAGACATACATAATAAAATAAACATTGTAAAGACATATTGAGCACTTATTTTCTAATAAAGACTGCTAGGAACCACAGAACATTTAAAATATCATTTACAGTTTCTAACACACACACACACACACACACACACACACACACACACACGATTACTGTAATTGGCGGGGAAAGATGGGACCAATACAATAGGGCAAGCAAAGGCCACAAAGAGAAAAGAATACATTCAAGAACCTGAGAGGGCTCCACACTACGCATAACACTCAATGTATGCCCTGGGGGTGAAGACCAGTGAACATGCATGTAACAGGAGGACCAGCAACAGAACAGAGTTTGCTGAACTGGGGATGAGAGACTGAGAAGGATGACACAGGAGGGGGGGCATGGCTATGAACAGGAAGAAGAATGTGACCTAACACACACAAACACACATGCACGCACAGTTACCTGCTCCGAATCCGACCAATCCACGAGCAATCAACATGTAGTATTTATTATGAGCAGCTGGCACATGGACATATGCGTACAAGCAATTGGCTGCCACCGAAATAAAGATGGAGACGATAAGAGGTTCTTTTCTTGGCCTATAATTAGACCATAAGCCAAATAGAGGTGAAGCTACCATTTGGCCAAGACTATATGAAGCAATAACCCAGCCCAAAAAACTTGCATCAGCTGTCTGATCAATCTGCAGAGAGAAGTAAATGCTTTGAGAGTCATTACACAACAGCAGTTGTTGGCTTCTAGCAGTCACAAATATTCTAAGGCAGAATTCTATGTGCATACAAGTCTCAGACACTGGTAACTAAGTACCTGGGAACATGGCTGCTAGGTCACTTTGTAAAACTATATTTAGCTTTGTGACTAAGTCTCCAGGCTTCTTGTGGAGGGGCTGATCCACCTGCATACCTACCAGAACTTTGCAGGTTAGTATTTCTGTGGAGAACTCCTGAACAGGGAACAATCACGGGGTAGTTCATCACTGCCCATCCAACATCTTACCATATGGTAAGTACTAAGGATATAGATGAAGTAGTGTCATCCCTTTGTGTCCTTGGAATTGACTCTAGGATGTCAGAAGACACCAGAATGAGGGCACACACAAGCTCTTCACATAGAATGTGTTTGCAAACCAATTACATATGGCTGTACAGGTGCAAGTCATGTCTGATGACTTAGAATGCCTACTACAATGCAAGTTCTGTAGACATAGCTGCCACACAGTACAGTTGAGGGAGTGATATTTGCAAACCACAGTTTCTTGAATTTTTTGGATGCAGCTGCAAGGATGAAGAAGGCACAGGATGTTTGGCCCCAACTGGCTGATGACGAGAGAGAAAGCTTTCAGGAGGACATGAGAGGTGTAGAGGCATGAAGGGGGAACAGAAGGTGGAAAGGAAGAAGGGAAGAGAGAGGAAGGAGGAGAGGAAAGGAGCTAGGAAGGAGCTAGGATGACTGTGTGCAGCGCTGTAGAGCCTGGGTCACTGAGAGGAGCTGGGATGACTGTGTGCAGGTCACTGAAGTAGGGTTAACACATTGCTGTCCACTTATCTGCCACATGCTAAGGCCTAACACGCATGGACCTCTACAAAATCAGTACACACAAGAGTGGGCTGATAAAGATACAGAGAATCTACGGTTAAGAAATCAGTGTTAAGACAAAAGCTGGCACAAGGAGCTGGCTGAGAGTTCCAGGTGCAGGTGAGGATGGTGTATGCCCTGACCCTCACACAGGAAGGATGAAAGTACACTGAACACAGGCTCTCTTGTCACTGTTCCAGGACAGAGCAGTTTAGCAACCACATAATGTTGGTATTGTCCTAGACATCATATGCAATATATAGATTATAACAGTATACATCTGAATATCCACATATTATATGCAAATACTACATCACTTTATGTAATGGACGTGCACATCCACACATTTTGGTGTACTTTGGGGGACATGAAAACCAATCTCCCTGGAATATCAAGAGACAGCTGTATTGCCTGTCCTTTTCACAAGTTTCCCTGAAAACCCAAATTAATTCCACAGGAAAATCATTAAATTATTCCTCAGAAATATCATCTGCACATTTTAAGAATTCACTTGTCTGCCTGAGCTGCTTTTCACTAGGGTGGTAGTGACAAGATGTGAACATGGCTGAGTAAATCAGTAACCACACCGTCACTGTGCCTGCGACTCTCCAGGCATATGTCTACTTCTTAGCGCAGCACTCTTTCTGCTTTAAATGTTTTTGTTTGTACAATAAAGTACATGACAAACTTATACTGCCATTGAGGAACTATTGTTTGAAGCTATTCTAGAGTAGATCAAACTACAGAATAGAAACTGTCTAGACAACATTTAATGACATTAGCATTACCTCTACTATCCGTTCAGAAAACAGACTGAAAGGCACAAACCTTTTGAAGATATGGCCAGATGGACATTATCACAATAGAAAAACCTGTAAAGAGGCAGACATGTTTGTTTGCATCATAAAAACAACAGAGCACTTATAGTCCCCGACTACGCCTGATCTAGCAAGGTCAAAGGACTTGTCTCTCTTCTCTCAGATACCTTTGCCATAGTGGAAATTACTGAAAGCTCTGTTGAGTCTTATAGCACACATGAGTGAAAGAAAGGCCACACTGTCAGAGGGAAGTCTTCTCTATTGTTGAAATGGCAATTCACTGCAAGGAAGCTGAGAGCCGGAACACCATCTCAAGGGAAATAATATGAACTAAGTCTCTTGAAGATGGCCACACTTTAAAGGCAAATTCTTAATTTCTCATAGATTTTCCCACTCATAACTATAATGGAAGACTCATAACTATTTGTCAGTGTTGCCTTTTTATTTCTTACTTTTCTACAGTGATAGGGAACAAACCAGGCCTCATAAATTCTAGGTAAGTACTCTAACACCCAGTTAAAGCTCAGCCCTATTTGTCCACTCTAAATTGTAGGCAAATCCAGTCAGAAATAATGGAAGGCCTACTCTTAAATGTTTAGCTTTATTTCTGGGTGTACTGGCTCATCTCTGTAATCTCAGCACTTTCAAGGCTGAGGCAGGGGGATCAAGAATTTCAAACCAACTTGAGACATTGCTTTACATTAAAAAATGGACGACATGGCTCTCCCTATTAGAGTATACAATTTATGTAGGGGATAGTAGGGGGCAACAGGAGGGTAACTGTATTCAAAGTGTACTACATAGGGCTGGTATGATGGGTCAGTCTGTAAAGTGCTGGCCACACAAGCATGGAGACCTTAGTTTGGACTCCCAGCATTACAAAAAGCTGAATGCAGAGGTCATCATCCTAATCCTAGTGCTGAGGAGAGGGGACAGAGTCAGGCAGGTCTGGCTTCTTTCACTAAGCATAATGCCCTAAGACTCATGCATCTGGCAGTGGTACCTATTAGTGTTTCTTTCACAAAGTCTATTGTCTTGGGCTGGTGGATGGCTCAGTGGTTAACAGCACTTATTCCTCGAGAAGACCAGAATTCAGATCCCAGCACCCATATGGTGGCACACAGTCTTCTTCTAACTTCTTCACATATACATGTGCAGTTGCAACACTCACACAGACAAAATAAATGCAAAAGAAATGATTGAAGACTACTTTTTTTGCCATAGAGTCTCAGTATGAAGCCTTTGCTACACAGGTTCCAGAGATTCAACCAGGTCCCTCGTTGAACTTTTACCCACTGAGTCTTGATGTCCCTGACATCTGTTTTGAATATAACAGACTTTATTACTTTGGGGTTGGTTTTTTTTTTTTTTTGGAAGTTTTTGGTCTTTGGAGTGCGTATTTACTTATTTATTTAGGCAGTGTTGGGGAACACAGGGCTCTGACCATACCAGGAATCACTCTACCACTGAAGCGCACACAACTCTCTACCTATTTGGAACTGAATCAACTCTGATGAATAATGGAGTTAAAGAGCCAATTCTTAGGCAGAACTGGTGGCCCACACCTGTCATCTCAGCACTAAAAAGGCTGAAGCAGGAGGATCAACAGTATAAGGCAGACAGTGAAACTGTTTCAAAATCTCTCCCACCCAGGACCTTTAAAAAGTACATTTTACAATAAAGTTACATCAAGTAAAATCTTTAACATGCCAATTAACATCTGAAGTCATTTTTTTCTGTTATAAAACTTAAAATTGTTTCTTAGCTGAGTAATAAAAACTGTCTTGAAGGAAGAAAAAATCAACTCAGTATGGTATGATTGTACATCCCTGTAATCCCAACACTAGGGAGGCTGAGACAGCAGAACCCAGAGTTCAAGATCAGTTTGGGGTACATAGGGAGGCCTTTTCTACATAGCTAAAGTGGGCATACATTTATTCCCACTTATTGGCGGTGGTGGGTGGACATCACCTTAGGGCAGGATAGGGGGGAATGTCTCTGAGCCCATCCTATTCTACGGAGAAACTTCTAGGATATCCAGGGCTACAAAGAAAAATCTACCTCAAAGACCAGCCACAAATAAACAGATGGGTAACTAATATTAAAATTATCCAAAGCTAAGGCATTCTATGCTGAACCATAGAACTGCATGGCTTCCAGCACTTACCCACACTGCTGAGGAACATAGTAAGGTAGAGAATCCTCACAGACTTCCATCTACTCTTGTAATGCTCTTGGGTTTCTATCATGCCCCATTCTCTAGGTAGGAAGAAGAAAAGGGTTAACAGTGTTGGGAGTCCCTTATCTCGAAACTCCAAATCCACAACGTTAACTGTGTGTGGGGACGCCACCACCTGACTTCAGTGAATTACAGCCACATGCACATGGACCATGTCCTCCAAAGATCCAAGAACTAGAAAATCCCAGGCACTTCAGATAATGCACAAGGCCTGGCCTCCTCCTGATCACTAGGAGCAGGTACTTATGAACTACTAATTTTACTTTATCTTTTCTAAACATGATATGGGCCACACGGCCTTTGATCCCAGCACTCAGGAGGCAGAAGCAGGCAAATCTCTGACTTGGAGACTAGCAAATCAATCGAGTTCTAGTACAGCAAAGGCTGTGCAGAAAACCCTGTCTCAAAAAAATAAAAAGTCCAAAGATTTGAAATTACATAATAGGAAATATTTATTTAATATTGGCTATGGTTACTCTAATTCACCTATGAAAAAGCATTTTAAATTTCACTGGATTGTAGGAGTATAATAATGCACCCCTAATCAAAGTCATTTAGAAGATACAAGAAAACTTTAAAAGGTAAAACATTTTTCAAAGCAATTATTTTATTTTTATTCTCTTTCAAGTTTTCATGTTTCTATGTTGTGTATGTGCATATGGTGACCTGATGGCAGATATGGCCAGTCTGGCTAGTCATGTTGCTCTGGGACGCCTGTATCTTACTTTTGATTCTGGAATTACAGGTGGACCATCAAAACTACATGATATTTACATGAGTTGATAGGTATTCAAAGTCTAGTCCTCTGGTTTGCACAGCAAGCATTTTAGCTGCTGAGCCATTTCCACAACTCCCGTTTCCTATTGCTAAATGCAAGAGAAGTATGTTAATCTAACAGGATGAATGAACAAAATTTCTCAAGAAAGATACATAAAGTAGTCATAAGAAATAGACCTCCCCAAAGGGGATATATGGAAAATTAATTAATATCAGGGATGGTGAGATGGGTAAAGGTTCCTGCCCAATGACCTGAATTCCCTTCCTGGAATCCATATAGTAGAATTAGAGACTTCTACAGGTATACTACGGCACACACATGCCTACATACACACAAAAATGAATAAGCAAATACAGTGAAGGTCTATTTTCTACAATTACTCTCATGTTTCTGACATTCTTTCTTGATGGACGCATATTACTTTTGCTATGAGCTTTTCTGGCTTGAATGATATAACCTAAGACAGTGCCAGCCTGGAACTTCCTGGAGCACTGCCCTTTGCAGTGACATAAATTGCCAAGTAAGTTCTACTTGTGGACCAAAGAGCATATGGTGACACAGCAGACTGGATTTTGTCTTCTGAATAAACTTGTACCGTGGACTAAAAGTGAGTATATAATTGATATCCTACCTCTGTTACGTAGGACAAACAGCCATAGCTATATGGTGAGACCCTAGTTCAAATAAAACCAAAAGCTTTCCTAGCCCAAAGGCAGTTACGTGTTCAGTGTCAACCTTGGCTATTTCGTGAATGCAGGGCACCCTGGGCTATAGCGTGCACAAAGGAAACAAAAACAAGCTTTTCTTGACAAGCCCATAATAGGAGCACTAAGAAACAGAGGCATAACAGCAGTGCTGTTTTCACCCTCAAAGTCAAGACTGGGGGTCACATCTCAGGCTACATAGAACTTCAAGGTCAGCCTGGGCTCCAAGACACTCAGGAAAGAAAAATGGGCACGATGCTGAGAGGATGGCAAGCTCTACATCAGCATGGGATATGCAGCAAGACTTTGTCTCCTCTTTTTTTTTTTAATTTCCCTTGTTACATTTTAGATTTACTTTTCTGAGCATGAATGTTTTGCCTTCGTGTGTGTCTGTGCTCTGCACTCCGTCTGGCATTCCCCATCATGGGGGCCTGGAATCCTGCACTTCAGATGAATACATTAGCTCTTCCTGGGATTACTTCTGAGACAGTGACTAAGAAACAGTCCAGGAATCAGGATTTTGAGATACCCTCTGATGAACTGACCCAGACCTAGAAGTCGATTGTAACATGACCAGAGACAGGTCCAGGAAAATTCTGCTTTGTTTTGGGATATAGGATACATGAAACCCTGCTGTCCCAGGCTGACCTCAAACTTACAGAGATTTGCCTGCCTCTGCCTCCCAAAGTGCTGGGACAGTTCTAAACTAGAGATTAGAACCAACACATGAAAGGTGACTGGCTTGTATGAGTATGTGTTTGTTCATTACATTATTAAACTACTAGAGAAACAATGAATACAAAGTATGAGTTAGATAACACTCTTTAGTTGGTGTCTCTAGTTTTATTGATGGAGTTGTGTAAGGGATGGATTTGTTCTTGGAAAAGACAGACTGCAATAACATACTCGTAATAACTGAAACTTCAGTTTGGCAAAAGATACCTCTCTCTCTCTCTCTCTCTCTCTCTCTCTCTCTCTCTCTCTCTCTCCCTCTCTCTCTCTCTCTCATTTTGTGTGTGTTTGTGTGTGTGTGTGTGTGTGTGTGTTTAAAGACATCTGATTGGTGTGAAAAAGACTAATTGGAAACATATTAGGTATTACTTAACTATTTCAGTCTTTCCATGTATTTGAAAGCTTTTAAAGTAATAAATATTTATTATGCTCTTTTTTAATTTAGAACAAATAGCAGGATATGGCTGTTGATTTTCTACATTTATTGTATCTTTTTTATTTTGATGACACAAACGTGTTAGATGGCTTAGACTGGTTTGTACGGACTTCTGCTCTACACGGGTGTAAGAAGAAATACTGAAGCTGGGTGTCAGGACACAGGCCACCACTTAGGAGGCAGAAACAGTAGGATCTCTGTGAGTCTGAAGGTAGCCTTCTCTACATAGCACTTCCAGGCCAACCAGGGCTACATAGTGAGACTCTGTCTAAACAGACAAACAAAACCTAAAACAAACAAGCAAGCAAGCAAAGGAAATGCTGTACATATTTCCAAGGCGATTTGTTTAGCTTTTACCTTTTATCTACTATTTCTGCTCTATCCTGGCATTAGATTTCCTGCTGGAATTCTCTTTCAAGTAAAACTGTGGTGGTCTAGTATTTTGATAACCAGAGCTCGGATTGGCAGAATGTTTAACAAATGTTTGACGTAAAATCCAGAAAAAGTACATAATGCACTGGTGTGGATTGAGCACCTGGGTAAAACTTAATATGAAGAATAAATTTTTCACTGGTTGGGTTTTCTTACACAGAGTCTGGGGCAGAGGAGCACTGTACTTTCAAAATTAAGCTCTGGACTCAATACAGAAAGGCAGAACAGCCAGACTCAGAGCTGGAGAGCAAGAAGGGTATGTGTCCCTAACTGGAGAAATACCAGAGACATGAAAAACATGTGCACTGTAAGACAAGCATACTAGCACTTGCCTGTTACTGTTACTGCATTACATGGGAGGGAAAGCAGGAAGACCCTCAGCTCAAGTCCAGCCTCTACCAGACTGAGTTGTGAGACAGTCTTTGCTCCAAAGTAACAGCTTACTTGAAAGGAAGGAAGGACAGAGTGAGAAAGGTAGGAGGAAGGGGGGAGGGAAAGGGAGAGGGGAGGGAGTGCAGACATTTAAGGACAGGTGGTGTAGTACTATTCCTTTCACAGATGAACACTGAAATAAGAATTAGAAGTGTTTGTAACATTTCAGAAAACCCTAAGGTCAGGCATGCTATTTCAGGAAAACATAGGCCTGACACAAAAGATAACAGAAAAGAAGCAAGCAGCAAAAAGAATGCTAAGATAGAGAAATGTCACAGACTTATATGCTCGACAAACAATGTGCTGACCCCCTGTCAGAGCCTGTACATCATAAGCACAAATTTCCATCAAGTATAAATCTCGGTTTACAGGATCACGGCAACTAGAGAGCCTGTTAACAATAGTTGCAAGAAACATAAAGAAGGGTTGCTGAGACATTTCAAAAAGGAGATGAGGTTTGGTCTTCTAGGAGTGGAACTGGCAGGACAACTACAGGGCTGTATAAACTCCAAAAGGATAGCAGCAAAGCAAAAACCAGGGCAGAAGCCAACAGCTTCAAAGGGGCCTGGGGGATGGAGCTCTCTTAAAACAATTTCCAACACTGCTAGTAATTTTAATCACTTCGAGATAAAAAGCAACTCACATACAATTCAATCTATATCCTCTACTTAGTAAATCAAAGACCACAAGGTTTCACTGTGGTTAAAATAAAAGATTGGTGCTAAAGATAGAGAAAAGAGAAAAAAAATCACTTAGTATTGTTACTATATGTTGTTGTCTTCAAATAAAAGACTCAATTAAATAATACTTCTTGCTTCGTAAAGGTAAAAATACATATTGGTACAGTAAGACAGGCCCAAACTTTTCTAAATAACTGCTCATAAACTAGAATCAAAATTGAGAATTACAAGGATGAAAATACTAGTGAGATGCTTAAGAGTAGTCTTTATTTTCTAACTCTGATGTTGAGAAAAGTATGAGTCATTTTAAATGAGTTTATTTGCAAAATATTAAGAAGTTATTAGGTAGGTTAGGAAAAAGTCAGTACCCTGCAGGGTCGGTTAAAAACCACCATTTGGGGCTTTTGTGACAGTGGTCAGCTATACAGGGTCAACATAATGCAGTGTCAGCTGTAAAAGAGGCAGCTTAGGAAAAATAGAAAGTGAAGAAAACGAAGCTCTCAAGCAGGAATTCCCATAATAGAATTAAGGCGGATACTTAAGACACAGTCCACACAAGCTACAATGTGAAGCTGCTGTGACCTATGACTTCTACCTGAAGTATCCCCCTCTCCAGCTTTCTGGGTACCCAAGTTCTCCAAGTACCAAGCTTGGTACCGGAGTTAAGATTCTCCACTTTACCAAGTAAATGGGATTATCCAAGAGCCAGCCCTAAACTGCTCTGAAGATAATGCTGCCCACGCGCATGTGCAGCCCTGTTTTGGGTCCTGACTGTGGACACGCAGTACCCAGATAGTCCCACCCGCCTGCTCACCTGCTTCCGGGCGAGCCAGTGCCCAGGAGGGGCTCCCTCTCGGCCTCGCTTCCCAGGTTCGCCATAATGACAGCACTCACTAGGCGGCGCGCTGCCCACTCTCGCGCCCGAAGCTCCTTCCTGGCCGGAGCTGTCGAAACACTCGGCAACTGCGCCTGCGCGCCGCGAGGCCGGAAGCGGATCAGCTGCCTAGGAAAAGCAGGGGCCGCGCAGCAGGCTGTGGTGGCGACCAAAAAAAGCAGGCCGGAAGGGGTGGACCACGGCCAGAGCCCGTTGCTGGGGGCGTGTCCTGCGGGCGCCCCGCCCCAAGCTCGGCCTCCTTGCCTGCCTGTCTGACGGGTATCCTTCTGTTTCTTACCTGAGGGAATTCAGGTGTTGGTGCTATTACCTGAAGCGAAAGTCCAGTTCCTAGAGCGTGAAGAGCTGGGGTGCCCAGAGCCTTGGCGAACTCCCTTTAGGTGTGCGTCCGCGAGCGGCCTGTAAGTAACAGGCCGTGCGCCACTGGCTTCTGCGGAGGTTCAAAGCGGCATGAGTGCAGCAGTGTCCCGGTCTGAGGGAAGGCATTGGGGACCCTTGAGAACGAATCCTGCTGGCCCGCGGCGCCTCACCTGAAGGATGGGACTGAGGGATGGGATTGATGGCAGCTAGCCACTGTTCCTCTGATGGGTCTGTACTTGAAGGGACTAGGCGTCTGGGCTGATGGCAGACAGCTGCTGTTGCCCTGCTGGCTCCTCACTTGAGGGGACTGAGTGTCTAGGTTGAGATGGTAAGAAGCTGCTCCTACCTCGCTGGTTCCAGGCCCTGGAGGCTCAGCTTTGCAATACAGTCCCTCAACAACGCCTGCATAGCTCGAACCCGCCGCTACTTTCAATGTGAAAATCCTAAACACTCAACCGACTCAGATGCTGTTTACTTCCTAGTCGCTTTCCCTGCCATTGGCCTTGTCACCTAATTGGTGCCAGAAGTCATTGTGTGTCTCATGTTTTCTTAACTGAAGATAACATTGTCCTGTGATTTCATTGGATCACATCTATCCTAGGAGATGTGTAAAACAGACACATGTCTATGTTATTATGACCTGGGGTCGAGATAAGTTACCTGTTACCTCTCAGAGTTGGGACCCAGACTCAATTCTTGAATTCATATGAGCGCTTAGGGTTTGTCCTGCTCAAGAGTTCTCTGTTATGTGGTATTGCCATCACTTCTCCTTAGATCTTTCATTTATGATCATCTAATGTGTAGCCTACTAGAGAACAGTTAAACTTGACTGTTATTTATCCTCCGAATCCAGTCCTGATTATTAGACACTTCATTGTATCCAGTACTGCAGATTTATTTATAGTAACAGAAATGCAGATTTGTGTAATTGGAAAATAAAGTACTTTTTAAACCACAATATGCTTCCTGTGTCGTGGTTATCTTTTTTGATCCCTGGACATTGGCACAATTTTTGGCACTTATAGAATAGAACAAAAAATATTTAACATTCCATCAAACAGAATGTGGTGTATGTTGAAAGAAATCTTACATGGTCCCCTCATTTCATCCCTACAATGGTTTTCTAAAGGGGAGAAGAATTGACACAGGTAGACAAAGAAGTGAATGGCTTAGAGAATTAGTAGATTGCTGAGGGCTGCACAGCAAACCAACAGTGGCTTGAATTCAAGAAGCAGGACTCCTCTGACAGCAAAACCTGTGCTGTTTACCACCAGGTTTCCTGTAAACAGAATACCAAGAATAACTTCTCAGATTTCTTAATAGAAGAGCAAGCATTTAGTGTGTATCTAAATGAAATCGTTTGTAGCTCCGCATTAGGACAAGCATAGTTTTCCACCTTACAGTTGAGGTGGCTCAAGGTCACACAGCTAGTGGAGAACTCAGGTCCTTCCATTACAGTCTCCAAGTGATGACTTCAGACAACAAAAACACATTCAGAGAGTACATAGACAAGTCCTGATGTCTAAATAAACTCATTTCTCAGAATGTATAAGTAGCAATCAAAGCAAACATGGGGAGGAAAGCAGTTTTTGTTTGTTTTTTGTTTCTTTTTAAGTAGCCCATCCAATAAGAGCAAAAGTTGAAGGTATTGAACCTTTCTGAATGTGTTAATCAAAAACATGGGACTTGTTGGCTATGTGTGCCTCAACTGCACCTCCTTTTCTCTTCTGACGATGCTAGCGATTGAACTAAGCCTTTCAAATGCTCATAGGAAAATTATCAACTGAGTTGTACACCCAACCCCTTGTTGGTTTTTCTTGAATGATACTTACATCCTTCCCAAACACTTATTTTCCTACTCTTCTTCAGTATAAAAGTAATTGAATTAGTTACCTAAGGGTAGCTGACACTTTTTCTGTGAGTGTGTGTGTATGTATGTATGTGTGTGATTTTAAAGTGTGAAATGGTTTGGTGAGATGATCCAGAGGTTAAAAGCACTTATGGCTCTGGCAGAGAATCAGAATTCAATTCCCCGCATCTAAATAGTAACTGTCATCCAATTCTAGGGATCTGATGCCCCCCTTCAGACTTCAACAAGCATTAGGCACATACATACATGCAGGCAAATACTCACACATTTAAAAGAAACGAAAATTAGGTCTCTTTGGAGGTGGGTAAGAGGGAAGTTAATGTACATGGGTAGATTAAAAAATTATTTTATATCCAATAAAAAAAGGAAAAATATTTTGTTAAAAAGTTATTTTGCAGTACACAGGTACTATAGAGCATGTGAGGACAGCTTGCAGGAATGGGTTTCTCACCACGATGACAATTTTGAAATTTACTTATGCCTTTGAGGTACACACACTTAAAAGTGTAGGAAGAACCACGCAGCAGTAGCACACGGGGGAAGCAGAGGGAGGATACTTTCTATGACTTAGAGGCAAGCCAGGGCTACACAGAGAATCCCAGTCTCAAAAACAAAACAATCTATGAAGAAAAGTAATGTTTGTTTATATACTTAGATATCAAAGTAATAGATTAAAAAATACTAGATAGAGTAATATTAGTAGATGGTGAGTGCCATGTTGGCAATAAAGCTTATTTCTAGGAAAGACATTCTGTTCCTTGGCACTGTCATTGCACTCCTATTTTTGTTCCACTTTATTTCTCCCCTTTACACTTGCTATTTAAAAACATAGATGGCCCTTGTATCCATCTTGCTTGGTGCTTTAAAATTGGCTGCTACTTCTACAGGATCTTGCTGGTGTCTTACTTGACCTCAGGGCTTTTAGTATCTGGAATAGCTCCAGATGGCACTTTAATGTAAACTGATGTTGTCTTTATCCCAACTTAGAAGATTCATAGTTCTGGATATTCTGAACGTAGCCAGCTCTGCATAGAAAGATTTTCTTAGAGGATATGGGAATAGCTCAGTGGGTAACAGCACTTTTTATACAAGCAGGAGGATCTGAGTAGAAGGCAGCAGCACTTTTGTAAAAGGCTGGTCACTGATGCATGTGTCTATACTACTCCCACCATCTGAATGATGTAACTGGCATCTAAATCTATATACACGCAGCACACACATACACACACACACACCCCCAAAAAGAAGGAACTATATCATTTAGAGATTCAGAAATTCATTTTTTACTGTTCTGAGACTGAAATGGGATTTAACAATAATACCAAATTTGAAAACCAAATACATAATAAGCTCTGTATGTGTTCGATATCTGTTCTTTACCTGTGAATTGTTGCTAGTAGGTAAATATAGCAAGGGAATATGCTGCCTCTAGCCTTGAAGTGGTTTATTACATAAGAAAACAAAGTAACTTGGGAAAATTTTGTTGTCTTGGGTTTAAAAACAAAAGGACTGAACAATTTGCTATATAGTGAATATTATTCATTACAAAATGATTGATAATTCTTTGTCATTATGTGCTTCAATCCACACGCAGAAATTAATGTAATTTTTAAAAAGTGCTCTTGGCATGTTGGCATTTGCCTTTAAAACACATGGGTCAGAGACAGATCTCTGAGTTTGAAGCCAGCCTGATCTATATAGTGAGTCCCAGGACAGCCAGAGCTGTGTAGAGGGAACTTGTCTGAAACAAACAAACAAACAAACAAACAAACAAAGAAAAAAAGAAGTCAAATAGTTCTTGGATACCTTACTGTTTCCTGTTGGAGAATATTTGGGTTTTGTTTCCTCACATAGAATTGATTTAGTGTCATCATGAATGGATATTCCAAAAGTGAATCATCCTAGTGTATGATACTAGAGAAAGACAAAAATATGAGTAATGAGTATATGAACCATTACAAAAGATCAAAGTAGTAAAATATTTGAATCAATGTTAGCTTCCTGTCTCTGTGACAAAATACCTCAAAAACCAACCTAAACCGAAAGAAAGAAATTAAACATTTTTCTAGTACAATGGAAACACCATGACCAAGGCAACTTCTAGAAGAGTTTATTTGGGGGGTATAGTTTCAGAAGGTGAGTCAGTGACTATTGTGGTGAGAATGTGGCAGCAGGCAGGTATGGTGCTAGAACAGTAGCTAAGAGCTCACATCCTCGTCAGCAATGATGAGGCAAAGTAAACTAACTGGGAATGATGTAGGTTTTTGGAACCTCAAAGCCCACCTCCAGTGATACACCTCTAACAAGGCTATGCAAGCCTCCTAATCTTCCCAAATAGTTCTACCAGCTAGGATCCAAGTATTCAAATATATGAGCCTATGGGGTCATTTTTATTCAAACTACCACAAAAAGGTTATCTGGGCTCAGGGTTTCAGAGTTAGTGTTCATTAGATGGCTTTGCTTTTAGGCCTGTAGCAAGGAAGAACATCATGACCCAGAATGTGTGCCAGAGAAGGTCCTTTCCAGTCATGGACCGAGAAGGAGGGAGATAGATACAAGGACACACAGAAGAGACCCAGGCTCTTGATATACCTCAAGCACACATACCCAGGAACTAAACCACTTCATAAGGTTGAGCCGCCTCCCTATAAACTGAGCACCAAGTCTTTAGCACACCCAGAGGACATTTCAGAACCAAACCATAATAACTGTTCATCATTTAGAGTTATATTTTGTTAAAATATAAGTCCATCCTACCCCATATATTAAAAGACCTGAGCTCATTGGCAGTATGGAACATTATTTTATCTTGTGTATGTATGTATAAACACATGTTGTGGTGTGTAAGTGGAGGCCAGAGGACAACTTACAGAAGTCAGTTCTCCTTTCAAACATGTATGCCCTGGGGATCAAAGAGGTATCAGGCATGGTGGCCAGTGCTTTTAAGGACTACTGAGTCTTCTCACCAGCCCTAGATTTTGTTAATTGGGTAAAGAATACACTGACTTAAATGATTTTAATAATTGTTTTAGTAGAATATGTATATAGTGGAGATATGGGGATTATAACATTTAAGAAAATCTTCCAGTCGTATAAGGTGGAGGTAATGATTAGAAGTTTGAGGTCAGCCTGGATTACATGCGATCCGGTTTCAAAAAGAAAAACATGAAAACCAATTTTCATTTACCTTTGTTTAATAAATGAAACACAAAGTACTAATGGCGAATTTACTGTGCAAAGGAGGTGTAAGTGAATGGAAGAATAGAAACATGATTTAAACACACTGTAAAGAGCCAGTTGGCTTATAAACAAGTGGTTCCTCAGGTCTATGGAGTCTGTTGTTTTGGTATGGTTTGTTGTTATTTTGAATTTGTATGGGTTCTCTATTCCCCTCTGGTGGAAATATGAAGATTTTATCCGGGTATTAAAGGTTTAAACCTATACTCAAAAGCTGAAAAGTACAGTTAGTTTCTTCTTCCCATGTAGCATACAGTTTCCAAGGTTGGTCTTTAAGGTCATTGTTTTCTGGCACTCACAGTGTCGAGTTTGGGCTGGACCCATGATTTTTCTTTCTAGTCAACAGAAAATGGAAACATCAATTGCACTCACACACTCGCCCTTTCTGCAGAGGTGTTAGACTCCCAGGGTGTACTCTCCCCCCGTATGGAGAAGTCTGCCGGTTTTGAGTTGTATGGAGAGAGCAAAGTCAGTGTGAGATGAAGAACTGTGGATAGCCTCCCAGAGCTGAGTGTGTCCTCTGCTGACAAAGGACAAAATGTGAATAAATCCTAAAGTTGCAAGTATACAAATTGTACCCCAAACCTAAGACCCCAAAGCAGATTCTTCTCCACTGAAGCGTCTAGATGAGAATTTCACACAGCTGATATTTGATTGAAGAAGACGAGGCCCTGATGCACAAAACACAATTAGATAGGTCCTTGTAACCTATTCCTGGAGGAAAAGGCAAATGAGAAGATTGAGAAGGGGCAAAGTAGACTCAAGAGGTGTGTTCTTCAGTTCTTTCTTAAGGTCCTGGGGCAGCTGTTCCTGGTGGCTTGGGCCTGTAATCCCACCTCTTCAGGAAGCTGATAAATGAGGATGCCAAGTACTAGGCCAGCTAGAGAAATTTAGTAAGATCTTCTCTCAAAATAAAAAGTACCCAAAAGGTTGAGACTATAGCTCAGGAATAGCCCTTGCCTAGTATGAGCAAGGCCCTAGGGGCACCCCAACCACCCCCTTCCAAAAAAGGACCCAAAAAATAGATCCTAGTATTTAAGTTATGGCCCTTTTTGAAGTGTCACACTTCTGAGTCATTAAGTAAGATAACTATTATAATTATAGTTTATTGGGGTAACTGGCAAGAGGAAAAGAAAGCATTAATCAATTTACTTGTAAAATTCTGTAAGGAGACTGTTCCCCTAAAGTAGCTGGCTAGTACATGGTACTCCCACAACTGTCCCTGCTGTGTTTTCTTTCTTCCCGTGCTCAAAGTCAAATATATTCAGTTCCTTTCCATGAAGAGCATAGTAAGGTAATTGTGCGTCGCTCTTCCAGCTCAACTGCTAGGGACAGGTCTTAAAGATGTTTTAGGGCAGATTGTACACACAGCAAAAGGACCGTTCTTGTTGGCCTCCAGATGGAGAGCATACTTCCCCCTTTGCTTGTCAAGCCCACAAAAGCCTGTGTAAAATTGCATGGGCAAGATGCCTATGGATGCGGTTCAGATTTACAATAGAGAGGAGGGCCTGAAGAGGAGGAAGAGTCTGGATTTTCCTAGGATGGAGTGTTGAGGCTGGTGAACTGTGGAAGTGAAGCGATACCCATTAGGATGCCATACCGAGCAGAAAGCCTCCAAAAAATCCTCCAGTAACTAAAACATTCTTCTTTACAAAGCACACCATCTCCTCGGCTTTGCTCTTGACTTCAGTTGGTATTTGGGCGCTCTTCCGAATCGTCAGCTGCTCCTTGGCTTTTTTCATGTCCTTCTCTACTCGAGTCCAGTCAATTTTGACATAGCCAGTATGGTTTGCAAGCTGGAGGAGAAAAAAGCCCCCTCCCACTGCTGTGGCAGCCAGCTTTCCAACTTTCTGGAATATGAAGCCAGTGCACCAGCCAGTGACGCCTCCAATGAGGAGCTGGGTCGCCATGTTATACTTCTCACCTGAAGACCGACTCTCATGCCCGAAAAGCTTGCGCCACCAAGGCTGGTTTTTGCCAAATTCTGTAAGATCCAGTGCCTCATAAGCATCAAAGTGCCCTTCACTGGCGGACGTCATGGTTGTAAACTGGTTGCGGTTGGAGAAGTGTAGTTGGGCAGTAAAGGATGAGACTGAGAGCCACGGTTGCGGTTGTGGTGGTGATGTTGGTCGTTGTCATGGCCGGCTGGCTTTCCGCACATGGGTAGATCTGTCCATTCCCACGGCCGTGGCAGAAGAGGGCTGGTAGAGCGCGAGCTTCAGCTTTCCCCCAGCTCCAGCTGCGTCACAAAGCCACCTTGGCCTTTATTTCGTAAGAAATAAAGAAATAAAAAACTAACCTAGTTGTGTGCGTTCAGATTGGTAAAGCAAAATATATTTTAAATAGTTGTTGAAGGATTTGAAATTTTGCAAAAGAAAATGGATTCCAATTGAATACTTAAACAAGAGATTTGTTAAGTACACCAAGGTTTTCTTTATATATAGCCTTTGCCTGCATATGTGACTTCAGGCCAGAAGAGGGCACCAGATCTCATTACAGATGGTTGTGAGCCACCATGTGGTTGCTGGGAATTGAACTCATGACCTCTGGAAGAGCAGTCAATGCTCTTAACCGCTGAGCCATCTCTCCAGCCCAACACCAAAGTTTGTTTTATACATTTAACTGGAAGCATTTTACAGGAAATTCAAATGAACGATGTCACATGAGAAGCGTTGTTCGTTTTCATTTTACAAGAGACACTCTGTGAATTTATTTGGGATTACACAGGTGATTACAACCCAGATGTGTGCACTGTGATAGATGTATCCAAGGAGACTGAGACAAGTGAAAACTTTTTAAAGTTCTCTCATTATATTATATCCTGAATGCAGTCTGTCTGTCCCGGGTCATGCCTGCCTCCCCCAGCTTCATCTACTTCTTTTCTCTTCAGAAAAGGGCAGTCTGCCTATACATATCAACCAAACATGGCACATCAAGTTACTAGTGAAAACTTTTAAGACAAAGGAAGTACAGATACGTCATTTAGAAACAAAAATTCATTGGTTACAGCAGCATGCTGCCAGCAGTGCTATGTTTGCTTGGAGAAGGAGATCGTCACAAAAGTAATTCTGATTTAATATTGTGGTGTTCAGACAGCAGGAACTATACACCCAGGGCTATCTATCACTGGAAAGACGTGGGCAGAAATAGGCTTAATGCAAAGCTGTGGGCTTGACAGTTTTTGGGATAGCCTAAGGAAAACAGGTATCCAGTAAAAATTCCTGGTTGTGAGAATTGTGAAGCAGTGGGAACAACTTGCTTTGCTGGTCCAGTGTCTGTCCAGTTGATGGTGGGTTACACTGTATACTATTCAAGGAAAACTTAAGGCATTCAGGAATGTTGCCTGAAATTCTAAGATTGGGAGAGCTGAAGCAAAAGAAATGCCACAAATTTGAGGCCAATCCCCAAGCTACCAACAACCTTGGACTACAGAGGTAGATATTATCTCAAAAAGAACAAGGCAAAGCAAACCTGAGTGTAGTGGTTCGTACCTATAACCCAGAGCTTGGCAGGCAGAGATAGAGGATCAGGAGTTCAGGGGTGACCTCCGTTACATAGTGAGTTGAATACAGACTGTACTGCTTGAGGCCCTTGCCCTAAGGAAGGAAAACATTAAATTGAACTTTTCAATGTATCAAAACGCAAAGTCCAGGTAGAAGTCATTCAATTTTTTTGAAGAAATAAATATTAAAGTTTATTGATACAAATGTAATGTTTCATATCATATATCTGTACAGTTAAAGTTTAATCTGAATCATGTGTCATCCATACATATCTGAACTTTATCTTTATTTTTATAGTGTTGGGGATCGAACCTGGGGTTTCATGCCTGTTAAGCAAGAACTCTGCCTCAGTGACATCTTTTAATTGGGAAAGGTTGAGCTAGATATTAAAATTTTCTGAGCAATGTTTGAGAAATAAGCTGGGTGATGGCGGCACACACCTTTAATCTCAGCACTCAGGAGGCAGAAGCAGGGGGATCTCTGAATTTGAGGCCAGCTCGGTCTGTAGATCGAGTTCCGGAACAGCCAGGGCTGCACAGAGAAACCCTGTCTTGAAAAAACTAAAAAGGAAAAAAGGGGAAAGGAAAAATATTTAGAAGTAAACAGTATCCAACTCGAGGTACTACTTACTGTTTGTTCACTGTTAAAGAGTTAGTACGGTGAGCCTGCTAAATCTTGAACATTTTATTATCCCTGAAGTTGAAGTTTGGTCCTTTCCATACATGCAATGTGGCTTAGGATAAATAGCTGTTTTCTCTGTGCCTCAGTTTCCTCTGTATAACTCAGGCAATCTTTTTCAAGTGTCCTTGTATAGCTTAAATAAGAACATGTAGTTGTGTGGTAAATTAAATAGTGCCTGGCTAATACTACAGTACTGTGTGGGTATCATAGGTTAATCTTGCTTTCCAACACACTAGCTCCTTAAGTCACCCCTGCACTTAAGATGAAGAATTCATCGTTTAGTTAGGCTTTAGACTCTTCATTTCTCTACTTTATATCCCAGTTCTTCTAAATCTCCTACTATGTTTCTACAGGGACAGATTCCGGAATTTACTCTTCAGTCTTTAATTTTGCCTGGTATTCAAATAAGTGGTTAGAAAGTTGGCCTGCTGCCTTGATGGCAAGTAAAAATATTTTCAATTAATTTTAAATTTTACTTCTAGATGCTGCTTGGCACTCATGGGTGTAAGCAAGTTAGATATCCTATACCGGAGACTTCTCCTCACCAAACTTTTCATCAGAGGATGGGGAAGGCCAGAAGATCTCAAGAGGTAGAGTGTGCATGCGTGCGTGCGTGTGTGCGTGTGTGCGTGCGTGCGTGCGTGTGTGTGTGTGTTTCATGAGTGCGTGACTGTTTAGTTTTGTGTACTTGCCTGCATGTTACATGTTTGTGTACCACCTCTGTGCCTTGTGCTTGTGGAGGTATGAGGGGTAGAAAGTGCTCTGAACTTAGGGGAGGAAGAATGTTTTTTAAATTGTTTTGTTTCATAAGCAATCAGCTGCATTAATATAAAATCTAAGTTTGTGTAATTGAGTACTTTGAAATAATATCGAAGGGAACTAAATGGGTGGGTTTCACAGTCCATCCCTGATCTTCAGGTGAAGTAAGTATACTTGTATCTTTTACATATTGAATATACTTAGATCTCCTTCATCAAAAGTTCCTCAAAACAAAACAAAAACCACATAGAAACTGAAAAATGTAAGCCTTTCCCACAACTAGAATGTTACATTTGGTCTAGATTTTAAGAATTTCTGTATGATTCAAACTTTGGCAAATATTTTTCTCTTTATAAAACATTCTGTTCATAAAAAGATGCCATTTTTTTCGGTTGTTTAGTTGGCTTGTTCTTTTTTTATTGGATATATTTCTTTATTTACATTTCAAATGTTATTCCCTTTCCCAGTTTCCTGTCCATAAGCCCCCTATCCCTGCCTCATAGGGTGTTACCCTCCCACATCCACCCCACCTTGTTCTTCCTCCCTCCCTGACATTCCCCTGCACTGGGAGTCCAACCTTGGCAGGACCAAAGGCTTCCCCTTCCCCTGGTGCCCCAACAAGTTTATTCTCTGCTACATATGCAGTTGGAGCCTTGGGTCAGTCCATGTATAGTTTTTCGGTAGAGGTTTAGTCCCTGGAAGCTCTGGTTGGTTGGCATTGTTGTTTTTCTGAGATTGCAAGCCCCTTTAGCTCTTCCAATCCTTCCTCTAATTCCTGCAAAGGGATCCCGTTCTCAGTTCAATGGTTTGCTGCTAGCATTCACCACTGTATTGGACATGCTCTGGTTGCGTCTGTCAGGAGAGATCTATATCCAGTCCCTTTCAGCATGCACTTTTTAGCTTCATCAATCTTAACTAGTTTTGGTGGTTGTATATATATATATATATATATATATATATATATATATATATATATATATATGGGCCACATGTGGGGCAAGCTCTGAATGGTTATTCCTTCAGTCTCTGCTCTAAATTTTGCTTCCATATCCCCTCCTATGGATATTTTCCCCCTTTTAAGAAGGAGTGGAAACATCCACATTTTGATCATCCTTCCTGTGTCCTGTGGATTGCATCTTGGGTAATTCGAGCTTTTCAGCTCATATCTACTTATCAGTGAGTGCATACCATGCGTGTTTTTCTGTGATTGGGTTACCTCACTCAGGATGATATTTTCTGATTCCATCCATTTGCCTATGAGTTTCATGAAGTCATTGTTTTTGATTGCTCAGTAGTACTCCATTGTGTAGATGTACCACATTTTTTGAATCCATTCCTCTGTTGAAGGGCATCTGGGTTCTTTTCAGCTTCTGCTACTATAAATAAGGCTACTATGAACATAGTGGAGGGAGCATGTGTCTTTGTTGTATGTTGGAGCATCTTTTGGGTATATGCCCAGGAGTGGTATAGCTGGGTCCTCAGGGAGTGCATAATCCAGTTTTCTGAGGAACCTCCAGATGATTTACAGAGTGGTTATACCATTTTGCAGTCCCCCCAAGAGTGGAAGAGCATTCTTCTTTCTCCACATTCTAGACAGTCACCTGAGTTTTGATCTTAGCCATTCTGACTGGTGTGAGGTAGAATCTCAGGGATGTTTTGATTTGCATTTCCCTGATGACTAAGGATATTGGACATTTCTTTAGGTGCTTCTCAGCCATTCGCTATTCCTTAGCTGAGAATTTTTTGTTTAACTTTATACCCCATTTTTTCATAGGGTTACTTGGCTCTCTGGAATCTACTTCTTTAATTACTTGTATATTTTGGATATTAGCCCTCTATCAGATGTAGGATTCGTAAAAATCTTTTCCCAATCTGTTGGTTGTCATTTTGACCTAATAATAGTGTCCTTTATCTTACAGAAGGTTTGCAGTTTCATAAGGTCATGAGCATAATCCAAAGTACATTTTAAATTCAAAAAGAGTAGAATGGGGCACTCCTGAGACTGCAGAGTGGGAGAAACCACCAATACTGCCCACCCCTGCACACATCCCTGGCCCAAGAGGAAACTGTATACAGCCTCTGGGAAACCGTAGATAGGTGCACTGCAGCTGCAGACCCCCTGCACCCGAGACACCGCCAGAACCTAAAGGGACTGGATTAACAGCTCTCTGCACCCAAATCCCATGGGAGGGAGAGCTAAACCTTCAGAGAGGGAGACAAGCCTGGGAAACCAGAAGAGACTACACTCTGCCCACATTTCTGACGCCAGAGGAAAACACTAAACGCCATCTGGGACCTCGGTGCACGGGGGGATCCCAGAAAGGGCAGCGCAGGCCCTCCTGGTTGCTGCCCTAGTGGAGAGCTCATAAGCAACACCCCGAGAGCAAACTTGAGCCTCGGGACCACAGGTAAGACCAACTTTTCTGCTGCAAGCGACCTGCCTGGTGAACTCAGGACAAACAGAGGCAAAATTCCTCTAGGACCGGACACTTCTGGTTTCTAGCTGGATTCCAAACTTCGCTGAGCCCTGCCCGAAGCCCACTGCTCCTGAACCCCGAGGGAGAGAGAGCTCACCGCCTGGTCAGGTGGGCACTCCTGAGACTGCAGAGCGGGAGAGTCCACCAACACTGCCTACCCCAGCCCACATCCCTGGCCCAAGAGGAAACTGTATACGGCCTCTGGGAAACGGTAGATAAGTGCACTGGAGCTGCAGACCCCCTGCGCCCCAGACACCGCCGGAACCTAAAGGGACTGGATTAACAGCTCTCTGCACCCAAATCCCGTGGGAGGGAGATCTAAACCTTCAGAGAGGGAGACAAGCCTGGGAAACCAGAAGAGACTACACTCGGCCCACATTTCTGACTCACAGAAACACACAGGAACTCTTCAGGCCAACAGGAACAGCCGAAGACCTGTAGACAGGAAAAACTACACGCCCGAAAGTAGAACACTCTGTTCCCATAACTGGCTGAAAGAAAACAGGAAAACAGGTGTACAACACTCCTGTCACACAGGCTTATAGGACAGTCTAACCACTATCAGAATTAGCAGAACAAAGTAACACCAGAGATAATCTGATGGCGAGGGGCAAGTGCAGGAACCCAAGCAACAGAAACCAAGACTACATGGCATCATTGGAGCCCAATTCTCCCACCAAAGCAAACACGGAATATCCAAACACACCAGAAAAGCAAGATCTAGATTTAAAATCATATTTGATCATGATGCTGGAGGACTTCAAGAAAGACATGAAGAACTCCCTTAGAGAAACGCAGGAAAACATAAATAAACAAGTAGAAGCCAATAGAGAGGAATCACAAAAATCCCTGAAAGAATCCAGGAAAACACAATCAAACAATTGAAAAAATTAAAAATGGAAATAGAAGCAATCACGAAAGAACACATGGAAACAACCCTGGATATAGAAAACCAAAGGAAGAGACAAGGAGCCGTAGATACAGGCATCAACAACAGAATACAAGAGATAGAAGACAGAATCTCAGGAGCAAAAGATTCCATAGAAATCATCGACACAACTGTCAAAGATAATGTAAAACGGAAAAAGCTACTGGTTCAAAACATACAGGAAATCCAGGACTCAATGAGAAGATCAAACCTAAGGATAATAGGTATAGAAGAGAGTGAAGACCCCCAGCTCAAAGGACCAGTAAATATCTTCAACAAAATCATAGAAGAAAACTTCCCTAACCTAAAGAAAGAGATGCCCATAAACATACAAGAAGCCTACAGAACTCCAAATAGATTGGACCAGAAAAGAAACACCTCCCGACACATAATAGTCAAAACACCAAATGCACAAAATAAAGAAAGAATATTAAAAGCAGTAAGGGAAAAAGGTCAAGTAACATATAAAAGCAGACCTATCAGAATCACACCAGACTTCTCGCCAGAGACTATGAAAGCCTGAAGATCCTGGACAGATGTCATACAGACCCTAAGAGAACACAACTGCCATCCCAGGTTACTGTACCTGCAAAACTCTCAATTAACATAGATGGAGAAACCAAGATATTCCAAGACAAAACCAAATTTACACAATATCTTTCTACAAATCCAGCACTACAAAGGATAATAAATGGTAAAGCCCAACATAAGGAGGCAAGCTACACCCTAGAAAAAGCAAGAAACTAAACGTCTTGGCAACAAAACAAGGAGAAGAAAAGCACACAAACATAGCCTCACATCCAAATATGAATGTAACAGGAAGCAATAAACACTATTCCTTAATATCTCTCAACATCAATGGTCTCAACTAACCAATAAAAAGACATAGATTAACAAACTGGATATACAGTGAGGACCCTGCATTCTGCTGCCTACAGGAAACACACCTCAGAGACAAAGACAGAAACTACCTCAGAGTGAAAGGCTGAAAAACAACTTTCCAAGAAAATGGTCGGAAGAAGCAAGCTGGAGTAGCCATTCTAATATCGAATAAAGTCAATTTTCAACTAAAAGTCATCAAAAAAGATAAGGAAGGACACTTGATATTCATCAAAGGAAAAATCCACCAAGATGAACTCTCAATCCTAAATATCTATGCCCCAAATACAAGAGCACCTACATACGTAAAAGAAACCTTACTAAAGCACAAAACACACATTGCACCTCACACAATAATAATAGGAGATTTCAACACCCCACTCTCATCAATGGACAGATCATGGAAACAGAAATTAAACAGAGACGTAGACTGACTAAGAGAAGTCATGAGCCAAATGGACTTAACAGATATTTATAGAACATTCTATCCTAAACCAAAAGGATATACATTCTTCTCAGCACCTCATGGTACTTTCTCCAAAATTGACCATATAATTGGTCAAAAAATGGGCCTCAACAGGTACAGAAAGATAGAAATAATCCCATGCGTACTATCAGATCACCACAGCCTAAAGCTGGTCTTCAGTAACAATAAGGGAAGAACGCCCACATATACGTGGAAGCTGAACAATGCTCTAGTCAATAATAACTTGGTCAAGGAAGAAATAAAGAAAGAAATTAAAGACTTCTTAGAATTTAATGAAAATGAAGGTACAACATACCCAAACTTATGGGACATAATGAAAGCTGTGCTGAGAGGAAAACTCATAGCTCTGAGTGCCTGCAGAAAGAAACAGGAAAGAGCATATGTCAACAGCTTGACAGCACACCTAAAAGCTCTAGAACAAAAAGAAGCAAATACACCCAGGAGAAGTAGAAGGCAGGAAATAATCAAACTCAGAGCTGAAATCAACCAAGTAGAAACAAAAAGGACCATAGAAAGAATCAACAGAACCAAAAGTTGGTTCTTTGAGAAAATCAACAAGATAGATAAGCCCTTAGCCAGACTAACTCGAGGACACAGAGAGTGTGTCCAAGTTAACAAAATCAGAAATGAAAAGAGAGACATAACTACAGAAACAGAGGAAATTAAAAAAATCATCAGATCCTACTACAGAAACCTATATTCAACAAAACTTGAAAATCTTCAGGAAATGGACAATTTCCTAGACAGATACCAGGTACCGAAGCTAAATCAGGAACAGATAAACCATTTAAACAACCCCATAACTCCTAAGGAAATAGAAGCAGTCATTAAAGGTCTCCCAACCAAAAAGAGCCCAGGTCCAGACAGGTTTAGTGCAGAATTCTATCAGACCTTCATAGAAGACCTCGTACCAATATTATCCAAACTATTCCACAAAATTGAAACAGATGGAGCACTACCGAATTCCTTCTACGAAGCCACAATTACTCTTATACCTAAACCACACAAAGACACAACAAAGAAAGAGAACTTCAGACCAATTTCCCTTATGAATATCGACACAAAAATACTCAATAGAATTCTGGCAAACCGAATCCAAGAGAACATCAAAACAATCATCCATCATGATCAAGTAGGCTTCATCCCAGGCATGCAGGGATGGTTTAATATAAGGAAAACCATCATCGTGATCCACTATATAAACAAACTGAAAGAACAAAACCACATGATCATTTCATTAGATGCTGAGAAAGCATTTGACAAAATTCAACACCCCTTCATGATAAAAGTCCTGGAAAGAACTGGAATTCAAGGCCCATACCTAAACATAGTAAAAGCCATATACAGCAAACCAGTCACTAACATTAAACTAAATGGAGAGAAACTTGAAGCAATCCCACTGAAATCAGGGACTAGACAAGGCTGCCCACTCTTTCCCTACTTATTCAATATAGTTCTTGAAGTTCTAGCCAGAGCAATCAGACAACAAAAGGAGATCAAGGGGATACAGATTGGAAAAGAAGAAGTCAAAATATCACTATTTGCAGATGATATGATAGTATATTTAAGTGATCCAAAAAGTTCCACCAGAGAACTACTAAAGCTGATAGACAACTTCAGCAAAGTGGCTGGGTATAAAATTAACTCAAATAAATCAGTAGCCTTCCTCTACACAAAAGAGAAACAAGCTGAGAAAGAAATTAGGGAAACGACACCCTTCATAATAGTCCCAAATAATATAAAGTACCTCGGAATGACTTTAACCAAGCAAGTAAAAGATCTGTACAGTAAGAACTTCAAGACACTGAGGAAAGAAATTGAAGAAGACCTCAGAAGATGGAAAGATCTCCCATGCTCATGGATTGGCAGGATTAATATAGTAAAAATGGCCATTTTACCAAAAGCAATCTACAGATTCAATGCAATCCCCATCAAAATTCCAATCCAACTCTTCAGAGAGTTAGACAGAACAATTTCCAAATTCATCTGGAATAACAAAAAAACCAGGATAGTTAAAACTATCCTCAGCAATAAAAGGACTTCCGGGGGAATCACTATCCTGAACTCAAACAGGATTACAGAGCAATTGTGATAAAAACTGCATGGTATTGGTACAGAGACAGACAGACAGACCAGTGGAATAGAATTGAAGACTCAGAAATGAACCCACACATCTATGGTCACTTGATTTTTTTGACAAAGAAGCCAACATCATCAAATGGAAAAAAGATAGCATTTTCAGCAAATGGTACTGGTTCAACTGGAGGTCAGCATGTAGAAGAATGCAGATCGATCCATTCTTATCGCCCTGAACAACGCTTAAGTGCAAGTGGATCAAGGACCTCCACATCAAACCAGATACACTCAAACTAATAGAAGAAAAAGAGGGGAAGAATCTCAATCACATGGGCACTGGAGAAAACTTCCTGAACAAAACACCAATGGCTTATGCTCTAAGATCAAGAATCGACAAATGGGATCTCATAAAACTGCAAAGCTTCTGTAAGGCAAAGAACACTATTGTTAGGAGAAAACTGCAACCAACAGATTGGGAAAAGATCTTTACCAATCCTACAACTGATAGAGGGCTTATATCCTAAATGTACAAAGAACTCATGAAGTTAGACTGCAGGGAGACAAATAACCCTATTACAAATGGGGTTCAGAGCTAAACAAAGAATTCACAGCTGAGGAATGCCGAATGGCTGAGAAACACCTAAAGAAATGTTCAACGTCTTTAGTCATAAGGGAAATGTAAATCAAAACAACCCTGAGATTTCACCTCACACCAGTCAGAATGGCTAAGATCAAAAACTCTCGCAACAGCAGAGTATGTGGAGAAAGAGGAACACTCCTCCATTGTTAGTGGGATTGCAGACTGGTACCACCATTCTGGAAATCAGTCTGGAGGTTCCTCAGAAAATTGGACATTGTACTACCTGAGGACCCAGATATGCCTCTCTTGGGCATATACCTAAAAGATGCTCCAACATATAACAAAGACACATGCTCCACTATGTTCATAGCTGCCTTATTTATAATAGCCAGAAGCTGGAAAGAACCCAGATGCCCTTCAACAAAGGAATGGATACAGAAGATGTGGTACATGTACACAATGGAATACTACTCAGCTATCAAAAAAATGACTATAAAATTCATAGGCAAATGAATGGAACTAAAAAATATCATCCTGAGTGAGGTAACCCAATCACAGAAAAACACACATGGTGTGCACCCAAATGATCGAATTACCCTAGATGCACAGAACACATTAAACTCAAGAAGGATGACCAAAATGCAGATGCTTCACGCTTTCTTTAAAAGCGGAACAAGAATATCCTTGGGAGGGGATAGGGAGGCACCATTTAGAACAGAGGCTGAAGGAACGCCCATTCAGAGCCTGCCCCACATGTGGCCCATACATAATAGCCACCAAACTAGATAAGATAGATGAAGCAAAGAAGTGCAGGCTGACGGGAGCCGGACATAGATCTCTCCTGAGAGACACAGACAGAACATGGCAAATATATAGGTGAATGCCAGCAGGAAACCACTGAACTGAGAACGGGACCCCTGTTGAAGGATTCAGAGAAAGGACTGAAAGAGCTTGAAGGAACTTGAGACCTGATATGAACAACAATGCCAATCAACCAGAGCTTCCAGGGACTAAGCCACTACCAAAGACTATACATGGACTGACCCAGGGCTCCAACTGCATAGATAGCAATAAGTAGCCTAGTAAGGGCATCAGTGGAAGGGGAAGCCCTTGGTCCTGCCAAGACTGGACCCACAGTGAACTGGATTCTTGGAGGAAGGATGGTAAGGGAGGGAGGATTGGGAGGGGAACACCCATATAGAATGGGAGGGGGAGGGGTTAGGGGGATGTTGGCCTGGAAACCTGGAAAGGGAATAACACTTGAAATGTAAATAAGAAATATTTAATTTAATAAAGATGTGAAAAAAAAGAAAAACATTTTTCAAAGCAATTATTTTATTTTTATTCCCTTTCAAGTTTTCATGTTTCTATGTTTTGTGTGTGCATATGGTGACCTGATGGCAGATAGGGCCAGTCTGGCTAGCCAGGTTGCTCTGGGTCGCCTGTCTCTTACTTTTGATTCTGGAATTACAGGTGGGCCATTATAATCACATGACGTTTACATGAGTTGATAGGTATTCAAAGTCTAGTCCTCTGGTTTGCACAGCAAGCATTTTAGCTGCTGAGCCATTTCCACAACTCCCGTTTCCTATTGCTAAATGCAAGAGAAATGTGTTAATCTAACAGGATGAATGAACAAAATTTCTCAAGAAAGATACATAAAGTAGTCATAAGAAATAGACCTCCCCAAAGGGGATATATGAAAAATTAATTAATATCAGGGATGGTGAGATGGGTAAAGGTTCCTGCCCAATGACCTGAATTCCCTTCCTGGAATCCATATAGTAGAATTAGAGACTTCTACAGGTATACTACGGCACACACATGCCTACATACACACAAAAATGAATAAGCAAATACAGTGAAGGTCTATTTTCTACAATTACTCTCATGTTTCTGACATTCTTTCTTGATGGACGCATATTACTTTTGCTATGAGCTTTTCTGGCTTGAATGATATAACCTAAGACAGTGCCAGCCTGGAACTTCCTGGAGCACTGCCCTTTGCAGTGACATAAATTGCCAAGTAAGTTCTACTTGTGGACCAAAGAGCATATGGTGACACAGCAGACTGGATTTTGTCTTCTGAATAAACTTGTACCGTGGACTAAAAGTGAGTATATAATTGATATCCTACCTCTGTTACGTAGGACATACAGCCATAGCTATATGGTGAGACCCTAGTTCAAATAAAACCAAAAGCTTTCCTAGCCCAAAGGCAGTTACGTGTTCAGTGCCAACCTTGGCTATTTCGTGAATGCAGGGCACCCTGGGCTATAGCGTGCACAAAGGAAACAAAAACAAGCTTTTCTTGACAAGCCCATAATAGGAGCACTAAGAAACAGAGGCATAACAGCAGTGCTGTTTTCACCCTCAAAGTCAAGACTGGGGGTCACATCTCAGGCTACATAGAACTTCAAGGTCAGCCTGGGCTCCAAGACACTCAGGAAAGAAAAATGGGCACGATGCTGAGAGGATGGCAAGCTCTACATCAGCATGGGATATGCAGCAAGACTTTGTCTCCTCTTTTTTTTTTAATTTCCCTTGTTACATTTTAGATTTACTTTTCTGAGCATGAATGTTTTGCCTTCGTGTGTGTCTGTGCTCTGCACTCCGTCTGGCATTCCCCATCATGGGGGCCTGGAATCCTGCACTTCAGATGAATACATTAGCTCTTCCTGGGATTACTTCTGAGACAGTGACTAAGAAACAGTCCAGGAATCAGGATTTTGAGATACCCTCTGATGAACTGACCCAGACCTAGAAGTCGACTGTAACATGACCAGAGACAGGTCCAGGAAAATTCTGCTTTGTTTTGGGATATAGGCTACATGAAACCCTGCTGTCCCAGGCTGACCTCAAACTTACAGAGATTTGCCTGCCTCTGCCTCCCAAAGTGCTGGGACAGTTCTAAACTAGAGATTAGAACCAACACATGAAAGGTGACTGGCTTGTATGAGTATGTGTTTGTTCATTACATTATTAAACTACTAGAGAAACAATGAATACAAAGTATGAGTTAGATAACACTCTTTAGTTGGTGTCTCTAGTTTTATTGATGGAGTTGTGTAAGGGATGGATTTGTTCTTGGAAAAGACAGACTGCAATAACATACTCGTAATAACTGAAACTTCAGTTTGGCAAAAGATACCTCTCTCTCTCTCTCTCTCTCTCTCTCTCTCTCTCTCCCTCTCTCTCTCTCTCATTTTGTGTGTGTTTGTGTGTGTGTGTGTGTGTGTGTGTTTAAAGACATCTGATTGGTGTGAAAAAGACTAATTGGAAACATATTAGGTATTACTTAACTATTTCAGTCTTTCCATGTATTTGAAAGCTTTTAAAGTAATAAATATTTATTATGCTCTTTTTTAATTTAGAACAAATAGCAGGATATGGCTGTTGATTTTCTACATTTATTGTATCTTTTTTATTTTGATGACACAAACGTGTTAGATGGCTTAGACTGGTTTGTACGGACTTCTGCTCTACACGGGTGTAAGAAGAAATACTGAAGCTGGGTGTCAGGACACAGGCCACCACTTAGGAGGCAGAAACAGTAGGATCTCTGTGAGTCTGAAGGTAGCCTTCTCTACATAGCACTTCCAGGCCAACCAGGGCTACATAGTGAGACTCTGTCTAAACAGACAAACAAAACCTAAAACAAACAAGCAAGCAAGCAAAGGAAATGCTGTACATATTTCCAAGGCGATTTGTTTAGCTTTTACCTTTTATCTACTATTTCTGCTCTATCCTGGCATTAGATTTCCTGCTGGAATTCTCTTTCAAGTAAAACTGTGGTGGTCTAGTATTTTGATAACCAGAGCTCGGATTGGCAGAATGTTTAACAAATGTTTGACGTAAAATCCAGAAAAAGTACATAATGCACTGGTGTGGATTGAGCACCTGGGTAAAACTTAATATGAAGAATAAATTTTTCACTGGTTGGGTTTTCTTACACAGAGTCTGGGGCAGAGGAGCACTGTACTTTCAAAATTAAGCTCTGGACTCAATACAGAAAGGCAGAACAGCCAGACTCAGAGCTGGAGAGCAAGAAGGGTATGTGTCCCGAGAGAACAGTACTGAATATAACTGGAGAAATACCAGAGACATGAAAAACATGTGCACTGTAAGACAAGCATACTAGCACTTGCCTGTTACTGTTACTGCATTACGTGGGAGGGAAAGCAGGAAGACCCTCAGCTCAAGTCCAGCCTCTACCAGACTGAGTTGTGAGACAGTCTTTGCTCCAAAGTAAGATCTTACTTGAATGGAAGAACTGAGGGAGGGAGGTGGGAGGAGGAGGGAAGGATGGTAGGAAAGGGGGCGGGGAGGGAGTACAGACATGTAAGGACAGGTGATGTAGTACTATTCCTTTCACAGATGAACACTGAAATAAGAATTTGAAGTGTTTGTAGCATTTCAGAAAACCCTAAGGTCAGGCATGCAAACTGCAATCTGTAGGTGAAATCCAGACATCACCTGCCTTTGGCTAAAACTAGTTTGCAGGTGAATACTTGTTACCAGATGACAAAACACTAACTTGAAAGACCAATTTTCTCATCAATAGATCAACCTACTCACTAAACAATGCACTCATTTAGAATGATTTGTAGATTTTTTCTTCTAAGAATCTATTCTAGCCATGGCTTTGCCTTTCAGCCTGAACAAAGCTAAACTATCTACTAATGGGACTGGTACAGAAAAAGTGGTCAGGCCCTGTTCTCCTAAATAAAATTCATAATGTAAATCAGTTGAGAGCACTAGACACTCTAGAAAAAAAGAAAGATCATGATTAATCAATCTTGCTAGCTACGAAGGGCTGCTGACTAACTAAAAGTAACTTTGTATAGTAAAGTAAAAGTGAACAAACCCTGTGGTTACTCATAATTAGGGAATGAACTTATGATTTTAAATACAGTGTATTTGTTGAATTATTCTGAAAATATCTCCTTTTAATTTTTAAAATGCTAAATATAGAAACTCAATCTGATGAACACTTTATGAGCAGGAACATCTGACTATAGCTGATTCAATCCTAACACAGTCACTTATTTAAAAAGGACAGAAAAGTAGGAGAAAATATGTTTAAGCAAGCTTATTTTACATTAATAATTACAACATATTTTACATTTATATTACAACATACAAAATCATAAAATCACATGTATATGGGTAAGTGTACATCTATGACTCAATGATCCCACACTTTTTCAGGAAAACACAGGGCTGACACAAAAGATAACAGAAAAGAAGCAAGCAGTAAGAGGAATGCTAAGATAGAGAAATGTCACAGACTTATGTGGTCGACAAACAATGTGCTGACCCCCTGTCAGAGCCTGTACATCATAAGCACAAACTTCCATCAAGTATAAATCTCGGTTTACAGGATCACGGCAACTAGAGAGCCTGTTAACAATAGTTGCAAGAAACATAAAGAAGGGTTGCTGAGACATTTCAAAAAGGAGATGAGGTTTGGTCTTCTAGGAGTGGAACTGGCAGGACAACTACAGGGCTGTATAAACTCCAAAAGGATGGCAGCAAAGCAAAAACCAGGGCAGAAGCCAACAGCTTCAAAGAGGCCTGGGGGATGGAGCTCTCTTAAAACAATTTCTAACACTGCTAGTAATTTTAATCACTTCGAGATAAAAAGCAACTCACATACAATTCAATCTATATCCTCTACTTAGTAAATCAAAGACCACAAGGTTTCACTGTGGTTAAAATAAAAGATTGGTGCTAAAGATAGAGAAAAGAGAAAAAAAATCACTTAGTATTGTTACTATATGTTGTTGTCTTCAAATAAAAGACTCAATTAAATAATACTTCTTGCTTCGTAAAGGTAAAAATACATATTGGTACAGTAAGACAGGCCAAAACTTTTCTAAATAACTGCTCATAAACTAGAATCAAAATTGAGAATTACAAGGATGAAAATACTAGTGAAGGGGTTGGGGACTTAGCTCAGTGGTAGAGAGCTTGCCTAGCAACTGCAAGGCCCTGGGTTCGGTCCCCAGCTCAGAAAAAAAGAAAAAAAAAATACTAGTGAAACGCTTAAGAGTAGTCTTTATTTTCTAACTGTGATGTTGAGAAAAGTATGAGTCATTTTAAATGAGTTTATTTGCAAAATATTAAGAAGTTATTAGGTAGGTTAGGAAAAGGTCAGTATCCTGCAGGGTCGGTTAAAAACCGCCATTTAGGGCTTTTGTGACAGTGGTCAGCTATACAGGGTCAACATAATGCAGTGTCTGCTGTAAAAGAGGCAGCTTAGGAAAAATAGAAAGTGAAGAAAACGAAGCTCTCAAGCAGGAATTCCCATAATAGAATTCAGACAGATACTTAAGACAACACAGTCCACACAGGCTACAATGTGAAGCTACCTATGACTTCTACCTGAATCATCCCCCTCTCCAGCTTTCTGGGTACCCAAGTTCTCCAAGTACCAAGCTTGGTATGGGAGTTAAGATTCTCCACCATTCCCAAGTTAATGTGATTACCCCGGAGCCAGTCCTAAACTGCTCGGTGGCGTTTTTGTGCTCGCGCCAGGGCAGCCAGGTTTGGGGCCGCAGCGGTGGACATCCAGTACCCAGATACCCAGCTGTTCACCTGCTGCTCTGGACCAGCCAGGGCCAGGAGGGGCTCCTGCTTGGCCTCGCTTCCCAGGTTCCCCCTACTGACATTCTTCACTAGGCGGCGCGCTGCCCACACTCGGTACACAAGCCCCCTCCCGGCCAGAGCTGTCAAAACACTCGAGCAATTGCGCGTGCGCGCCGCGAGGCCGGAAGCGGACTCGCTGCCTAGGGGAAGTAGGGGCGGTGCAGGAGACCGGGCTGGCGTCCAGAAAGCAGGCCGGAAGGAGTGGAGTAGGGCCAGAACGGGCTGCTGGGGGCGTGTCCTGCTGGCGCCCCGCCCCGAACTCGTCCTCCTTGCCCGCTTGGCTGGCAGCTAGCCATCTTCTTGGGACCTGAGGAAATTCACCTCTTGGCCATCCGAACTAAGGCGAAAGTCCGGTCCCTAGAGCGTGGACTGCGGTGGTGCCCAGAGGCTTGGCGAGATCCCCTTTAGGTGTGCGTCCGCGAGCGGCCTGTAAGTAACAGCGGGTGCGCCGCTGGCTTCTGCGGACGTGCAAGGCGGCATGAATGCAGCAGTGTCCCGATCCGAGGGAGGGCGTTGGGGACCCCGGCGTCCCAATCCTGCTGGCCCGCGGCGCCTCACCTAAGGGATGGGACTGAGGAGTGGGACTGATCGTAGCTAGCCACTGTTGGCCCGCTGGGTCTGTACTTGAAGGGACTAAGCGTCGGGGCTGATGGCAGGGAGTGCTGTTTTCCCACTGGCCCCTCATTTGAGGGGACTGAGGGTCGGTGCTGAGGTGGCAACCAGCTGCTGCCACCTCGCTGGTTCCAGGCTGTGGAGCCTCAGCTTTGCAATACAGTCCCTCAGCAAACCGTACTTAGCTCCAACCCGCTGTTTTCAACCTGTCTTTAGTAAACACTCAACCAACTCAGATGCTGTTTACTTCCTAGTCGCTATCCCTGCGATTGGGCTTGTCAGCTAATTGGTGCCAGAAGTTATTGTGTGTCTCATGTTTTCTTAACTCTAGATAACATTGTCCTGTGATTTCATTGGATCACATCTATCCTAGGAGATGTGTAAAGCAGACATGTCTATGTTATTATGACCTGGGGTCGAGATAAGTTACCTGTTACCTCTCAGAGTTGGGACCCAGACTCAATTCTTGAATTCATATGAGCGCTTAAGGTTTGTCCTGCCCCAAGAGCTCTCTGTTATGTGGTATTGCCATCACTTCTCCTTAGATTTTTCATTTATGATCATCTAATGTGTAGCCAATCAGGCATACCCTACTAGAGAACAGCTAAACTTAACTGTTATCCTCCGAATCCAGTCCTAATTATTACACACTTCATTGTATTCAGTCCTGCAGATTTATTTATAGTAACAGAAATGCAGATTTGTGTAATTGGTTCCAAGACTACAGATGGGTAGAAAATAAAGTACTTTTTAAACCACGATATTCTTCCTGTGTTATGGTTATCTTTTCTAATCCCTGGACATTGGCACAATTTTTGGTGCTTATAGAATAGAACAAAAAATATTTAACTAGCATTCCATCAAGCAGAATGTGGTGTATGTTGAAAGAAATCTTACATGGTCCCCTCATTTCATCCCTACAATGGTTTTCTAAAGGGGAGAAGAATTGACACAGGTAGACAAAGAAGTGAATGGCTTAGAGGATTAGTAGATTGCTGAGGGCTGCACAGCAAACCAACAGTGGCTTGAATTCAAGAAGCAGGACTCCTCTGACAGCAAAACCTGTGCTGTTTACCACCAGGTTTCCTGTAAACAGAATACCAAGAATATCTTCTCAGATTTCTTAATAGAAGAGCAAGCATTTAGTGTGTATCTAAATGAAATCATTTGTAGCTCCGCATTAGGACAAGTATATTTTTCTACCTTACAGTTGAGGTGGCTCAAGGTCACACAGCTAGTGGAGAACTCAGGTCCTTCCATTACAGTCTCCAAGTGATGACTTCAGACAACAAAAACACATTCAGAGAGTACATAGACAAGTCCTGATGTCTAAATAAACTCATTTCTCAGAATGTATAAGTAGCAATCAAAGCAAACATGGGGAAGAAAGCGGTTTTTGTTTGTTTTTTGTTTCTTTTTTTCTTTTAAGATTTATTCATTTATTATATATAAGTACACTGTAGCTGTCTTCACACACACCAGAAGAGGGCATCGGATCTCTTTACAGATGGTTGTGAGCCACCATGTGGTTGCTGGGACTTGAACTCATGACCTCTGGAAGACCAGTCGGGTGCTCTTAACCGCTGAGTCATCTCTCCAGCCCCTTTTTGTTTCTTTTTAAGTAGCCCATCCAATAAGAGCAAAAGTTGAAGGTATTGAACCTTTCTGAATGTGCTAATCAAAAACATGGGACTTGTTGGCTATGTGTGCCTCAACTGCACCTCCTTTTCTCTTCTGACGATGCTAGCGATTGAACTAAGCCTTTCAAATGCTCATAGGAAAATTATCAACTGAGTTGTACACCCAACCCCTTGTTGGTTTTTCTTGAATGATACTTACATCCTTCCCAAACACTTATTTTCCTACTCTTCTTCAGTATAAAAGTAATTGAATTAGTTACCTAAGGGTAGCTGACACTTTTTCTGTGAGTGTGTGTGTATGTATGTATGTGTGTGATTTTAAAGTGTGAAATGGTTTGGTGAGATGATCCAGAGGTTAAAAGCACTTATGGCTCTGGCAGAGAATCAGAATTCAATTCCCCACATCTAAATAGTAACTGTCATCCAATTCTAGGGATCTGATGCCCCCCTTCAGACTTCAACAAGCATTAGGCACATACATACATGCAGGCAAATACTCACACATTTAAAAGAAACAAAAATTAGGTCTCTTTGGGGGTGGGTAAGAGGGAAATTAATGTACATGGTAGATTAAAAAATATTATTTTATATCCAATAAAAAAAGGAAAAATATTTTGTTAAAAAGTTATTTTGCAGTATACAGCTGCTATAGAGCATGTGAGGTCAGAGGACAGCTTGCAGGAATGGGTTTCTTACCACGATGACAATTTTGAAATTTACTTATGCCTTTGAGGTACACACACTTAAAAGTGTAGGAAGAACCACACAGCAGTAGCACACGGGGGAAGCAGAGGGAGGATACTTTCTATGACTTGGAGGCAAGCCAGGGCTACACAGAGAATCCCAGTCTCAAAAACAAAACAATCTATGAAGAAAAGTAATGTTTGTTTATATACTTAGATATCAAAGTAATAGATTAAAAAATACTAGATAGAGTAATATTAGTAGATGGTGAGTGCCATGTTAGCAATAAAGCTTATTTCTAGGAAAGACATTCTGTTCCTTGGCACTGTCATTGCACTCCTATTTTTGTTCCACTTTGTTTCTCCCCTTTACACTTGCTATTTAAAAACATAGATGGCCCTTGTATCCATCTTGCTTGGTGCTTTAAAATTGGCTGCTACTTCTACAGGATCTTGCTGGTGTCTTACTTGACCTCAGGGCTTTTAGTATCTGGAATAGCTCCAGATGGCACTTTAATGTAAACTGATGTTGTCTTTATCCCAACTTAGAAGATTCATAGTTCTGGATATTCTGAACGTAGCCAGCTCTGCATAGAAAGATTTTCTTAGAGGATATGGGAATAGCTCAGTGGGTAACAGCACTTTTTATACAAGCAGGAGGATCTGAGTAGAAGGCAGCAGCACTTTTGTAAAAGGCTGGTCACTGATGCATGTGTCTATACTACTCCCACCATCTGAATGATGTAACTGGCATCTAAATCTATATACACGCAGCACACACATACACACACACACACCCCCAAAAAGAAGGAACTATATCATTTAGAGATTCAGAAATTCATTTTTTACTGTTCTGAGACTGAAATGGGATTTAACAATAATACCAAATTTGAAAACCAAATACATAATAAGCTCTGTATGTGTTCGATATCTGTTCTTTACCTGTGAATTGTTGCTAGTAGGTAAATATAGCAAGGGAATATGCTGCCTCTAGCCTTGAAGTGGTTTATTACATAAGAAAACAAAGTAACTTGGGAAAATTTTGTTGTCTTGGGTTTAAAAACAAAAGGACTGAACAATTTGCTATATAGTGAATATTATTCATTACAAAATGATTGATAATTCTTTGTCATTATGTGCTTCAATCCACACGCAGAAATTAATGTAATTTTTAAAAAGTGCTCTTGGCATGTTGGCATTTGCCTTTAAAACACATGGGTCAGAGACAGATCTCTGAGTTTGAAGCCAGCCTGATCTATATAGTGAGTCCCAGGACAGCCAGAGCTGTGTAGAGGGAACTTGTCTGAAACAAACAAACAAACAAACAAACAAACAAAGAAAAAAAGAAGTCAAATAGTTCTTGGATACCTTACTGTTTCCTGTTGGAGAATATTTGGGTTTTGTTTCCTCACATAGAATTGATTTAGTGTCATCATGAATGGATATTCCAAAAGTGAATCATCCTAGTGTATGATACTAGAGAAAGACAAAAATATGAGTAATGAGTATATGAACCATTACAAAAGATCAAAGTAGTAAAATATTTGAATCAATGTTAGCTTCCTGTCTCTGTGACAAAATACCTCAAAAACCAACCTAAACCGAAAGAAAGAAATTAAACATTTTTCTAGTACAATGGAAACACCATGACCAAGGCAACTTCTAGAAGAGTTTATTTGGGGGGTATAGTTTCAGAAGGTGAGTCAGTGACTATTGTGGTGAGAATGTGGCAGCAGGCAGGTATGGTGCTAGAACAGTAGCTAAGAGCTCACATCCTCGTCAGCAATGATGAGGCAAAGTAAACTAACTGGGAATGATGTAGGTTTTTGGAACCTCAAAGCCCACCTCCAGTGATACACCTCTAACAAGGCTATGCAAGCCTCCTAATCTTCCCAAATAGTTCTACCAGCTAGGATCCAAGTATTCAAATATATGAGCCTATGGGGTCATTTTTATTCAAACTACCACAAAAAGGTTATCTGGGCTCAGGGTTTCAGAGTTAGTGTTCATTAGATGGCTTTGCTTTTAGGCCTGTAGCAAGGAAGAACATCATGACCCAGAATGTGTGCCAGAGAAGGTCCTTTCCAGTCATGGACCGAGAAGGAGGGAGATAGATACAAGGACACACAGAAGAGACCCAGGCTCTTGATATACCTCAAGCACACATACCCAGGAACTAAACCACTTCATAAGGTTGAGCCGCCTCCCTATAAACTGAGCACCAAGTCTTTAGCACACCCAGAGGACATTTCAGAACCAAACCATAATAACTGTTCATCATTTAGAGTTATATTTTGTTAAAATATAAGTCCATCCTACCCCATATATTAAAAGACCTGAGCTCATTGGCAGTATGGAACATTATTTTATCTTGTGTATGTATGTATAAACACATGTTGTGGTGTGTAAGTGGAGGCCAGAGGACAACTTACAGAAGTCAGTTCTCCTTTCAAACATGTATGCCCTGGGGATCAAAGAGGTATCAGGCATGGTGGCCAGTGCTTTTAAGGACTACTGAGTCTTCTCACCAGCCCTAGATTTTGTTAATTGGGTAAAGAATACACTGACTTAAATGATTTTAATAATTGTTTTAGTAGAATATGTATATAGTGGAGATATGGGGATTATAACATTTAAGAAAATCTTCCAGTCGTATAAGGTGGAGGTAATGATTAGAAGTTTGAGGTCAGCCTGGATTACATGCGATCCGGTTTCAAAAAGAAAAACATGAAAACCAATTTTCATTTACCTTTGTTTAATAAATGAAACACAAAGTACTAATGGCGAATTTACTGTGCAAAGGAGGTGTAAGTGAATGGAAGAATAGAAACATGATTTAAACACACTGTAAAGAGCCAGTTGGCTTATAAACAAGTGGTTCCTCAGGTCTATGGAGTCTGTTGTTTTGGTATGGTTTGTTGTTATTTTGAATTTGTATGGGTTCTCTATTCCCCTCTGGTGGAAATATGAAGATTTTATCCGGGTATTAAAGGTTTAAACCTATACTCAAAAGCTGAAAAGTACAGTTAGTTTCTTCTTCCCATGTAGCATACAGTTTCCAAGGTTGGTCTTTAAGGTCATTGTTTTCTGGCACTCACAGTGTCGAGTTTGGGCTGGACCCATGATTTTTCTTTCTAGTCAACAGAAAATGGAAACATCAATTGCACTCACACACTCGCCCTTTCTGCAGAGGTGTTAGACTCCCAGGGTGTACTCTCCCCCCGTATGGAGAAGTCTGCCGGTTTTGAGTTGTATGGAGAGAGCAAAGTCAGTGTGAGATGAAGAACTGTGGATAGCCTCCCAGAGCTGAGTGTGTCCTCTGCTGACAAAGGACAAAATGTGAATAAATCCTAAAGTTGCAAGTATACAAATTGTACCCCAAACCTAAGACCCCAAAGCAGATTCTTCTCCACTGAAGCGTCTAGATGAGAATTTCACACAGCTGATATTTGATTGAAGAAGACGAGGCCCTGATGCACGAAACACAATTAGATAGGTCCTTGTAACCTATTCCTGGAGGAAAAGGCAAATGAGAAGATTGAGAAGGGGCAAAGTAGACTCAAGAGGTGTGTTCTTCAGTTCTTTCTTAAGGTCCTGGGGCAGCTGTTCCTGGTGGCTTGGGCCTGTAATCCCACCTCTTCAGGAAGCTGATAAATGAGGATGCCAAGTACTAGGCCAGCTAGAGAAATTTAGTAAGATCTTCTCTCAAAATAAAAAGTACCCAAAAGGTTGAGACTATAGCTCAGGAATAGCCCTTGCCTAGTATGAGCAAGGCCCTAGGGGCACCCCAACCACCCCCTTCCAAAAAAGGACCCAAAAAATAGATCCTAGTATTTAAGTTATGGCCCTTTTTGAAGTGTCACACTTCTGAGTCATTAAGTAAGATAACTATTATAATTATAGTTTATTGGGGTAACTGGCAAGAGGAAAAGAAAGCATTAATCAATTTACTTGTAAAATTCTGTAAGGAGACTGTTCCCCTAAAGTAGCTGGCTAGTACATGGTACTCCCACAACTGTCCCTGCTGTGTTTTCTTTCTTCCCGTGCTCAAAGTCAAATATATTCAGTTCCTTTCCATGAAGAGCATAGTAAGGTAATTGTGCGTCGCTCTTCCAGCTCAACTGCTAGGGACAGGTCTTAAAGATGTTTTAGGGCAGATTGTACACACAGCAAAAGGACCGTTCTTGTTGGCCTCCAGATGGAGAGCATACTTCCCCCTTTGCTTGTCAAGCCCACAAAAGCCTGTGTAAAATTGCATGGGCAAGATGCCTATGGATGCGGTTCAGATTTACAATAGAGAGGAGGGCCTGAAGAGGAGGAAGAGTCTGGATTTTCCTAGGATGGAGTGTTGAGGCTGGTGAACTGTGGAAGTGAAGCGATACCCATTAGGATGCCATACCGAGCAGAAAGCCTCCAAAAAATCCTCCAGTAACTAAAACATTCTTCTTTACAAAGCACACCACCTCCTCGGCTTTGCTCTTGACTTCAGTTGGTATTTGGGCGCTCTTCCGAATCGTCAGCTGCTCCTTGGCTTTTTTCATGTCCTTCTCTACTCGAGTCCAGTCAACTTTGACATAGCCAGTATGGTTTGCAAGCTGGAGGAGAAAAAAGCCCCCTCCCACTGCTGTGGCAGCCAGCTTTCCAACTTTCTGGAATATGAAGCCAGTGCACCAGCCAGTGACGCCTCCAATGAGGAGCTGGGTCGCCACGCTGTATTTCTCACCTGAAGACCGACTCTCATGCCCGAAAAGCTTGCGCCACCAAGGCTGGTTTTTGCCAAATTCTGTAAGATCCAGTGCCTCATAAGCATCAAAGTGCCCTTCACTGGCGGACGTCATGGTTGTAAACTGGTTGCGGTTGGAGAAGTGTAGTTGGGCAGTAAAGGATGAGACTGAGAGCCACGGTTGCGGTTGTGGTGGTGGTCTTGTTCGTTGTCAAGGCCCGCTGGCTTTCAGCACGTGGGCAGATGTGTCCATTCCCACGGCCGTGGCAGAAGAGGGCTGGTAGAGCGCGAGCTTCAGCTTTCCCCCAGCTCCAGCTGCGTCACAAAGCCACCTTTGCCTTTATTTCGTAAGAAATAAATAAAAAACTAACCCAGTTGTGTGCGTTCAGATTGGTAAAGCAAAATATATTTTAAATAGTTGTTGAAGGATTTGAAATTTTGCAAAAGAAAATGGATTCCAATTGAATACTTAAACAAGAGATTTGTTAAGTACACCAAGGTTTTCTTTATATATAGCCTTTGCCTGCATATGTGACTTCAGGCCAGAAGAGGGCACCAGATCTCATTACAGATGGTTGTGAGCCACCATGTGGTTGCTGGGAATTGAACTCATGACCTCTGGAAGAGCAGTCAATGCTCTTAACCGCTGAGCCATCTCTCCAGCCCAACACCAAAGTTTGTTTTATACATTTAACTGGAAGCATTTTACAGGAAATTCAAATGAACGATGTCACATGAGAAGCGTTGTTCGTTTTCATTTTACAAGAGACACTCTGTGAATTTATTTGGGATTACACAGGTGATTACAACCCAGATGTGTGCACTGTGATAGATGTATCCAAGGAGACTGAGACAAGTGAAAACTTTTTAAAGTTCTCTCATTATATTATATCCTGAATGCAGTCTGTCTGTCCCGGGTCATGCCTGCCTCCCCCAGCTTCATCTACTTCTTTTCTCTTCAGAAAAGGGCAGTCTGCCTATACATATCAACCAAACATGGCACATCAAGTTACTAGTGAAAACTTTTAAGACAAAGGAAGTACAGATACGTCATTTAGAAACAAAAATTCATTGGTTACAGCAGCATGCTGCCAGCAGTGCTATGTTTGCTTGGAGAAGGAGATCGTCACAAAAGTAATTCTGATTTAATATTGTGGTGTTCAGACAGCAGGAACTATACACCCAGGGCTATCTATCACTGGAAAGACGTGGGCAGAAATAGGCTTAATGCAAAGCTGTGGGCTTGACAGTTTTTGGGATAGCCTAAGGAAAACAGGTATCCAGTAAAAATTCCTGGTTGTGAGAATTGTGAAGCAGTGGGAACAACTTGCTTTGCTGGTCCAGTGTCTGTCCAGTTGATGGTGGGTTACACTGTATACTATTCAAGGAAAACTTAAGGCATTCAGGAATGTTGCCTGAAATTCTAAGATTGGGAGAGCTGAAGCAAAAGAAATGCCACAAATTTGAGGCCAATCCCCAAGCTACCAACAACCTTGGACTACAGAGGTAGATATTATCTCAAAAAGAACAAGGCAAAGCAAACCTGAGTGTAGTGGTTCGTACCTATAACCCAGAGCTTGGCAGGCAGAGATAGAGGATCAGGAGTTCAGGGGTGACCTCCGTTACATAGTGAGTTGAATACAGACTGTACTGCTTGAGGCCCTTGCCCTAAGGAAGGAAAACATTAAATTGAACTTTTCAATGTATCAAAACGCAAAGTCCAGGTAGAAGTCATTCAATTTTTTTGAAGAAATAAATATTAAAGTTTATTGATACAAATGTAATGTTTCATATCATATATCTGTACAGTTAAAGTTTAATCTGAATCATGTGTCATCCATACATATCTGAACTTTATCTTTATTTTTATAGTGTTGGGGATCGAACCTGGGGTTTCATGCCTGTTAAGCAAGAACTCTGCCTCAGTGACATCTTTTAATTGGGAAAGGTTGAGCTAGATATTAAAATTTTCTGAGCAATGTTTGAGAAATAAGCTGGGTGATGGCGGCACACACCTTTAATCTCAGCACTCAGGAGGCAGAAGCAGGGGGATCTCTGAATTTGAGGCCAGCTCGGTCTGTAGATCGAGTTCCGGAACAGCCAGGGCTGCACAGAGAAACCCTGTCTTGAAAAAAACTAAAAAGGAAAAAAGGGGAAAGGAAAAATATTTAGAAGTAAACAGTATCCAACTCGAGGTACTACTTACTGTTTGTTCACTGTTAAAGAGTTAGTACGGTGAGCCTGCTAAATCTTGAACATTTTATTATCCCTGAAGTTGAAGTTTGGTCCTTTCCATACATGCAATGTGGCTTAGGATAAATAGCTGTTTTCTCTGTGTCTCAGTTTCCTCTGTATAACTCAGGCAATCTTTTTCAAGTGTCCTTGTATAGCTTAAATAAGAACATGTAGTTGTGTGGTAAATTAAATAGTGCCTGGCTAATACTACAGTACTGTGTGGGTATCATAGGTTAATCTTGCTTTCCAACACACTAGCTCCTTAAGTCACCCCTGCACTTAAGATGAAGAATTCATCGTTTAGTTAGGCTTTAGACTCTTCATTTCTCTACTTTATATCCCAGTTCTTCTAAATCTCCTACTATGTTTCTACAGGGACAGATTCCGGAATTTACTCTTCAGTCTTTAATTTTGCCTGGTATTCAAATAAGTGGTTAGAAAGTTGGCCTGCTGCCTTGATGGCAAGTAAAAATATTTTCAATTAATTTTAAATTTTACTTCTAGATGCTGCTTGGCACTCATGGGTGTAAGCAAGTTAGATATCCTATACCGGAGACTTCTCCTCACCAAACTTTTCATCAGAGGATGGGGAAGGCCAGAAGATCTCAAGAGGTAGAGTGTGCATGCGTGCGTGCGTGTGTGCGTGTTTGCGTGTGTGTGCGTGTGTGTGTGTATGTGTGTGTGTGTGTGTGTGTGTGTGTGTGTGTGTGTATGTTTCATGAGTGCGTGACTGTTGAGTTTTGTGTACTTGCCTGCATGTTACGTGTTTGTGTACCACCTCTGTGCCTTGTGCTTGTGGAGGTATGAGGGGTAGAAAGTGCTCTGTACTTAGGGGAGGAAGAATGTTTTTTAAATTGTTTTGTTTCATAAGCAATCAGCTGCGTTAATATAAAATCTAAGTTTGTGTAATTGAGTACTTTGAAACTGGACCTGGAGTTGTGAGTGATTGTGAATCACCACGCGGGTGGTGGGAACCAACCTGGGTCTTCTGCAAGAACAACAAGTGCTCTTAGTACTAAACCACTTCTCCAGCCGTTGGATGCTTATTTTTAATTTCTTGTTTTAATATATATTTAAAATTTTATCTTAGTTACAATGTATTGTAGCTTCAAATCTAGGGTGGTTTATTGATGAAATTGAATACTGAACTTCATAAAAATTTTTTCTTTTATCCTCTTAGTTATTTTTGTACACTTTAGCATATAGCATCATGACTTGGGTGCAAACAAGTTTTTTCGCATCACTCATTACTACCTATACCGGTTGAAGTTGTGTGGTTTCCAGGCACTAATATTCTTTGGTAACTTCAATTTTCAGTGACTGTGAAACTGGAATACACTAGAGCTCATAGCAAAACCTGGACCTAAGAAAAATTATTTTCAGAATTGGCCCATTTCATTGTGAATCTTAAATGTGTTTATTCTGCACAATTTTGTTTCTCATTTTAAGAGAAGCTTTCCAGTTCCTAAAAGAGAGAAGAAACAGTATCCTTTTGTATAAATGATAAAAGTTAAAATGAATATGGCCTCTTAATTGAATTTGCTAATTTTAATCATGGTTCATCACTCATATCATAGTAGGTCTAATAGGTAACACAAAAGGCTTATTTTTTTTTAATTAAAAAAATTGTCTCCTAACAGACTCTTTGAGTTCAGAAAGATGATTGGAAATCGAGAAAGGTGCCAGAACCTGGTTTCAAGTGACTATCCGGTACACATCGATAAGGTATGTAAGAAGAAACCAAGTGTGGAAGTCCTGTAGCAGTCACCCTGAGACAGTGCACTGGAGCATGTATTCATAGTTCTGTCCCAGCCACAGTTTAGTTTCATTCATAAGTAGTGGGGAACATATGTTTAGCGCTTGCCTGAATACATAGTATTTAGGCTGCATTTTTCTGAGTTTCATTTTGTATCCTTAGGCTCCTGAGGGTTCAGTTATTCAACATTAAAGAAGAATATTAAAGAAGACTAGTAAGTATTAAAAGAAAGCAATCTACTTGGAGGTTGAGCACAGTAGGCATGTTTGCAATAGCAGCTATTAGGAAGTACCAGGGAGCTACAACAGAACACAGTGCTCGGAGAAGGCTAGAAAGTGCTCTGAACTTAGGGGAGGAAGAATGTTTTTTAAATTGCTTTGTTTCATAAGCAATCAGCTGCTTTTATGTAAAATCTAAGTTCGTGTAATTGAGTACTTTGAAATAATATCGAAGGGAACTAAATGGTGGGTTTCACAGTCCATCCCTGATCTGCAGGTGAAGTAAGTATACTTGTATCTTTTACATATTGAATATACTTAGATCTCCTTCATCAAAAGTTCCTCAAATCAAAACAAAACAAAAACCACATAGAAACTGAAAAATGTAAGCCTTTTCCACAACTAGAATATTACGTTTGGTCAATATTTTAAGAATTTCTGTATGATTCAAACTTTGGCAAATATTTTTCTCTTTATAAAATATTCCATTTATAAAAAGATCCCTACCCCCCTTTTTTGGCTGTTCAGTTGGCTTGTTCTTTGTATTTTTTTTATTGGATATATTTCTTTATTTACATTTCAAATGTTATTCCCTTCCCTGGTTTCCTGTCCATAACCCCTCTATTTCCTCCCCTATAAGGTGTTCCCCCTTCTCTCCCCCTCCCCCCCTTTATCACCCCCTACCCTCCCCACAACAATCCCCTGCACTGGGGGTTCAACCTTGCCAGGACCAAAGGCTTCCCCTTCCACGGGTGTCCCAATAAGTTTATTCTTTGCTACACATGCAGTTGGAGCCCTATAGTGGTTTAGTCCCTGGAAGTGCTGGTTTGTTGGCTTTGTTGTTCTTTTGGGGTTGTGAGCCCCTTTAGCTCTTTAATCCTTCCTCAATTCCTCCGAAGGGATCCCGTTCTCAGTTCGGTGGTTTGCTGTTAGCATTGACCTCTGTATTGGACATGTTCTGGATGTGTCTCTCAGGAGAGATCTATATCCAGTCCCCTTTCAGCATGCACTTTTTAGCTTCATCAATCTTATCTAGTTTTGGTGGCCGTATATATATGGGCCACATGTGGTGCAGGCTCTGAATGGCTATTCGTTGAGTCGCTGCTCTAAACTTTGCTTCCATATCCCCGCCTATGGATATTTTTGTTCCTCCTTTTTAGAAGGAGTGGACGCATCCATCCACATTTTGGTCTTCCTTCTTCTTGAGCTTTCTGTGGCCTGTGGATTGCATCTTGAGTAATTCGAGCTTTTGGTCTAATATCCACTTATCAGTGAGTGCATACCAAGTGTGTTTTTCTGTGATTGGGTTACCTCACTCAGGATGATATTTTCTGGTTCCATCCATTTGCTTATGAGTTTCATGAAGTCATTGTTTTTGATTGCTCAGTAGTACTCCATTGTGTAGATGTACCACATTTTTTGAGTCCATTCCTCTGTTGAAGGGCATCTGGGTTCTTTCCAGCCTCTGGCTACTATAAATAAGGCTGCTATGAACATAGTGGAGCATGTGTCTTTGCTGTATGTTGGAGCATCTTTTGGCTATATGCCCAAGAGAGGTATAGCTAGGTCCTCATGTAGGATTATGTCTAATTTTCTGAGGAATCTCCACACTGCTTTCCAGAATGGTTGTACCAGTTTTCAGTCCCACCAACAATGGAGGAGTGTTCATCTTTCTCCATATCCTAGCCAGCATCTGCTGTCACTTAAGTTTTTTATCTTAGGCATTCTGACTGTTGTGAGGTGGAATCTCAGGGATGTTTTGATTTTCATTTCCCTGATGACTAAGGATGTTGAACATTTCTTTAGGTGCTTCTCAGCCATTCTATAATCCTCAGCTGAGAATTTTAGCTCTGTACCCCATTATTTAATAGGGTTATTTGGTTCTCTGGAGTCTAACTTCTTGAGTTCTTTGTATATTTTACATCTTTGTACATCTAGCAGATGTAGGATTGATAAAGATCTTTTCCCAATCTGTTGGTTGCCATTTTGTCCTAATGACAGTGTCCTTTGCATTACAGAAGCTTTGCAATTTTATGAGGTCCCATTTGTCAGTTCTTGATCTTAGAGAATAGGCCATTGGTGTTTTTTTCAGGAAATTTTCCCCAGTGTCCATGTATTTGAGACTCTTCTCCACTTTTTCTTCAATTAGTTTGAGTGTATCTGATTTGATGTGGAGGTCCTTGATCCACTTGGACTTAAGCTTTGTACATGTTGATAAGAATGGATCAATCTGCATTCTTCTACATGCTGACCTCCATTTGTTGAAAACGCTATCTTTTTTCCACTGGATGGTTTTAGCTCCTCTGTCAAAGATCAAGTGACCATAGGTGTGTGAGTTCATTTCTGGGTCTTCAATTCTATTCCACTGATCTATCTGCCTGTCTCTGTACCGATAACATACAATTTTTTATCACTATTGCTCTGTAATACAGCTTGAAGTCAGGGATGGTGATTTCCCCAGAAGTTCTTTTATTGTTCAGTATAGTTTTCGTTATCCTGGGTTTTTTGCTATTCCAAATGTATTTGCAAATTGCTCTTTCTATCTCTATAAAGAATTTAGTAGGAATTTTGATGGGGATTGCATTGAATCTGTAGGTCGCTTTTGGTAAATGGCCATTGTTACTATATTAATCCTGCCAATCCATGAGCATGGGAGGTCTTTCCATCTTCTGAGATCTTCTTCAATTTCTTTCTTCAGAGACTTGAAGTTCTTGTCATACAGATATTTCACTTGCTTGTTTAATGTCACATCAAGATACTTTATATTATTTGGGACTATTGTGAAGGGTGTCATTTCCCTAATCTCTTTATTAGCCTGTTTATCCTTTTAGTAGAGGAAGGCTACTGATTTGTTTGAGTTAATTTTATACCTTTTTTTCTTTTAATAATGAAAGGTTTTAGGTCCAGGCAGTGGTAGCACAGGCCTTTGATCTCAGCCTTCAGGAGGCAGAGGCAGGCAGATCTCTGTGAGTTCAAGGACAACCTAGTCTACAGAGTAAGTTCAAGGACAGCTAGTACCATACAGAGAAACACTGCCTCAAGAAACACAACCCCCACCCCCCAAAATATTATATACACACACACAGACAACATATACATATATGTACATGAATGTTCATATATGTATGTATATGTGTATATATACATATGTATACTTTTTACACGTGTGACTGTGTATGTGATCGCATATATATATATGCATTTTCCGGGTGTGTCTCTTGGTAGGCAGAAGCAGTAGGATCTCTGAGAGGGCAGCTAAGGCTACAACAGAGAGACCCTATTACAAAAATAAAAAAGAAAATAAGTCGTAGGCTTTTCTGGGCTGAGGAGATGACCCAGTCTGTGCATCCTTATTGCACAAGCATGAGGACCTGGGTTGATATTCCCAGTGCCCGCAGACAAGCCGACCATGGAAGGGGGACACTGGAGAAACAAGGACAGAGGAGTCTTGGGGCCTGCTGATCTAGTAGAGACTGCAATCTCTAGATTCATTGAGAGACTAAATTTCAAAAAGTAGAGCATCCTGGCATGGGAGAGATTACCTTTAATCTCAACAGTAAGGAGTCAGAAACAGACAGATCTGTGAGTTCCAAGCCAGCCAGTCTGCTTAAGAAGTTTAGGACAGCCATAGAGGAAGACAACCTGCGATGACTTCTGTTCACTATACGTACATGACTAAGTATGCCCACATATTCAGGTAGACAAACACCCAAGCACACAGTAAGGGAATACATGCACAAGTAAACGTACCAAGAATAGAGGCTTTTAAATAAGTAGAGTGTGCCAAGTGCAGATCAAGCCTCCTTTTATCTCTGGAGTCTCCACCTCCTGATCCTGATTCTGTACAGCCACAGAGGATACAATTTAAGGAAGGACACCCACCCACCTCAGGGTTTAAAATTTTAAATTATATAAATTATACAGTGGAATGTTTTACATTTGTTACCTAAGTGTATAGCCATTAGCTATCCCTTTTTTTAAACTATTTTATTCCATAACATTTTCATTGTCCTTAAAGACACTCTGTCGCTCTAGCTATGGTTTCTGACAGCTTCTGTTCCCACTGGCAGTTACTAACTTGCTTTCTGCATCTATGGAGTTTCATATTTAGGACATTTTAATAAATGGAATTTTGCAATATGTGACCTCAAGTGTTTGGCTTAGAAAGTATTTTTTAGCTTACTAATTTTCATTATTATGTTGCATGTCTGGTCTTTGTGGATAGGCACATATGCCATCTCATAAATGTCAATTATTAGATCAGAGCACAACTTTGTAGACATAGTTGTATCCTTCTACCTTTAAGTGGTTCTGGGACCTGAACTCGGGTGACCACTCTAGTAGCACAGGTGCATTTGCCCCCTCTTGCCCTCTTAGTATGTTTATAAGGTGCATTTGCCCTCTCTTGCCCTCTTAGTATGTTTATAAGGCTTGTTCACGTTTTACCATGCATCAGAATTCTTTTCTGTGACCATATACTTTCTTATCTGCTCATAAATTCTAAACATCTGGGTCGTCTCTACTATTTTGGGGCTATTATGATAAACTGTGAACACTCCAGCATAAATATTACACGAACATCCTATGGGAGGTGGTTCGGTTGACTATACCTGTGAGTTTATATTCCTTCATATGGTAACTCTGAATCTAACCTCAAAACTCCAGACTCTTTCACAGAGTCTGCACTGTCTTACATCCCCACCAGCATTGGACAAGAGTCCCAGTTTGATCAGATTCTCACCAACACTTGTACTTATCCCAGCCCATTAATCAGTGTAGAATTTGGGGGAGCCGAGAATATAGATCTGTGGGTAGGGTCTTTGCCTAATTTGCACAAAGCCTGAGGTTTAATACCCAGCACTGCATTAAAACTGTGGTGGTGGCATAGATCTGTATTTCTAGAACGTGGGAAGTGGAGGCAGAGGATCTCAGAGATCCAACTGTGAGTGCTGAGATTAAAGCATGCCCCAAAACACCCACCATGGTTTTTGGGTTTTACTTTTAAAGATTTATTTTTATTATTTTAACTGTGTGTGTGTGGAGGTGGTATGTACACATGAATCCAAGTGCCCATGGAGGTCAGAGGGAGGTGTGGGATTCCTTCCCCTGGGGATGTGGCTGCAGGCAGTTGTTAGCTACCTAATGTGGGTACTGGGACTCAGATTCAGGTCCTCAGGGAGAGCATGTGTGCTTTTAACCGCTGAGCCATCTCTCCAGATCCCCGTTTTTGTTTTTTTAATGGTGGGGCCAAGGAATGTAGATGATTGGTAGAATATCTCCTGTATGGAAGAAAAACAGTTTACTAATCTTAATTCACAGATACAAAAGACTGAACAACTGCAGCCACTGACATGGATGGTTTTGGGGGTTTTTTGTTGTTTGTTTTGTTTTATTATAGTCAAAATGTGTGTTACCTTCCTGCTACTTTAATTTTAGCCTTTGACTTGAAATAGGATTTTTTTATACTAAAAAACTAATTTTCTGAGAAATAAACTTAGGTATTGAATGTTAGCAAATTGCCTTTTTTATTGTTGTTGTTTGAATTTTTTTTTTTGAGATAGGTCTTGATACATAATCCAAGCTAGCTTTGAACTCATGAGCCTCCTGCCTAGCTTCCACATGAAGTGATTTTAAACATGTTGCCACAGCTGCCTAAAAATTGCCTTTACTACAGAAAAAAAAATAAAAAAAATCCCATTTTGTCCTTACATAATGCACCAGTATGATATCACATAATGAAATGTGTTATCAAACCACCATGAACACTTGATAGTAGCTTAGATGGCACCAAATTATTGTTGCTTCCAAATTGTACGTTTGGTGGCTTTTATATAGTTGAATGCTTTTGACTGTTTTTGTTTTTGTGGTACCTAGAGTTGAATACAGGGTCTCCCTACTTGCCACATGCTCTATACTAAGCCTTACTCCCAGCCCTGTTGAATGGTACTGAATTTCTCTAACTTGTATTTTATGAGATATTGCCTGCCAGTGTGTGAATTAAATTTATTATTTCCCAACTATACTGTAACATAGAAGGAAAACAAATATTTGTGAAGCTGTCTTTAAAAAGGCACAATGGATAATTCCCTATCAAGTAAATATAAATGGAGGACTTTGAAAGAAAAGCATGAAATTTTTCAGAAGGTATCAGTTACATAGCCATTAAATAATTATGACACTATAGATAGTCTTGGATAAAAATATATCTTTTGGTTTAAAAAATGGGGTGAAAAGGAAACACAGTAAGCAATGAAGAAGTTTTGGTTCTGAGGATGTAGCTCAGTTGTAGGTAAAACAATGTTCATATGCAGGAGCTATGTTAGTGATTAGTTGAATAGAATTTTTATCAAAATAAAAAAGGCCATGATAGACCTATATCTTACTCTACTTTGTATACACCTCAGTTTTTTTTTTTCTTTTAGGTTGAAGAACAGTCAGATTGTAAGATCCTAGATGGACACTTTGTTTCTCCCATGGCCCACTATGTGCCTGGTATCATGCCAATTGAGTCTGTTATTGCAAGGTAAGAATCTGTTTGGCAAGCAAGATGAGTGAGTGGTGTCTGGCAGCAGTGTCCAGAGATCCTTGAGTGCATGTAAGTGCTGCTTGTGCTTACAGAGTCTGGGTGATGCCTTAAATGTTTCCTCCAGGAGATTAATTACCCTCGCATGCATAGTTACTGATATCAAGGTGAGGTGAAAGCTTAAGAAGTCAACACCATTTTCATAAAAATTCAGATATGCACAGTCACATAGAAATGTTTCCAAAGGATTTTAGTCATATGTCAGCTCCCCTCATTTCTAAGTAGAATTTGCCATTTAAATTTTCACTTTGAGGGGTAGTGAGATAGCTTACCGGGTAAAGACACCTGACCACACCTGATGACAATTCCCAGGACTTGAATGATAAAAGGAGAGAGTTCCCACTAGTTGTCCTCTAACTTCCCACATGTGTGCCCACACACCCCAAATTAACAAAATTTCATTTTAAAATTTCTATGATGATGGGACCCTAGGATGGCCAGGGATACCCAGAAAAACCCTGTCTCAAAAAAATAACAGAACAGACCCAACATAACTGTATTTACTTGTAGCTTTCAGTATTTTTCCTTTGCTCTAAGATAATTATTATTTAAAATTTTATCATTTAGTTATTTATTTTATATGTGTGGGTGTTTTACCTGCATGTATGTCTGCATCATGTATGTGCTGGTACCCAAGAGGCCAAAAGAATGTGCCATCTGGGACTGGAGTTACAGATATCTGTGTCTTGCCATGTGGGTTCTGAGAAATGTGGGTCGTTTAGAAGAGCACTGTGTTCTGAATGCTGCCCTGTTTTCCCAGATCTGTTTTGTTTGTTTGCTTTGGTTTGGTTTTTGGTATTGGGTTTTGGTTTGATTTTTTTTTCTTTTAATAAAAGCAAAATAAAATGCAAGCAATGTATAGAGCAAAAAACAAGGACTTTGACATTAAACAGATCTGGACTGAACCCTGGCTCCACTACTTATTAATCCAGTGACCTTAGAGCCAGGTATTCTTCTGAGTCATATATTGTAAAATAGAGATGACAATACTTCATCCCACATGGTTATAAAAGGGCTAAATGATATGAGGAATAAAATTGTATTCAATGACTATAAAAGGGCTAAATAAACATGTAGTTCTTTAGACTGTATATTAATGGTATATATGGTAAAGGAATTGCTATTTCTACATACTGTAATTGTACTCTCTGGATCTGTGTCCTCTCGTATCCTCTCAGTATTAGCTAGAAAATTGTATAGGTATTAGCTTAGAGAAAGGGGGAAGAACTTGGTTAAAAGGGCATGGTTAACATGGCTTGAAGGAGGAAGGAGAAATTCAGTCTAAGAAATAATATCATTTCAGCATTTATTGGGAGTTAAGGGAGTTCTTTCTTGTTGATAAGAAGAACAGTAATAGTGAAATAACCAAATTTAACTCTGCAATAGCATTTATTTTTTGTTTTTAAAGAGTATTTGAGACGTAATCACTAAATAGTCCAGGCTAGCCTCAAAACTGTCAAGCCTCTTGTTCCAGTCTCCTAGGTGCTGGTTTGCAGTCACATAATCTTAAAGCATCACTTATTTTGATGAGTAAAAATTCCCAACTGATGCACATTGATGTCTGGTTTTCTGATCTTTACCTGGTTGGGGCCGGGTGGGCATAGTAACTTATACTATTGCATTAAGGTCTACTAAAATACAAATAAGAGAACAGTATTAATAATTGCCACACGAAGAAATCATTGCTATTTTATGTCTATCATCATCTTTTTTCCTTGGTGTTCACATTTAAGACTGCTTATTTTCATTTTGGCCTAACTAATCAGTGAAGGTAGTCTGTCATTTTATTAAAAGCTGGTAGGTATTCCCTTCTGTGGCTCTACCATAATTCCTAAATCTCCAAGGCACATACTTAAATGGCATATTTTGTTCCTTAAAGCAACCTAAGATCTTTCCATGTTTTTTATTTTTCTTTTTTCATGGAATTTCTAGATTTGTTGGGGTTTTGTGTATGTGTGTGTGTGTGTGTGTGTGTGTGTGTGTGTGTGTGTGTGTGTTTTATAGTTTTGTTTGAGAGATCCTCTATTTTTTGTCTCTGTTTTTTGTTTTTGTTTTCCTTTTTTTTTTTTTTTTTTTTTTTGAGACAGGGTTTCTTTGTGTAGCCCTAGCTGTCCTGGAACCCATGCTGTCTACCAGGCTGCCCTCGAACTCAGAGAACCACCTGAGCATCTGATGGTCTCCAAGGGATCCAGACACACATGCACAGTTATATACACATACATTAAAAAAAAATCTTAAAAAATATAATTACCATCTTTGTGTCAGGCATAGTGACACAAACTTTTAATCCCAGCACTTTAGAGACAGAGGCAAATGGCTCTGTAAGTTCCAGGCCAGCCTGTCTACAACAAAACAAAACCTCACTATGTAGAGACTGACTTTGAACTTGTGATCCTGCCTCCCAAGTGCTACATCACAAGCATGTGCCACCATCCCTAGAGTTAACATGCACACAATTAGATATTAAGAATACTGTTTTAAGTATATGTGTGTGTCTGTACATAAAATATATAATGCATATAATACATTGTGTGTGTGTGTGTATATATATATATATATATATATTACATTATGCATGAGTGTTTTGCCTGCTTGTGTGTGTACCATGACTATGCAGAAGTTAGAAGAGAGGCACATCCACATCTCTTGAAACTAGCATTATGGATGGTTAAGAGCCACCATTAGGTGCTAGCAACAAGTGCTCCTAACCATTGAGCCAACCTCCAACATTGTTTTATATTATCTTGAAGTATTAATAAATGGCAGTAAAACACACTAAGAAAATTAATAGTATATCTTTACTTTATTCTGATGGTTTTACCAGTAATAAGAATGAATTATTTGTGGTCTTAAATGTAAACATGTTTTTAAACCATTCTCAGAGTACTAATGTGCTACTTATTAACTTTCTACTCATTGTAGCAAGGTGAAAAGTAATAGTGTGAGCGTTCTCCTAGCCTATAGAAAATACAGGAACTAGTGCTCTTCATGAAACACAGTGGGAATATGACAATGATTCTGCCAATCATCTCCCTGCATATCCGCTGCATGGGGCTATGCTGTTGGAGTTGGTTTGCTGGAAGGATACAGACAGTAATGAAGTGCTGTTGAAGGGAAACTGTTACTAGAGGGAAGGAGTACGATGAGTCACATCTATTTATCTGTGAGGGAAATCTTTTATAAAAGCATGTAGAATGCCTCACCAAAGCCACATGCTGCTACTTCAACACCCTCTACCTTTGAATCTCTTAAGCCCCCTCCATCTGACTCAGGAAATCAGTGCAATAACAGACTTAAAGCTTGACTTTCCAAAGGACCATGCAGAATCAGAAAGAGTTTTAAGGCAAAGGAAAAAAATACTACTTATTTCACTCGACAGAAGGTAGAGCTTCCCTGCTAAGGTTTCCTGTTAGCTTCCAAAACAGCACTGGGTCCATACGTGGCAGTGACTCATGCCTTTAGTACTAAGGAGGAAAGGCCAGCCTGGTCTAGATAGTAACTTCTAGGCTAGCCAAGGTTACACAGAAGGACCCTGTTTCAAAAACAAACAACAATCAAGAAATCAGCGGTGTTTGCCTTTGAAATGTACAGTTTGAAATTCAAAAGTACTCCTTTTAGCTTTTCAACTAGTCGGTAAGAAAAGCAGTGACCCATGGGCAGCATTGTTAAAGTCAAGCTAATCACTGAGATTTAAAGGCAATATTTACAGGTTACTGGCATAAAGTGTCTTGCTCTTATCTTAACTCTGTGTGTGTGTGTGTGTGTGTGTGTGTGTGTGTGGGTGTGTGTGTGTGTGTGTTAATTATAATGGCATTCGCAGAGAGGATGTGGGAAAACAGACATGAGTACAAGGGTACAAGACAAGGAAGTTAAATGGCAGAGACAGCCATTGTGCCACTGAGTCTGGAATCCAATAATTTTGGAAAGCTGAGTCAGGAAGATCAGGAACTCAAGTCTAGCCTGAGTTACACGTATTAACCGACCACACTTTTTTTTTAATTTTCTAATTTTTTTAATTTTTTTTAATTGCTACTGGCCTTCCTTTGCCTATCTCTCTTCACACACTTCTGAAACTTAGAATATGGGAAGTTACTGTGTCTATATTCCATTATATAACTGCAAAAGGCCAGATGACTTAGGATGTAAGAGCTCAGAACTGGGAATCCCAGCTACACTATTGCTGGATTTCAGACCTTACACAAGTCTGTATGTCAGTTTCCTCATCTGTAAAGTAAGAAAATAATGGTGCATACTAACTGCAATGGTGGGAAAACAGTTTCTCCTGATGTATACAGAGCAGTATGCCCAGCACCTCTTTGGGCACAGGACACCTGTGTGTACCTGATACATGGACAGGCAAGCAGGCACATGTACATATACACTACAGTAATAACTTTTTTTTTTTTTTTTTTTTTTGGTTCTTTTTTTTCGGAGCTGGGGACCGAACCCAGGGCCTTGCGCTTCCTAGGTAAGCGCTCTACCACTGAGCTAAATCCCCAGCCCCATAACTTTTTAAAAGAAGAAATAAAATACAACATATCCAATTAGCTGGACATGGTAATATACGCCTGTAGTTCCAACATTGTATGTATAGTTTGTTTTTGTTTCTGTGTTGACTTAAGGTCTCTCCCTATGTAGCCCTTAGCTGGCGTGAAGCTTACTCTGTGGACCAGGCTAGCTTTGAACTTGTCATCCTCCTGTCTCTTAAGAACAAGGATTACAAGCCTGCACTACTGCACTGATTTCAATCCCAAAACTCAGGAATCTGAGGAAGGAGGATGACAAGCTCCAGTCCAACCTAGGCTACGTCGTGAGACCAGATTTTAAACAAGCAAACAAATAAATGGGATGAAGCATAAACCGAAATACATTTTAAATTCAAAAGAGTAGAACAAATAAAAGAGTGTTCTGTCCTATTTTTCTAGGGCTTTTTAAAAAAATGTTTGTGTGTGGATGTGCATACATGTGGGGTAAAATGACAACTTGAAGAACTTGGTTCTCTCTACAATGTGGGAGGCAGAGCTCAAGTGCACCCATCTGAATGGCAACAAGCACTCCAAACTGCTGAGGCTGCCTCACCAAACTTCTACGACATTATAATTTTTCAACATAATTCCTCCTGTGTGTGTGGGGTGTGTGTGTGTGTGTGTGTGTGTGTGTGTGTGTGTGTGTGTGTGTGTGTGCTGATGAGGGGTTATATATGCGGATCCACATGTGCTTGGTGGCTAGGCCAACTTCCCATGTTGTTCTGCAGGAATTATCCACCTTTTTTCTTGAAAGAGGGTTTCAAGGGAACTTACATATTAGACCAGATTAGCTGGACAGTAGCCAGTTCTTCCCCAGCATTGAGATCACAGGTGAATACCACACCTGCCTTTTTTTTTTTTTTTTTGATAGTTTCACCTGTCGCAGGCTGGCCTCCAACCTGCTTTGTAGCTGAGGATTACTTTGGATTTCTAATCCTCCTGCCTCTTAACTCCTGAGTGCTGGGATTACAGAAATGTACTAAGGCAAGTTTTATGTTTTGCTGGGGATTGAACCTAGGGCCTTTTGTAAGTCTCCACCAGCTGAGCTACACACATCTCAGATCTCTACATGGGTAAGTTTTATAAAGGACATTTAACTGGGGCTGGCTTACAGGTTCAGAGGTTCAATCCATTATCATCAAGGTGGGGACATGGCAGCATCCAGGCAGGCATGATGCAGGAGGAGCTGAGAGTTCTACATCTTCACTGGAAGGAAGCCAGGAACAGACTGAGCACCCTGAGGCAGCTAGGAGGAGGTTCTCCAAGCCCATCCCAACAGTGACACACTTCCTCCAACAAGGCCACACCTTCTAATAGAGCCCCTCCCTGGGCCAAGCATATACAAACCATCACACCGGTGCTTAGCTTAGCTTTTGTACTTTCTTAACTGGATCTGCAGCCTCACTGTTCATTTTCTATAGAGAAGAGTCATTTAGTTTTGTCTGACATAACACCGTGTCACATTCAATCAATCCATGTCCAAAATAAGCAAAAAGTTTGGCATGCCTGCAGTTTATTTGTAGTTTCCTCTCCATCTGTGGTATCATTGGTAATTTCCCTTTTTAATTTTTTTTAATTCTTTCACAGTTTCATTCATAAACATAGTATCCTTTGCAACATCCTATTCCCAGTATTCTCATTCCCTACCCCATCCCACCAAATCCCTAATCTTTCTAAGTCTTCCTCCTGCTTTCATGTTTTTTCCTCCTAACAGAAATTAGGTTTATAATATTGTGGCTTTTGGACACATAGTTACAAATTGAATGTCAAAGTTCTAAGTGTTTACTTCAGGATAGTTAAAGTGTAGGCCACTGAGATAGCTGAGTGGATAGAGACACTTTGATAAGACTGACAGAGTTCAATTTGATAGGACTCCTGTGGTGGAAGAAAAGAACTCCCACAAGTTGTTCTCTGACCTTCGACCTGCACCAGGGCACACCCACCCCACACATACATATACATAAACATATACATATGTATACATACACACACATACAAATAAATGTTAGTAAGTGTAAATCCGTGTGCCCATCCTTTTAGGAGAAAGAGAGCTTAATTATGATGCTTTTTTTAAAAATTTATTTTTTTTTTTTAAACTTGAGTATTTCTTATTTACATTTCGAGTGTTATTCCCTTTCCCGGTTTCCGGGCCAACATCCCCCTAATCCCTCCCCCTCCATTTCTTTATGGGTGTTCCCCTCCCCACCCTCCCCCCATTGCCGCCCTCCCCCCAACAATCACGTTCAGTCTTAGCAGGACCAAGGGCTTCCCCTTAGACTGGTGATCTTACTAGGATATTCAATGCTACCTATGAGGTCAGAGTCCAGGGTCAGTCCATGTATATAGTCTTTGGGTAGTGGCTTAGTCCCTGAACGCTCTGGTTGCTTGGCATTGTTGTTCATAAGGGGTCTCAAGCCCCTTCAAGCTCTTCCATTTCTTTCTCTGATTTCTTCAACGGGGGTCCTGTTCTCAGTTCAGTGGTTTGCTGCTGGCATTCGCCTCTGTATTTGCTGTATTCTGGCTGTGTCTCTCAGGAGAGATCTACATGCGGTTCCTGTCTGCCTGCACTTCTTTGCTTCATCCATCTTGTCTAATTGGGTGGCTGTATATGTATGGGCCACATGTGGGGCAGGCTCTGAATGGGTGTTCCTTCTGTCTCTGTTTTAATCTTTGCCTCTCTATTCCCTGCCAAGGGTATTCTTGTTCCCCTTTTAAAGAAGGAGTGAAGCATTCACATTTTGATCATCCGTCTTGAGTTTCATGTGTTCTAGGCATCTAGGGAAATTCAAGCATTTGGGCTAATAGCCACTTATCAATGAGTGCATACCATGTGTGTTTCTCTGTGATTGGGTTACCTCACTCAGGATGATATTTTCCAGTTCCAACCATTTGCCTACGAATTTCATAAAGTCATTGTTTTTGATAGCTGAGTAATATACCATTGTGTAGATGTACCATATTTTCTGTATCCATTCCTCTGTTGAAGGGCATCTGGGTTCTTTCCAGCTTCTGGCTATTATAAATAAGGCTGCGATGAACATAGTGGAGCACGTGTCTTTTTTATATGTTGGGGCATCTTTTGGGTATATGCCCAAGAGAGGTATAGCTGGATCCTCAGGCAGTTCAATGTCCAATTTTCTGAGGAACCTCCAGACTGATTTCCAGAATGGTTGTACCAGTCTGCAATCCCACCAACAATGGAGGAGTGTTCCTCTTTCTCCACATCCTCCCCAGCATCTGCTGTCACCTGAGTTTTTGATCTTAGCCATTCTCACTGGTGTGAGGTGAAATCTCAGGGTTGTTTTGATTTGCATTTCCCTTATGACTAAAGATGTTGAACATTTCTTTAGGTGTTTCTCAGCCATTCGGCATTCCTCAGCTGTGAATTCTTTGTTTAGCTCTGAACCCCATTTTTTTTTTCGGAGCTGGGGACCGAACCCAGGGCCTTGAGCTCTCTAGGCAAGCGCTCTACCACTGAGCTAAATCCCCAACCCCCTGAACCCCATTTTTCAATAGGGTTATTTGTCTCCCTGCGGTCTAACTTCTTGAGTTCTTTGTATATTTTGGATATAAGGCCTCTATCTGTTGTAGGATTGGTAAAGATCTTTTCCCAATCTGTTGGTTGCCATTTTGTCCTAACCACAGTGTCCTTTGCCTTACAGAAGCTTTGCAGTTTTATGAAATCCCATTTGTCGATTCTTGATCTTAGAGCATAAGCCATTGGTGTTTTGTTCAGGAAATTTTTTCCAGTGCCCATGTGTTCGAGATGCTGCCCTAGTTTTTCTTCTATTAGTTTGAGTGTATCTGGTTTGATGTGGACTTCATTGATCCACTTGGACTTAAGCTTTGTACAGGGTGATAAGCATGGATCGAGCTGCATTCTTCTACATGTTGACCTCCAGTTGAACCAGCACCATTTGCTGAAAATGCTGTCTTTTTTCCATTGGATGGTTTTGGCTCCTTTGTCAAAAATCAAGTGCCCATAGGTGTGTGGGTTCATTTCTGGGTCTTCAATTCTGTTCCATTTGTCTATCTGTCTGTCTCTGTACCAATACCATGCAGTTTTTATCACTATTGCTCTGTAATACTGCTTGAGTTCAGGATAGTGATTCCCCCTGAAGTCCTTTTATTGTTGAGGATAGTTTTAGGTATCCTGGGTTTTTTGTTATTCCAGATGAATTTGCAAATTGTTCTGTCTAACTCTTTGAAGAATTGGATTGGTATTTTGATGGGGATTGCATTGAATCTGTAGATCGCTTTTGGTAAAATGGCCAATTTTACTATATTAATCCTGCCAATCCATGAGCATGGGAGATCTTTCCATCTTCTGAGGTCTTCTTCAATTTCTTTCTTCAGAGTCTTGAAGTTCTTATTGTACAGATCTTTTACTTGCTTGGTTAAAGTCACACCGAGGTACTTTATATTATTTGGGTCTATTATGAAGGGTGTCGTTTCCCTAATTTCTTTCTCGGCTTGTTTCTTTTTTGTGTAGAGGAAGGCTACTGATTTATTTGAGTTAATTTTATACCCAGCCACTTTGCTGAAGTTGTCTATCAGCTTTAGTAGTTCTCTGGTGGAACTTTTGGCATCACTTAAATATACTATCATATCATCTGCAAATAGTGATATTTTGGCTTCTTCTTTTCCAATCTGTATCCCCTTGACCTCCTTTTGTTGTCTGATTGCTCTGGCTAGAACTTCAAGAACTATATTGAATAAGTAGGGAGAGAGTGGGCAGCCTTGTCTAGTCCCTGATTTTAGTGGGATTGCTTCAAGTTTCTCTCCATTTAGTTTAATGTTAGCAACTGGTTTGCTGTATATGGCTTTTACTATGTTCAGGTATGGGCCTTGAATTCCAATTCTTTCCAGGACTTTTATCATGAAGGGGTGTTGAATTTTGTCAAATGCTTTCTCAGCATCTAATGAAATGATCATGTGGTTTTGTTCTTTCAGTTTGTTTATATAATGTATCACGTTGATGGTTTTCCGTATATTAAACCATCCCTGCATGCCTGGGATGAAGCCTACTTGATCATGGTAGATGATTGTTTTGATGTGCTCTTGGATTTGGTTTGCCAGAATTTTATTGAGTATTTTTGCGTCGATATTCATAAGGGAAATTGGTCTGAAGTTCTCTTTCTTTGTTGTGTCTTTGTGTGGTTTAGGTATAAGAGTAATTGTGGCTTCGTAGAAGGAATTCGGGAGTGATCCATCTGTTTCAATTTTGTGGAATAGTTTGGATAGTATTGGCATGAGGTCTTCTATGAAGGTCTGATAGAATTCTGCACTAAACCCGTCTGGACCTGGGCTCTTTTTGGTTGGGAGACCTTTAATGACTGCTTCTATTTCCTTAGGAGTTATGGGTTTGTTTAACTGGTTTATCTGTTCCCGATTTAACTTCGGTACCTGGTATCTGTCTAGGAAATTGTCCATTTCCTGAAGATTTTCAAATTTTGTTGAATATAGGTTTTTATAGTAAGATCTGATGATTTTTTGAACTTCCTCTGAATCTGTAGTTATGTCTCCCTTTTCATTTCTGATTTTGTTAATTTGGACACACTCTCTGTGTCCTCTCGTTAGTCTGGCTAAGGGTTTATCTATCTTGTTGATTTTCTCAAAGAACCAACTTTTGGTTCTGTTGATTTTTTCTATGGTCCTCTTTGTTTCTACTTGGTTGATTTCAGCTCTGAGTTTGATTATTTCCTGCCTTCTACTCCTCCTGGGTGTATTTGCTTCTTTTTGTTCTAGAGCTTTTAGGTGTGCTGTCAAGCTGCTGACATATGCTCTTTCCTGTTTCTTTCTGCAGGCACTCAGCGCTATGAGTTTTCCTCTTAGCACAGCTTTCATTGTGTCCCATAAGTTTGGGCATGTTGTACCTTCATTTTCATTAAATTCTAAAAAGTCTTTAATTTCTTTCTTTATTTCTTCCTTGACCAGGTTATCCTTGAGTAGAGCATTGTTCAGCTTCCACGTATATGTGGGCATTCTTCCCTTATTGTTATTGAAGACCAGTTTTAGGCCGTGGTGGTCTGATAGCACGCATGGGATTATTTCTATCTTTCTGTACCTGTTGAGGCCCATTTTTTGACCAATTATATGGTCAATTTTGGAGAAAGTACCATGAGGTGCTGAGAAGAATGTATATCCTTTTGCTTTAGGATAGAATGTTCTATAAATATCTGTTAAGTCCATTTGGCTCATGACTTCTTGTAGTCTGTCTATGTCTCTGTTCCATTTCTGTTTCCATGATCTGTCCATTGATGAGAGTGGGGTGTTGAAATCTCCTACTATTATTGTGTGAGGAGCAATGTGTGTTTTGAGCTTTAGTAAGGTTTCTTTTATGTATGCAGGTGCCCTGGTATTTGGGGCATAGATATTTAGGATTGAGAGTTCATCTTGGTGGATTTTTCCTTTGATGAATATGAAGTGTCCTTCCTTATCTTTTTTGATGACTTTTAGTTGAAAATTGTTTTTATTTGATATTAGAATGGCTACTCCAGCTTGCTTCTTCTGATCATTTGCTTGGAAAGTTGTTTTCCAGCCTTTCACTCTGAGGTAGTGTCTGTCTTTGTCTCTGAGGTGTGTTTCCTGTGGGCAGCAGAATGCAGGGTCCTCGTTGCATGTCCAGTTTGTTAATCTATGTCTTTTTATTGGGAGTTGAGTCCATTGATGTTGAGAGATATTAAGGAATAGTGATTATTGTTTCCTGTTACATTCATATTTGGATGTGAGGCTATGTTTGTGTGCTTTTCTTCTCTTTGTTTTGTTGCCAAGATGATTAGTTTCTTGCTTCTTCTAGGGTATAACTTGCCTCCTTATTTTGGGCTTTACCATTTATTATCCTTTGTAGTGCTGGATTTGTAGAAAGATATTGTGTAAATTTGGTTTTGTCATGGAATATCTTGGTTTCTCCATCTATGTTAATTGAGAGTTTTGCAGGATACAGTAACCTGGGCTGGCAGTTGTGTTCTCTTAGGGTCTGTATGACAGCTGTCCAGGATCTTCTGGCTTTCATAGTCTCTGGGGAGAAGTCTGGTGTGATTCTGATAGGTCTGCCTTTATATGTTACTTGACCTTTTTCCCTTACTGCTTTTAATATTCTTTCTTTATTTTGTGCATTTGGTGTTTTGACTATTATGTGTCGGGAGGTGTTTCTTTTCTGGTCCAATCTATTTGGAGTTCTGTAGGCTTCCTGTATGCCTATGGGTATCTCTTTCTTTAGGTTAGGGAAGTTTTCTTCTATGATTTTGTTGAAGATATTTACTGGTCCTTTGAGCTGGGGGTCTTCACTCTCTTCTATACCTATTATCCTTAGGTTTGATCTCCTCATTGAGTCCTAGATTTCCTGTATGTTTTGGACCAGTAGCTTTTTCCCCTTTACATTATCTTTGACAGTTGAGTCGATGATTTCTATGGAATCTTCTGCTCCTGAGATTCTCTCTTCTATCTCTTGTATTCTGTTGGTAAAGCTTGTATCTATGGCTCCTTGTCTCTTCTTTTGGTTTTTTATATCCAGGGTTGTTTCCATGTGTTCTTTCTTGATTGCCTCTATTTCCATTTTTAATTCCTTCAACTGTTTGATTGTGTTTTCCTGGAATTCTTTCACGGATTTTTGTGATTCTTCTCTGTAGGCTTCTACTTGTTTATTTATGTTTTCCTGTGTTTCTCTAAGGGAGTTCTTCACGTCTTTCTTGAAGTCCTCCAGCATCTTGATCAAAAGTGATTTTAAATGTAGATCTTGCTTTTCTGGTGTGTTTGGTTATTCAGTGTTTGCTTTGGTGGGAGAATTGGGCTCCGATGATACCATGTAGTCTTGGTTTCTTTTGCTTGGATTCCTGCATTTGCCTCTTGCCATCAGATTATCTCTAGTTAGTGTTACTTTGTTCTTCTATTTCTGACAGTGGCTAGACTGTCCTATAAGCCTGTGTGTCAGGGGTGCTGTAGACCTGTTTTCCTGTTTTCTTTCAGCCAGTTATGGGAACAGAGTGTTCTGCTGTCGGGCGTGTAGTTTTTCCTATCTACAGGTCTTCAGCTGTTCCTGTGGGCCTGTGTCCTGAATTCACTAGGCAGGTCACTTGGAAAAGGAAGGTTTGTCTTACCTGTGGTCCCGAGGCTCAAGTTTGCTCGTGGGGTGTTGCTTATGAGCTCACCACTGTGGCAGCAACCAGGAAGATCTGCCAATTATGATGCTTTTTAACTTGAGAGTTTAGAACTGGGCATGATGAGTCACACCTATAATCCCAGCACTCAGGATGTTAAGGTAGGAAGGCCACAAGTTTGAGGCCACCCTGACTTACATAGTAAGTTCCAGGCCCACCTGAGTTATATAATGGCAAGACCTTCTCCATGAATTAATTAAACATAAATAATTAAAAACATATACTTGGATATATGTGTGTGTAGTTTATGGCTATTTTTTTTTTAATCTCATAGGTTCCAGTTTATCGTCCCTAAAGAATGGAACAGCAGATACAGACCTGTGTGCATTCATCTGGCTGGAACAGGAGACCATGTAAGGCTTGTGACTTCATAGGATTTCAAACCTAGAAAACTCTTAGCACTTCTCCTCCGCATGTGCCTGTCATATTGTTAATGTGTCATCTCTTCTTTCCATAGCATTATTGGAGGCGCAGAACGCTCATGGCTCGTCCCATGATTAAGGAGGCCAGAATGGCTTCATTGTTGCTAGAAAACCCTTATTATATCCTTTTGTGATACTTAAAACATTTCTTTCTCTCTTTGTTTATATATTTACTCTTCAAAAGAAGAACATCCGGTGCTCTCAGCCAATGAGCCATCTCTCCAGCTCCCATGGTAACTAACTTTTCAAAACTAGTTAAATCCAGTTATCAGTTCAGAAAATTATTAAAAAGCAAGAATGAAAAAGAAGAAAAGATTATTTATACCTCTTAAAAAGAAATGTAATAGAAAGTAGAGTTCAAGGCCAGCTTTGGATGCATAGTAAGTTTGAGGCTAATCTAAGCTACAAGAAATCCTGGCTCAAAAGAAAAGAAAAAAGAAAAGAAAAGAAAAGAAAAACAGAATAAAGGCCAGGTCCAGTGGTGCATGCCTCATGAGGTTCTCTGTGAATTTGAGGCATAGCGATTTCCAAGACAACCACAGCTACTGTGTCTCAAAAAAGAAGAAAAAGAAGAAGTAAAAAGTGTGCCATACATGGTGGTAAATTCCTGTAACCCCAGGTACTCAGAAGGTTGAAGCAGAAAAGTTGCAAGTTGGAGCCAGCTTTAGCTGTATAATGAGACTAACATAAATAATTTAATCCTATTTATAATAATGATAAAATGTACTTCTAGTTCTTAAGGTTCTTATGTTGGAGTTTTAATAAGTCAAACATTTGCTATTAAAGAAATTTTCATTTTTGAAATGCATTTACAGTAAAGGTGGAGGTTTAGAACAATGCTTAATTTTCAAGATGATGTCAGGTTATTCGAAGAAAAAAAGAAACCGATGAACATGTCTGCTATTAAGAGAAATGTGCAGTTCAACAATTACCAGTGTTTCTTAAATAATAAACACAATATTAGGAAAGCTACAGTGAAAGAGAAACTTACTACAAATGACTAAAAAGTCAGTTCAGCTCAACATCTTAAAACTTCTCATACCTGCCTGGGGAAATAGAGCACTCTGTAAATACCTGCATTCACAATCTGAGAGCCAGGTTTCAGACCTCCAGAACCCCCCATGAAAGAGCCTAACCCCAGTAGTACTAGGAAGGCAGAGACATATGGGTGAGTTGCTTTGGTGACAGGGATTTACCCAGGACCTTCTGTATTTGCTCTACCACTGAGACAACATGGCTAATGCCCTGTTTTTACATCATAAATACTTTCATACATGATTCTAAACTTTTAAAAAATGGTGAATATTTTATACCGAGTATTTAATATCCTGTATAACCTAAGAAATTATTCCCACGTATGAGTGAGAAAACAGATATAAGAAGGTAAGTGGTATGAGGTCACACACATACTCATACAGAGCCATCTCAGATCTGGGCAAAGAAGTGGCCTAGTGGTAGAGTGGCCAGCATGTGCGATGTCCCAGATTCAATCCCCTCCGCCATACAGGAGAAAATAAGGGAAAGGTAAACTCGCAGATCCCTTGACAGTCGTTTTTCTTCAGTCTGGCAAATTTATAAGAATATAGTACAAAACAAAACAAAAACACAGAAATATGCTCATGTAGCTCTACTTATATAAGGCATTAGAAATAAATGTGCACCATACAGAAACGACCGAGTAGCCTGGCTCATGACACTGGCGGGTACAGTCGCTTGTACTGTATCGCTTCTGTACTCGTGACCTCAGACCTGCCACTTGTATCTGTTTTCTCACTTACTAGTGGGAATGATTTCTTAAGTTATACAGAATATTACTCAGTACAAAATAGTAACCATTTTTAAGTTTAAATAAAAATTTAGAGTCATGTATGAAAGAACTTATGCTATAAGAACAGGGCATTAGCCATGTTGTCTCACTGGTGGAGCAAATGCAGAAGGTCCTGGGTAAATCCCTGTCACCAAAGCAAGATAGAAGCAAACACAAACATTGGAATGGAAAAAGAAAAACTAAAAACCCAAAAACACCCATACTGGATAATTTTAAAAATGTTAGTATCCATGTCTGTATAGAAAGTAGTTTTGAATGCTTTTCTAGATTTCTTAGATTTCTAAAATAAATATATAAATTATATTTTATATCTAAATTGAAAATTATACAATCTTGTAAGTATACTGAGTATATTAATTTATACATTTCAAATAAGTGAATCATTTGGTTTATGATTATATCTAAATAAAGCTATGTAAACTTTAAAAAACAGTTAAGTTGAAAAAATATGAGGACTCGTAAGGAGCTTTTGAAGTAACTAGGAAGTAGTCACTTGGGTATTGTATTCAAAATTAACTGTTTTGCTTAAATAATATGTTCTGAGATGAGTATATTTAATTATTTTAAAACTTTCTCTTTGACCCATCTTCTTAAATGGCTGCAGGAAGCCCAAGGACCAAGTGTAAGTATATATCACCTTCTTTGTCTTTATTTGCAGTCTTTAGGACAAATGTCTTCAGTTAACCATTTCCTTAGTTGACTTGTAAAACTTAGTAAATATATAGACTTAGCTCTTTTTGTTTCTTTGTTTTTCCAAGACAGGGTTTCTCTGTGTAGTCTCCCAGCTGTCCAGGAACTCCTTTGTAGCCCGGGCTGGCCTCTTATTGACAGATCTGTCTGCCTCTGCCTCCTAAGTGCCTCCTAAAGGCCTGTGTGACCACAGACTTTCTTATTTTAAGATTTTTTTTTTTTTATTAACTTGAGTATTTCTTATTTACATTTCGAGTGTTATTCCCTTTCCCGGTTTCCGGGCAAACATCCCCCTAATTCCTCCCCCTCCCCTTCTTTATGGGTGTTCCCCTCCCTATCCTCCCCCCATTGCTGCCCTCCCCCCAACAATCTAGTTCACTGAGGGTTCAGTCTTAGCAGGACCCAGGGCTTCCCCTTCCACTGGTGCTCTTACTAGGATATTCATTGCTACCTATGAGGTCAGAGTCCACGGTCAGTCCATGTATAGTCTTTAGGTAGTGGCTTAGTCCCTGGAAGCTCTGGTTGCTTGGCATTGTTGTTCATAAGGGGTCTCGAGCCCCTTCGAGCTCTTCCAGTTCTTTCTCTTACATTTTAATGTCAAAGTGATAGATTTAGAAACCTTAGTTGATTCAGATTATATTTGTGAAATCATACCTGAACAAAAGATAAAACTTTGTCCTTTTAAAATATATATTTCTAAATCACTGTATACATGTTGGGACTAGAGTAGTTGGTATGTACATATGAAGGTAGGTACTTGTAGAATCTAGGAGAGCATTCGAGCCCCCGGGCTGGAATGACACATGCTTATGAGCTACCTGATGGGGATACAGGGAACCCAATCCAGGTCCTCAGCAGCAGCAGCTGTATAAGCCCTTAACCTCTGCTCACTTCTCCTGGCCCCAAACTTGGTTCTTCTTAAAGTACTTTTATTTTTTTTCCCTCAAAGTCTTGGAAGGAGTGTGATTGGAATATTGGTCAGAAGAACATTTGGGTTCAAATATGTGGGGTGATTTCTCCAAATGGGCAAAGAATTTGAAGATACTTGTCTCATCAAGAGGTGACTTTGGCTAAGAATTCAGTCAGCCTTTTTTTCCCCAGCCATCCCTCCCCTGTCTTTGCCCAGTGGCTCCATGAACAAAGTGGCTTTGGCTGCAGAGGTGGAGGTTACGAATGACCTGGGTAAAATGGATTTTGACTCACCCAGGCTGACCTGGCTGTAGCTGCACCAGCTCTCCCTACTGCAGAGACAGCACTGAGCCCCAATAGGGCACTAGTCTCCTGGGTGACCAGCCAGCTACCTGTTGGTAGATTGACTACATTGGTCTTTCCTTCACGGAAAGGGCAAAGTTTTGTCCTTATTTGAATACTGTAGGGATCAAACAAATGAGACTTATCATTTTAAGGATTGCCTTTTTTTTTTCAGACTCTTATTTTGATCATAAGGTGAAATTGAGTTCAAATTTCCAGCTGTAGGGGAGCTTTCCAGATAGGTAGCTAACTTCCTCCTTATTCTTCTTTTGTTCCCAAAAACATCATGACTATTCCTGACCATGAAAGAACAAATGAGTCTGATTGATAGAAAACTGTGACTGTAACCTGGCACAGATATTAGTTGAGTTATTAGGATGTTATTATTAGGGCGTTGAGCTTAAAAGCTATGTAACATTCTGGCTCTGGGGTTTGCAGTTCAGTTCTGACGGTCAGTAGGGGCTGAATACAAGACATTTTTGTCAGCTGAGGACACCATCAGCTCCTGCATCTGCGCTGCTATCCTTGCCAGTCAGTTTCTGCTGCCTAATCCAAAGATCTTGCTTTGTAGACTCTTGTGCCTGCTTGGGCTGATTTGAGTTGTGGACCCTAGCAATACTTAATTCTGGCTATAGATTTTCCTTTCCTGCACATAACTACCATCTGTCACTTAAACAATGCCTTATCCAGTCATAGTATTCCACACAGCATCGCATCTGACCAAGGAACTTGCTTCCTAGCATGACAGTGGGCCCATGATCATGGAGCCCATTCATCTTACTGTCCCCAAGCAGCTGACTTGACAGAACAGTGGAATGGCCTTTTGAAGACCATTATAGGAGGGTTGGGGCAGGTTGTCCAGAGAGAAGACTATGCTTTGAATCAGCACCCAGTGTTCCTTGTTTACGGTGAGGACTAGGTCAGGACAGACTTTGTGAAACTATGCGAAAGTTTAAGTCCACGATAAATACCTCAAGAATTTTCAGTCTGGAGCCAAACCCTGGATCAAATATAGATGCTATTTTTTCCTTATCCATAAATTGCTTAAAAACCAAAGAGTTTGCCAGGCAGTGGTGGCACACTCCTTTAATCCCATCACTCAGGAAGTAGAGGTAGGCAGATCTCTGTGGCTAGCCTGGTCTACAGAGCTAGTTCCAGAACAGCAAAAGCTACATAAAGAAACCTTGTCTCTGGGGAAAACAAAGAGGAAAGTTTATTTAGACTAACAAGAAGCAGTCTGAGTTAGTAAAAGGCTGAGATTGGAATGATAACTTGTCATTTACTAATTATATAACCTGGCCCTTTTAATTCCACTTACCTCCTGCATAGAACAGGGATAAAAACTTTCATCCTGTTGGGTGTGTGGAACATGCCTTTAATCCCAGAACTCAGGAAACAGAGGCAATGGATCTCTTGAGTTCAGTGGCAGCCAAGGTTACACAGAGAAACCTTGTGTCAAAAAAAAAAAAACAAAAAACAAACAAACAAATAAACGCCATTGTTTCTTATATTATGCACTTAAGAAATGTGCTGGTGCGGGTGGGACTGGAGTCTGTGTAGACCAGGCCTAGCATTTGATCCAGTCCTGAAAACCAGTAGTAATGAGGAGCCAGTTTGTGTGCTCTTTTCCCTCAGAGCATGCAACAGGAGTACCGATGGCTTGCAGTTTAAATCTTTTTTTTTCTTTTTTTTTTTTTTTTTTTTTTGTGGTTCTTTTTTTCGGAGCTGGGGACTGAACCCAGGGCCTTGCGCTTGCTAGGCAAGCGCTCTACCACTGAGCTAAATCCCCAACCCCGCAGTTTAAATCTTTAAATCAGTTTACTGCTCTTGCTTGCTTTGGTTGTGGACAGGGAGGTGGCAACTGAATGAGATTCCTCGCTCAGTTGTCCACACCGGCCTACTTGAACCTCCCACGATACGGGATTACAGCCATGTACCATCTTGTCCTGCTTCTCCCTCTCTTTTAAAAAGTCATCTTAAGTCTGTTTTCATCCAAAGTAAGTAAACAGAGATTACAGAAGAAATTCTTGGGCCAAGTCCACCTTAAATATCTCTTGTCTCAGAACTTCACACTGGTATATTCTGTAAAAAGAACTGAGGAGTAATAAGGAACAGAACTTGAGAAGTCATGATTTTCATGCAAGGCCAAAATAAATTGTGTAATGAGATATAGAAAACTAGCTTAAGAGCAGAAAGCAAAGAAAGTGGTGTCTTTTCCAGTGGAATGTGGTCAGCTTTGATGGAGGAGAACATACAGTTTGTTCTCGATAACATTATTGAAACAGGGTTTCACTGTGGAGCCCAGGCTGGCCTAAACCCTGCTCCTGCTTCAGCATTCCAATGAAATCTTGTCAAAATGTACAAATTCACTTAGTGATTATTTAGTTGGTGCCTCTCACATTAATTCTGTGATGAGATACCAGTATGGAATAAGACCCCCAGCCACCCACAGTTTAACGTCTACTGTCTACCAAGCCTCTAGTTGCAGAAAGCAGGCTTCTCTATGAGAACTCCCCTCATGCAGGGCATAGTGGCCCTCCTGTAATGCCAGCAGAACCTGTGAAGCAAAGGCTAGTGGGTCAGAAGTTCAGTCATCCTGAGCTATAATAGACCCTGTATCAAAGAATTAATAATAGAAAATTTCAGCTATGTTGGCTGGTTTTTATTAAAATTAATTTAGTCAGGTTTCATGTCCCATACCTGTAATCCCAGCACTAAGGCTAAGGCAGGTTGATCTAGAATTTGAGGTCAGTCTGGTATGCATGGCAAGGCCCAGTCTCAAAAATAAATAATCAATTAAAACATATTTTTGTAGTCAGGCATGCATGGTAGCACATATCTGAAAGTTCAGCACTTAGGAGGCAGAGGCAAGAAGGTCTCAGATTTCAGGGCTACATATGAGTTCACTGCTAGCCCAAGCTACATTCCTCTCAGGAGGAAAAATAAAATATAATTGTGGGCCAGTGAAAATGGCTAAACTGACAAAAATGACAATTGCTGCACAAGCTTGACAACCTAGGTTTAATTCATGGAAACCACATAAATGTGGAAAGAGAAAACTAATCCCACCACAGACTTGTCCTGTGACTCCTACACATATCGTGGCCTGAGTACATGTGCATGTGTACCAGCAGACACACACCAGTGCACAATAATTTCTTAGGTTTCTTTCGGGGGGGGGGGGGGTTCCAGACAGGGTTTCTCTGTGTAACCCTGGCTGTCCTGGAACTCACTTGTAGACCAGGCTGACCTTAAACTCAGTGGTCCGCCTGCTTCTGCCTCCACCTCCCAAATGCTGGAATTAAAGGTATAGCCCAGCTTTATTAAAAATATAAAAGTTAGTCAGGCATGGTGGTTTATGCCTTTAATCCCAGCATTTGGGAGACAGAGGCAGGAGGTGCCTTCTTCTGATACGCAGCTGTACGTGCAGATAGAGCCCTCATAAATAAGATAAATAGATCTTTAAATAAGTAAATAAAATGTTAAAAATGTAAATGCATGAAATAAATCATTTTCTATCTTATTTTGTGAGGCTAGAAGATCCAGCTTAAAAAATGTGTCTGACCTATTTGTGATGGGAGGCGCTCTTATTCTTGAGTCTGCAGCTCTCCTGCACTGGCTGGAGAGGGAAGGTTATGGACCTCTTGGGATGACTGGGATATCCATGGGAGGACATGTGAGTCTTTGCAGCTTTTTTTCATTACCATCATATTTATAAATAGGAGTGATTTTAATTGTACTTGAAGCATGAATTTAACGTCAGTGAAAGTAGGAAGTAGAGACAGTTCCAGTAAGAAAGTAATGTTATTTTGTATAATTTATGTAGACAAGCTGATATTGTACAACTTCAGGTATAGCTCAGACTTTGGATTTCGTGTTTTATTAAAAGTTGATTACAGCTGGACAGTGGTGCTGAACACCTTTAATCCCCCATTTCCTCCCAGATGCCCACTAACTTCCTACCCACCCAATCCACACCATTTATTTTTCTTTGAAAACTGAGCAGAGTCAGCTGGTAGGCAGCAGTAGTAGCACAAACCTTTGGTAGCAGCAGTCTAGGAGGCAGAGGCAGGTGGATCTCTGAGTTCATAGCCAGCCTGCTCTACAGAGTGAGTTCCAGGACAGGACAGCCAAGGCTACACAGAGGAATCCCTGTCTCAAAAAACAAACAATAAATAAGTGAAACCAAACAAAAACATAAAAACAAGAAACACCCCCCCCCCAAAAAAAAACCCCCACAAAATTGGAAATCAAGGACCAATTGTCTTATGGCCAATAAGACAAAACAAAAACAAACAAAAATGCCCAAAGCTAAATGAGAAGAAAAGTCTACAAAGACGCCACTGAATTTGTTTTGTGTTGTGGCTTGGGACCTACCTGAGCTGTGGTTAATATGCTCAGTGAGACTCAGGTGGAGAAGACTTCTTTGTTTCCTTTTTAAGTGGGTACCAAGTGCAGACTGCAGTTGCTTAGGGGTGGGGACACCGCCCCCACCCTCCACCCACTCACCCCCTCAACCCCTCCCTATCTGGGCTGGCAGTCAATCTGGTTTGAACCTGTTCTTGCTTCCTGTGTCTGTGAGATCACGTTATCAATTCTATTGTGTCTAGAAGACACTGTTACCTTAGAGTCAGTCATCCACTACCTCTGGCTCTTAATCTTTCCACCCCTCTTTGCTTCTTCCTCTGCACAGGCTGGGAGTGCTGAGGAGAGGGCAGATGAAATATCCATGTAAGGCTGAGTGCTCCAAAGCACCCCGCCCCCGCCCCCACCCCCAACCCCAACCCCTTTCTCCTTCTCTGAGACAGGGTTGCTCTGTAGCCCTACCTATACTGAACTCTATTTGTAATCAGGCTGGCCTTGGACTCAGAGATCCATGCCCCTTCAACTCCCATTGTCCAGTTGTGGTTCTCTGTTTGCAGCCATTTCAAGAAGCCTCTCTGATGAGGGCTAAGCGAGCCACTGATCTGAGTCCAGCCTGGTTTCTTTTAAGGTTTTCTTCTCTGTTTTTACTTGAATGCTCTAAGTCTGGTCTTTGCTTTCTCCTGCTCAAAATGCATTAGCTTGTTTCACAGGCTCTAGCTATGTCGGGCACTCGTGTCTCTAGTGTATCACCTAGTCGAGGAGACAGCTTTCTTTACAGCTCCCCAATGAAACCCATTTTTGAGTCCTAAGTTCACTTGTAAATTGTGCTTGACTCTCAGTACATTTCCATGATATTTATTACACCCTAATTCCTTGCTGTGCTGTGTTCTTCGTGAAGCACTTAGTAAAGTTAGTACCCGCCACCGGGTCTGACTGATTATGTAACGTCTATTCGTCATTAGCATTATGCGTGTGTGATTTATGTACTTAAAAATGCATGTGAAGTTTGCTATAGATGACCATTTGAATTATAAAAACTTAAATCCAAAATGTTACTCAAAGCCAGGTGTCTTAGTCAGTTTCCTACACAAACATCATGAGAAAGAAGCCAGTTTATTCAGAAGCGTTTATTCAGCTTACACTTCCAAATTGCTGTTCATCACCAAAGGAAGTCAGGAGTGGAACTCAAGCAGGTCAGGAAGCAGGAGCTGATGCAGAGGCCAAGTTACTTACTGGCTTGCATGCTTTCTTATAGAACCCAAGACTACCAGCCCAGGGACGACACCACTCACAGTGGGCTGGGTCCTGCCCCCTTCATCACTAGTTGAGAAAATGCCTTTCAGTTGGGTCTCATGGAGGCATTTCCTCAACTGAGGCTCCTCTCTATTATAACTCCAGCTGTGTCAAGTTGACACGCAAAACCAGCCAGTACACAGGTGTGGCAAGTGCATGCTTGTAATTCCAGAACTTGGGAGACCGAGGAAGAAATAGTACATGTGTGAACACAGCAAGACAACCTCAAAACATTCAAAATAAAGCCTTTCTAGTTTCTTGCTTTCTAAAAGGAAATTTGTTGTTGAACCTATAATGTAGAGGCATTCTCTAAATGTTACAGCCCTTGTGTTCATGTCTTACCCACTCCCCACTATACAAAGTACTTCTTTTCTTTTGGTTCTTTTTTTTTTTTTTTTTTCCGGAGCTGGGGACCAAACCCAGGGCCTTGCGCTTCCTAGGCAAGCGCTCTACCACTGAGCTAAATCCCCAACCCCACAAAGTACTTTTCAGTATTTCCTATTTTTCACATTAAAGAACAGAAACTCTGTAAACTTGCTGTTTTCTAATGAACAGATGGCCTCCTTAGCAGTGTCCAACTGGCCCAAGCCCATGCCGTTGATTCCATGCCTGTCTTGGTCCACAGCGTCTGGGGTCTTCACCACGGTAATCGGATTGCAGTTGATACTTGATAACATGTACTTAAATATAGTTATATTAGGGGTCCCCAAAGTCACCCCTAGATTTAGTGACCACAAGAAGGAATAACAGAACACATATACTCTCGCTCTGTATTTTACACACACACATAGCCTAACTTTAGCAAAAGGATATGACAGAAAAAAAAATCATTAAAAGAAAAAGGTACATGAGACAAACCTGATGCAGGCCTCCAAGGGTCCTTGCTCAGCTGAATCTCATGGTTTATGCCTAATAAACCATGCAGTCACTTGTAGCAGATAGTGAAATGCTGCTCTTCACTGAGCCTGGCAGAGCTAAGAGTCTGCAGTCAGTGACGTAGATGCCCTGTCTCCACTGTGCCAGAAGTTAAACAAAGCACAGACCTGTAAAACAATATGACTGTGATGGTCCACTCTTAGCATTTAGGGCAAGTTCCCTATCAGTGTAAAAGCTGCTTATTGATCAAATCCCCAGTCTTCATTGAAGGATATAAATGGTCCTTTCAATATATGAATAATCTCAAGCCCAATTGCACAAACTCTTATACAGTAATTAATAATAATAATAATGTATGGAGCAAGCTATGTCATGTTTTTTTTCTTTATTTCAGGGTGTATTGAGTAAATCAATTAATTGGCGGGAGCTGGAAAAGCAGTATTATACACAGACAGTTTATGAAGAAGAAATTATTCATATGCTCGAATACTGTGGGGTAAGTTTTGGTTTGGTTTGGTTTGGTTTTTTTGAGACAGGTTCTAGAACAAAGTCTGTAGACCAAACTGATCTGAAACTCAAGAGATCTGCCTGCCTCTCCCTCGCAAATGCTGAGATTAAAGGTGTGGCCTACCATGCCCAGCTGCAGTATTATAGTTCATGGCAGTGAAGTAAAAGTTGATTCCATATTTAGTTATATAAAGAAAATAACAATTTTTAAAAAAATGAACGCACTTGAACTTTTCAAAATTCTCTTTATCTAAGTGTGGTGATGCATGGCTATGATCCAAGCACTTTGAAGGCTAAGACAGAAAGGTGGTTACACTGATTCATCATATTAGCTAGCAGAAGGACCACATGTTCGAGGCTGGTCTGGACTACATAACAAAAAAAATTTTTTCCTTGTTTTATTTATTTACTTATTTATGTGTTTGCTTTGTTTTTTTTTTTGTTTTTTTTTTTTAAGATTTATTCATTTATTATATATAGGTACACTGTAGCTGTCCTCAGATACACCAGAAGAGGGCATCGGATCTCTTTACAGATGGTTGTGAGCCACCATGTGGTTGCTGAGATTTGAACTCAGGACCTCTGGAAGAGCAGTCGGTGCTCATAACCGCTGAGCCATCTCTCCAGCTCTTGTTTTGGTTTTTCAAGACAGGGATCCTCTGTGTGGACTTGGCTATTCTGGAACTTGCTCCATTGGACCAGGCTAGCCTCAAACACAGAGATCTGCCTGCCTCTGCCTCTGAAATGCTGGCATCAAAGTGTGCACCACAGCCTCATAGTGAGACATTGCTTCTAAAAAAGGAAAAGAAAATCCAGTTGTATATTATTAGACACTGAAGCCTATTATATCTTGTAATCAACAAAGTCCTTTGGGTTTCGACACAGGGTTTCTCTGTAGCTTTGGCTGTCCCAGGGCTCACTCTACGTATAAGGCTGGCCTTGAACTCTAACAAAATCCTTTTAATTAGCCTCTTAAAGAACTGAGCTTTTGTATATACCAACATAAAGTATTAAGTAAAAAGTAAGCTGGACATGAGGGATATTCCTGTAATCTTAACCTGTGGAGATATAATCAAGAGGATTAGTAGTTCAAGGTCAGCAGCAGCTACACAGCAAGTGTAAGACCAGAAAGTCCCAGGTGTGGGCATTGTTACACTGGGGGGGCATCTTTGAACACAGGAGCAGGTGGGGGTTGTCTTAGGGTCCTCTAGAGGAATAGAACTTATGAAATGAATATATGTGTATGTATATACATGTATATATAACAAATCATACATATGATTTATTAGAGTGATTTAATAGAATATATATGTATACATGCATGCATGCATACATACATACATACATACATGTCTGTTACCTGGCTGTGTACCAACAGTCCACAGGCTGCATGTCTTAGCAGGTCATCAGTGTATGTTAGAATGCTGAGGAAGTACTGAAAACTTTTATTACTTAAAAAAAAAAAATCATAGTCTTTGGTTGTCTTTTTCTGTGTACCAGCTTAGTAGTACTTAGTCTACTGAGCTTGAACTCCAGGTGTCCTGTCAGTTCATTTTGGCAGGCATTTGGCCCTGTGTACTGGGTTTTTAGGTAAAAATGGTGCCTCTAACATGGTGTTAGCTGTGCTAAAGTTTGGGAGTCTGTTAAACTCAACTGATAGTAAAATTGGAATAGCTTTATTTTATCTCATTATTGATGACATTGACCATGTGATTATAAGCTTAAGACCTTGTTTTTATATTTCTCTCTCTCTCTCTCTCTCTCTCTCTCTCTCTCTCTCTCTCTCTCTCCCTCCCTCCCTCCCTCCCTCTCTCTCTCTCTCTCTCTCTCTCTCTCTCTCTCTCTCTCTCTCTCTCTCTCTCTCTCTCTGTGTGTGTGTGTGTGTGTGTAGTGTATCCATTGCCCATCTTGGATTTTGAAATTTTTGGCAGTAAAACCTGATGCAGGTAACTTTGTTAGTTTGTTTTTGCATCTTTGAGACAGCATTTTTCTGTGTAGTCATGGCTGTCCTGGAACTCTGTAGACCAGGCTGGACTCAGACTCAGAGATCTGCCTGCCTCTACCTCCTGAGTGCTGGGATCACTGCTTGGCAGCTCTGACTTCCTTAGGAAACATTCAACAGTAATGTGTCATTTATCTTCATTCTCTTCAAATTTTGTCATCTGGTTTTTCTTTGGCCCTGTAAGGACGATAGTAAATTTACCCACATGAAGTTTACCATTTAAAAATGCCACTTTAAGCATTTTGCTGGTCCAGTTCATTGATAGTGAGCACATTCACAGTTGTGAGCCATCACCAACATCCATCTCAAAATCTTTTCATCTTCCCAAAGTAAAACTCTACCTGTTGAACAATAAGTGCCACTTCCACTTTATGTATCCTCTTAACCACCACCAATTCCTTTCCATCTGTAAATGTGAATGTGGGAAACTTTTTATAATAAGCAGGATATACATTTTCCCTTTGTACATGGTTTACTCATATGACAGTGTCCAGTCATGTGCCTTAAAAGGGAAGGGACTTTAGAGCTAGAAGTGGTGGCCTGTGCCTGTAGTCTCAGCACCTGGGAAGCTTAAGCAGGAGGATCAAGAATGGGAGGGAGCCTATGTAGTTAGACCCTATGCAGAAAAAATGAGATCAGAAAAATACTTCTATTACTCTGTGTGTGTGGTGGCAGTGATGGTGGTGGCGATGGTAGTGGTTTTCTCTGACAAGTTCTCACTAGGTAGCCCAGGCTAGCCTAGAACAGCCTGTTCTCCTGCCTCAGTCTAAGTGCTATAATTATAGGTGTGTGTCACCACCCCTAGCTGTTCATTAATTTCTGAGACTAGGCCATTTGATGTATGCCATGCCATATTTTACTTACTGATACTTTTTACCTTTTCTGTATTTAGAATGTTTCATAAAGTTCTAATATTTATTAAATGTTTTTTCTTATCTATTCAGACAGATTCTTTCAAAATGGGACACGAGTTCATGAAACACTTCCCTAGCAATGAAGACAAGCTGACTAACCTGAATCTGGTTTCCAGAACTTTAAACTTAGATATGAGAGACCAAGTTGTGTCCCCAAAGCATGCTGAGTGCCATCATTCTGGTAAAGCATCTATCAGTGCTACTTCAAAAGGACAGCTGTTGCAAGATACAGCTAAGGTGGAACGCTTGAATCAAACACTCACAACTAACAAAAGTTGTTTTGCAAGTTACAACCCTCAGTCATTACACTTGCTCAGTAGAGAACAAAGAAGGAGCAACCTTCAAAAAGAATCTTTAATATTCATGAAAGGAGTCATGGATGAATGCACTCACGTAGCAAATTTCTCAGGTATGAATTGCCTAGGAAACTGGGAACATCTGGAGTGTGTAAATATTCGTTTCACATGTGGATGGGTATTTTGCCTACATACATGCCTGTACATCACATACATTCATGGTGCCATGGAGGCCAGAAGAAGGTGTCAGATCCCCTGAAACTGAAGTTACAAATGATTGTTAGCCACTATGTGTTAGCCTGGGAATCAAACACAGGTCCTCAGAAATAGCAGCCAGTGCTCTCAGCCATTTGAGCCATCGCTCCAGCAATCTTGTGTTTGCTTTTGTTCTTGTTTCTGTATGTATCTTTAGGAGACTCACTTTAGGGCTAGGGATATAGCTTGCACGATGTCTGGATTCAATCCCCAGCAGTGCATAGACTGGGAACAGCAGTAATGCCTGTAATCTTAGCATTAGCACACAGGAGGTAGAGGCTATCCTCCTTGGCTACAAAATGAATTTGAGGCCAGACTATATGAGATTTTCTTTAAAAAAAAAAATCATTTTATTAGATGAATATTGTGGTACCATTGTATATTGTGTGTGTGTGTGTGTGTGTGTGTGTGTGTGTGTGTGTGTGTGTGTATTTGTATGTACTCATACATGTGGAAACCAGAAGGCAACACAAGTGTCTTCTGCAGTGACTCCTCACCCCAGTGGAGCTTTGTAATTCCACTAGACTGGCTTGGCCAGTGTCTATACTTCCCCTGAGCTGAGCATATAAGTGAAGCCGTATGCTTAGCTTTTAACATGAGTTCTGGGGATGTAAATTCATGTGTCCATGCTTGTGTTGCAAGCACTTTACTCACTAAGCCATCATCCCAGGGTCAGAGGCAGGGTCTAAGTTGTTCAGATAGATCTTGAACTTGTAGCTTCCCAAATAGCTAGGATTACAGACTCAGATATGATGCATTTTCTTTGGGAATAGGTATTTATTCAAACATCAAACAATGTTTAATGCATCAAAATCCTGTGCTTAGTTCCAGTTGACCCGAGCCTCATTATAGTGGTGCAAGCCAAAGAGGATGCCTATATTCCGCGAACAGGAGTTCGGAGCTTACAAGAAATTTGGCCTGGCTGTGAAATCCGGTATCTAGAAGGGGGTCATATCAGTGCTTATCTCTTTAAACAGGGACTCTTCAGGTAAGATGATTTCTCTAGCCAGGGTTTTATTTGTTGCTTGATAGGGGGTATTTTTTGCCTTAAGAAATATATGGAGGCCAACAAGGAAGTAAGTGGACTAGAACATAAAACAAAAGTACATAATACTTTATTTCTTACATTGAGGTATTTTTTTCCTGTATTGTCCTCTAGAGAATGAAGGCTGTAGGATATCAGATGCACATTTTATCCCAAAGTTTTAACCAGAGATAATTTTAGAAATTTAATAGTTATCTGTCCTTGCCCATATTTGTCAATGACCAATTCTTTACATTTCATTTTAGACAAGCCATCTACGATGCCTTTGAACGTTTCCTTCATAAATATGCTAACTAATTGGATCGATGTATGGTATAACATCCTGTCTCCTGCTTTAAAAGAGTTCACCCTATGATGATGTGAAAAACAAGCAGACAGCACTACATACCTGATTGCTGCCAAGTGAGTCTGTATGGCCAGTGCTGCAGGCATTTACAACTGTAGGCACATTTCAGTAATGTGAAAGCAGTACTTGAATCATACAATCCTGAAGTATTTGTAACTCTTAAAAACCTCATATACCTTATATAACATCTGTTGTTACTATTTATAAGGACATTTTAATTGTGAATAATTTATTGATTCAGGATAAATAGAACTCTACTGGTTTTTAAGAGAATTGTTGAAACTAAGATTGTAACATCACACGTACTGTATACTGTTATATGGCAGTTTTGCTATTAACTTGATTTTAAAAATCCGTGTCTATCCTTTTTGTGTGTGTAGTGGATTTATAATCTGGTTTTCAACTTTAAGATATTAAACCAGTGTTACCTTTGAATTATGAGCATCCTGAGTGCTGAGCTGTACCCTGTGTGGTAGTGCACTTGTAATCCCAGCACTTGAGAAGTGGAGACCGGCGAGTCAGGAGTCCAGGCATTTTCTTTTTCAGAGCAAATTGAGGCCAGCCTGAGCCATGAGACCCTGTCTCAGAAAACATGCCTTGCATGGTAACTCATGTCTTTAATCCTAGAGGGCAGGAAGCAGAGACAAGCAGATCTCTTAGATGAGTGTCCAGGCTGGGACCGTGCTTGCCCAGCCACTAGACTCGGAGGCCAGTCCCCAGCACTGCCAACAAAAAGAAAACCTGGAGGTGTTTGAGAAGTGGGGGTTATACATGTTTCCTCTACTTAAGAGAGATTTATGTTGAAAATGGATATAATAAAAGAACTTTGCACTAGATGGGTTCTGTCAGACATTTCTTATATACTTGTTCTTCAGTTGCTTATAGACTGAGTTAACAGCTTTGACCTTTTAATTTCAGAATTTAAAAACTACATATGAAATTAAACCATTGTACAGAAAAACATGAGGTTTTTGCACACTGCTAACTTTTTAAATGGAAATTATATGGATAGATATTTGGTGCTAATGTTAACCTGCTCTGAGCTAAAGTGTTTAAAAGGTAAATGTGTTTACTTTGAAATCTGTATTGTCCTTACATTTAAATTAGGTCTTCCTGGTCTGGTGTGTGTATTATACATGTCTTCTGCAGCTTTTTAAAAAGATATTGTGGCACTCTGTCTCTGTCACTAAAATTTCTAACAGCTATTTAAACATCTTTACTATGAATTCATTGATGGCAGAGCAATAGCTTCTTGAACAATACTTTTTTTTGTTGTTGTTTAAGGTTTATTTGTTTATTTTATGAGTATGAGTACAGTGTCACTGTCTGCAGACACACCAGAAGCGGAACAACATATTCCATTACAGATGGTTGTGAACCACCATGCGGGTGCTGGGAATTAACTCAGAACCTCAGAAGAGCAGTCGTGCTCTTGATCGCCGAGGCATCTCTCCGGCCCCTTGGACACTACTTTCGAGTAACATTACAGTGCGGCTGTTAGAGCTACAGCATTTTTGTATTTTCAGACTTGAACTTTTACTTTTAGTAAAACCTTAAGAGTAAAATCTGGCCTTGGTGGTGGTGGTGGTGGTGGTGGTGGTGGTGGTGGTGGTGGTGGTGGTGGTGGTGGTGTACACCTTTAATCCCAGCAAAGGCAGACACTCTCTAAGTTGGAGGCCAGCCTGGTCTACAGAGTGAGTTCCAGGACAGCCAGGACTATACAGAGAAACCCTGTTTTCAAAACAAAACCACAAAACAAACAAACAAAAGATAAGAGAACTGGGTGTAGAGCCAGGAGTGATGGCACAGTCTCTTCCACCCCTACTCCTCACCTGCCTCCCAATCCCTCCCCACCTCCCTATCCCTACCCCCCTCCCTGTCTGGGAGGCAGAGTTCAGGGCCAGCCTGGTCTACAGAAGAGTTGTAGGACAACTAGGGCTACACTGGGTGTTACTGGCAGTACATGCCTGAAATTCCTGCACTTGGGAGACAGAGGATCAATCAACCACAAGGTTCAGGCCAGCACAGTCTACACAGTATATTCCAGGCCAACCAGGGCTACCTGTCACAAATAAGTTCATTTTCATCTTTTAAGTTTAGGCTCTTTCAAGACAACACTCACAAAACTACCTAAACTTATTAATTCAGAGAAGAAAATGACTTCACTCACATTTCTTCAAACCCACTCTGCAAAATAGTAACTTAAGTACTGTAAAGTCTCAAATGCTTGAGACAAATGGCTGAAATTGCTATCTACCTTATCAAATCGAACCTCTTCCCCCATCCCTCAGATCCTAACCTGGTTTCTAAACCCCGCCCCCTATATTGAACTCTCGAGCCCCCTACCCTGAACTTTGCCACCCCAGCACATGCGTGTGTATGCACACACACACACACACACACACACACACACACACACACACACAAAGTTGTACACATTCTTTGAGAAACTAATATATTCTCAAAGAAGTCCTGCCTGCCATTTTCCTGCCACCTGGTGGATTAGGTCTATAAAATACTACAGATTAATTCAGAGCAGAGTTGCAGGGATCCAACCATAGGCTGGTTTGACCCAATTTTATGTATTGTACATAAGGTGGGCATTCTTATATGTAACTACTACTCTATATTTCTGACTCAGTCTTAAAGGCCCTGAAGATATAGTTCTGTAGTTAGATTTCATTCTTTACCAATGTTGTAATTAGATCACTTTATCAATGTATTTTTAATATGGTGCTTTCTCTATTATAATATTAACTATATAACAAATTTTAAAATATTTGCCAAAATTTTATTTCCTAATAAAATCTGTTTCAGAAATTATTTGGTTTATGTGTTTTCTTTGTAAAGAGGTATCATTCCAGCTACCAGAAGCATCTTTCATTTGATTCATGTATCCAAACTTGAAATAATTTTGTTTGCCCTTAGGTATTGTACCTATATGGTAAGGCAGAAATAAGTAAGGAAGGCTCTAACACAATATTCATATCTCTTCAGAGCCAGCTTTGCACCATGTGATCCCAGGAGAACAAGCATCTGACACATGGCTCTCAGTCTTTAACCCGGATGTGATTACACTAGACACTGTAAACACATTGCAAACAAAACCTCAAGGTGTCAGTTAACCAAGGATTCCCTTTTACTGGGAGGAGTGGGATCCTGAACAAAGGCTGCCAAGGAATGGTTTGGAAGGCAGATGTGGTTGCTCTGATCTGTAATCCCAACACTGGAAAGTTGAGGCAGGAGGACCTACAGTTCAAAGTCAGCTGGGCTGACTGCACACCTGTACCATTGGTGTGTGCGTGCCTTTATCCCAGAAGGCAGAGGCAGGCGGATCTCGGAGTTGTATGCCAGCCTGGTCTACAGAGTGAACTCGGGAGAGTTAGAACTACACAAACTGTCTCAAAAAATCAATAATAATTCTCTCTTGAGACAAGGTTCCACTATGTAGCCCTGTCTGATCTGAAACTCACTATGTAAACCAGGCTGGTCCTGAACTCATAGATCTACCCGCCAGTGCCTCTGTCTCTGCCTCTCTGCCTCTGCCTCCCGAGCTTTCAGACTAAAGGGCTGTGCACCCACCGTGCTGAACTGAGAGTCGGATTTTTTTCCCAAGGGAGATAATTCACTTAATTGGGGTTCAAAGTTTTGTTCCCTGTCATCAAAATCTTTTGCAAATATTCATGTGTCAAGGCTGTTCCACCAGGACATCTTGCATAGTTTTGCTCTGAGACTGTCTACACTGAGAGGTACTGCCTTATAATCTGATTATCATCCCTAGATAAATGATTTTGCTTTACTATGAAGCTCTGGCTGGCCTGGAGCTTGCTATCTAGATAGACCAGGCTGGCCTCTACTTACAGAGATGTCTTGCTTCTGCCTCCCAAAGGTCTGGAACAGATTGGCCCCTTTGGAACGTGTTTATATAATTCTACTTGATTGCTCTCCATACTTCCCCTTGTCACAATAACAAAGAGATGACAGTACTGCACACGGTTTCTATTGTGACCACTGAATTGTGCATTATACAGCAGCCATAGGAAACAGAAATGAGTACACATGGCTGTGTCCCAGCAGTGTTTTCCTTAAGGGGCTGAGAGCTGGAGAGATGCCTTCCAGAAAACCCAGGTTCAATTCTCAGCATCCATATGGAGTTCACAACTGTCTGTAACTAACTCCAGTTCCAAGGTATGTGGCATCCTCACACACACATATACGCAGAGAAAACACCAAAGTATGTAAAATAATAAGATTTTATAAAAGGAGGAACTGAAATTTGAACTTCATAGGATTTTTCATGTATTATAAGCTATCCCTCTTTTCATCTTTAGAGTGCTTTTCTAGCATGTTTAAGGCCTGTGTTCAGTACCTACCAATGGGGTAGGGGAAGTGTGGGGAAGAAGCTATTCTTAGTTTATGCTGTAGGGTGTGGACAGGATTTGGCCAAGGCCATATATGCCAGTGCGGAAGTCAGGTATCCCATGTAGCCCTGACTTGTTTCCTGTCAAACATCTTTACACTATTGTGTATCATCTCCTTGGGATGGAAGCAGCTATCAAGTAATACAGCTACTCCCACTCAAGGGCCATTCAATAATAAAAACAGTTGGTCTAGAGTTACAGTTCAGTGGTAGAGTGGTAGCATTTGTGAGGCTCTGAGTTTGATCCCACCATTACAAAATAATAAATAAATTAATACAATAAAGGCAAAAATAGTTACATCAGAAAAAAAAGCCATAAGCCATAAGCCTTTCCTTCATTTTCCCATTTGTAGGTCACCGAGTTGTAGGTCCTAATGTTACCACATTTCATTGCATACCAAAAATTACATTCAAGGGCTAGAAAGGTGGCTCAATGGGTTAGAATGCTTTCCGTGCAAGCAAAGGATCCAGGTTTCTATGCCAACAACCATGTTAAAAGCTGAGTGTGGCTGTACACATACCTGTAATTCTAGCTCTAGATGGGGAAGGGACAGGAATTCTTTAGAGCTTGCTGGCCACCAGGCAAGTTCTTCAGTGGGAAACTCAGGAATAATGCAGAGTGTGATAAAGACTTGACATCCTCTTTTGGCCTTTGCACTCACACACGCACACACACACACACAAATGAAAAGGCTTTTTGTTCATAAAAAATGAACTTTCTGAGAATGAAACCAGAAGAAAATATAGTCTATTCATATTTTCATTAAAAAATGAAACCTAAGAATAAGCCTAATTAAAGAAGTAAAAGGTATCTACAAGCTACAGATTCAGCATAATTCCTATCAAAATTCCAATGATATGAACAGAATTAGAAAAAAAATCCTAAAATTCATATGGGCTCACAAAACACTTTGCCCCCCCCCCCAATGGCTAAAGTAATTGTAGGCAAAAAATAAAAGCAATGCTGTAAGACCTCATAATTTGATTTCATGGTATACTACGGAGACAGTAGCAAGAACAGCAAAGTATTTCACAAGAACCCACATAGGCCAATAGAATAGAAGACCCAGAAAGCTGCGGCTACCTAACGTGTGGTGAAAGTGTCACAAACGAGCATGGAAGGGCCATCAAAATGGCTCAGCAGATGACCATGCCTGCCATGGCTGGCCTGACTACCTAGGTTTAATCTCTGGAATCATGTAAGGGTAGATGGAGAGCGCTAACTCCTCAAGTTGTCCATGGAGACATACGTGTGCTATGGAACACCCACAGACATACGTTTCTCACACACACAATGATAAAATAATTTAAATGTAAAAATGGATTCAACTCTAGAGTTTATGCATACATACCCCCTCTTTTTCTTTAAAGATTTATTTCATGTATGTGGGTACACTGTTGCTGTCACACCAGAAAAGGGCATCGGGTACCCATCTTTACAGATGGTTGTGAGCCACGTGTGGTTGCTGGGGATCGAACTCAGGACCTCTGGAAGAGCAGCCAGTGCTCTTAACCCCTGATCCATCTCTCCAGCCTGATACCCCTTCTGTATAGTAAGCTAGATTAGGCCATCAGAGTGTGAAATGGTGGGTGAGTGTAGTTGTGCCTGCACATAATGCCAACACTGACAGATGAGACAGGAGGTTCACCAATTTGAAACCAGCCTGGGATATACAAGAAGAACCTGTCTTAAAGCAATAATACTCATTCCTTTAGGCTGGAGACATGGTTCAGAAGATAAGAGCACTTCTCTCTCTCTTTTTTTAAGATTTATTTTTTTATGTATATGAATACACTGTAGCTGTCTTCAGACACACCAGAAGAGGGCATGAGGTCCTCTTATGGTTGTGAGCCACCATGTGGTTGCTTGGAATTAAACTCAGGACCTCTGGAAGATCAGTCAATGCTCTTAACCATTGAGCTATCTTTCCAGCCCACACTTGTTCTTATAGAAGACCCAAGTTCAATTTCCAGCACCCACATGGTGGCTCACAACCATTCATTATTCCTGGTCCAGGGAATCTGATGCCCTCTGTGGGAACATAGTGCACATACACACATATACACATACATACATGAACTTTAAAAATTGGGTTCTTCAGAACAGGAAAAGAGCAAAGTGTCTACTTTTTTGTTTTTTATTTTATTTTATTTTAATATTGTTAAAGGATTAAATATTACCACTATTTGTGTTATTGAAAGTTTTGTTGATTTAGATCTTTTTTCATGTATATAGGTATTTTGCTTGCATGTATATATGTGCACATTTGTGCCTGGTGTCCAAAGAGGTCAGAAGTGGCATTAGATAGATCCCTTGAAGCTGGAGTTACAGATAGGTATAAACCACTGTGTGTGTGCTGGAAAGTAAACCCAGGTCCTTTGAAAGAGCAACAAGTGTTCTTAACTGATGAGCTATCTCTCCAGCCCTATAAATTGTTATTTTTAAAATTTTATTTTATGTGTGTTCCTGTATGTATCTATGTGCATCTAAGTGAAGGTGCCAGTGGAGGTCAGAACAGGGCATCCAGGTAGTTGTGAGCTATCTGCTAAAGATGCGGGGAAACCAAGTTCTGCAAAAACGGTGAGAGAAGTGAGCACTCTGAACAGCCTAGCCTTCTTTCCGGCACCCAAAATTGTTTTATAAGAAAAAAAACTTGGAATATGTTGTCTTAGTTAGGGTTTTACTGCTGTGAACAGACACCACGACCAAGGCAACTCTTATAAGGATAATATTCAATTGGAGCTGACTTATAGGTTCAGAGGTTCAGTCCATTATCATCAAGGCGGGAGCATGGCAGCATCTGGGCAGGCATGGTGCAGGAGTTGAGAGGTCTACATCTTCATCTGTAGGGTGCTAGGAAAAGGTTGGCTTCCAGGCAGCTAGGACGAGAGTCTTAAAGCCCACACTCACAATGGCATACCTACTCCACCAGGGCCACACCTCCTAATAGTGCCACTCTGTGGGTCAAGCATATACAAACCATCACAGATGTGGAGGCGGGAGAACCAGTAGTTCAAAGACGTCTAGGGTTACATGAAACCCTGTCTCAAAAAGCTTGACAGAGGGAAAGAAAGACACCAAACAGTATGGAAAGATAGAGAGACAGCCATAATTCTAGTTCGGCTGTTACAAACTGGAAGTTCTTAGCCCAGACACATAAGCTTTTGGGATACTAACCTATTTCAGTAAAACTGCTCTACTGAAAGCTACCTAAGCTTGGACAGTTGTTTTGTACCTTATATTCTCAAGTAGAAACAAGAAAATTTCAAGTTTAAGGTCAGCTTTAGCTAAGCAGTAACACTGTCTTTGTGGTTTTGAAACAGTTTCTCTGTGTAGTCCTGGCTGTTCTGGAACTCATTCTGTAGACCAGGCTGACCTCCAACACAGAGACCTGCCTGTCTTTGCCTCCCCAGTGCTGGGATTAAAGGTATGTGTGATGTATGCACCACTATCACGCTGACTTAAGGTTTCACTCTTTTTTTTTTTTTTTTTTTTTTTTTGGTTCTTTTTTTCGGAGCTGGGGACCGAACCCAGGGCCTTGCACTTCCTAGGCTAGCGCTCTACCACTGAGCTAAATCCCCAACCCCAAGTTTTCACTCTTAAGGAGCATCTTCTATTTGAGGTCAAAAGTTAAAGTTCATGCTAAGTTAGGTAGCTCAGACCCAAAAGAACACGCATGGTATGTACTCACTAATAAGTGGATGTTAGCTAAAAAAGTACAGAATACCCAAGATACAATCCACAGAACTTAAGAAAGTTAACAAAGCAAAGGGCCCAAGTAAGGATGCTTCAATCCCTCGAGGGAGAAGAAAGCAATCCCTGGGGGAATGGGGGAGGTGGGCAGAGGGAGGGAGGCACCTAGGTGGGAGAGGGGACAAGGAGGGGAAAAGAACATGATGAGGTTAGGGGGTAGGCAGGAGCAAAGCCCTGAGAGCCAGCAGAAAGAATGGAAACAGGCAACCCCCAGAGGTAGGAGGTGGGGGGACCCTCTAGGATGTATCAGAGACCTGGGAGGGGAGAGATGCTCAAGACTCAAAGGGAGGGACCTTAGAGAAATGCCCTACAGTGGGGAGAGGGAACTCTAGTCCACCTCCAGTAGAAAGACAGGACATCAAGTGGAGGGATGGGGTTGCCATACCACAGTCAAAAACTCTGGCCCAAAATTGTTCCTGTCTAAGAGAACTGCAGGGACAAGAATGGAGATGAGACTGAGGGAAAGGAGGTCCAGTGACAGACGCAAATTAGGATCCGGCTCAAGGGGAGGCTCTGAGACCTGACAGACACTATTACTGATGCTATGGTGTGCTTACAGACAGGAGCCTAGCATGGTTGCCTTCTGAGAGACCCAGCAAGCAGCTGAGAGTTGGATGCAGATGCTTACACCCAACCAATGGACAGAAGCCCAGGACCACTGGGTTGGTTGAATTAGGGAAAAGCTGGAGGAGGAAGCCTAGCAGTCTCAACTGGCCTGGGCCCCCGAGATCTTTCAGACACTGGGCCACCAACCAGAAAGCATACACCAGCTGATATGAGACCCCCAACACATATACATCAGACATATGTAACAGAGCACTGCCTGGTCTGGCCTCAGTGAGAGAAGATGCACCTAACCCTCAGGCGACTTGAGGCCCCAAGGAGTAGGGAGGTCTGGTGGGGTGGGTGTGAGTTGGGGACATCCTCTTGGAGATGAGGGAGGAGGAATGGGATGAGGAACAGTCAGAGAGCGGACTGGGAGGAGGATAACGACTGGACTGTAAAAATTATAAATAAATAAAATGTTCAAGTCTGAATATACAAAATTTCTGTAGCTCTAACAGTTATACTGTGATGTGCTACTTAAAAGTAGAGTCCAAGAAGCTACTTTGCTACCAGTGACTAAATAGGAAAAATAATTAAAAGTAAAGAGATGTGGGTAATTCTTACTTAGGAAGGGGCTAAGGGACAGTGATCTGGGCAACCAGTTTTATGTGTTTGCAGTTTTTACACACAGTAATAAACAGTTTATTCTTAAAGTGTTTATTTTTAAAATGCGTTTTGAATTTTTAGATTCATTGCTCTTGATTTTATGTGTATGGGTGTTTTATGTGCATAGATGTATGTGTACCATATGTGTGCCTGGCACCCATGAAGGTCAGAAGAGGGTGTTGGATTCCCTGGAACTCAAACACACATGTTTGTGTACCACTGTATGGTGCTCTGTGAGAGCAACAAGTGTTCCCAAATGCTAAGCCAACTCTTTAGCTCTTGTTTTGTTTTCCATTTGTTTTGTTCTATTTTGTTTTTTGAAACGGTCTCCTGTTGTCCAGACAGGACCCACCGTATAACCCAGGTTGACTGGAGCACACACTTCCCTTATCTCAGCCTCTGAGTGCTGGACTGCCAACCGTAAAGGTACTTTTTCTTCCAGTGATTTCCTTGGACAGAAAGCCTAACAGATGTGCATCAGTGGGCTGGCGAGACGGCTCAGTGGTTAAGAGTACTACTGACTGTTCTCCAGAGGTCCTGAGTTCAAATCCCAGCATCCAAACGGTGGCTCACAGCCATCTGCAATGAGATCTGATGCCCTTTTCTGGTGTGTCTGAAGACAGCTATAGTGTACTCATATATAACAAATAAATCTTTTAAAAAAAGAGAGAGAGAGATGCATCAGCGCTGACCCTGGCTCATAGGTTAGAGAGACTAGGAAACAGTACTGAACCCTATTGTAAGAGACAAGGCTGAAGGGCTACAGTTCTACAATTGGAAGCAAGGATGATTCACCATCTTGTTTGTTATGTATTTGTTTTTTAAAGGATCACTTACCTTAAAAGTGGCTGTTTTGCAGAAAGTTAAATTAGATAGAAGTTGCACAAATTCTATCTAATGCCGTCATTGAAATGTCTCTAGCACCCGGGAAAGCTCTCTGAACCTTGGTTTGGTAACTTGGCAATAGTGGAGGACCCTTCACGTTCTCATGGAATAAATGTGTCCTGAAAGAGCAGGGGAGTGGAAAGCGAGCAGACTGTAAACGGGACTTTTCCTCCAGACTGATTTGAACAAGTCAGCCATCAAGGTTCTCGAAGAATGAGAAAGGACCATTCTCAAGAAACAACCTTATGTTCTCTAGATTTTAATTCCCATTACATTAAGGGGTAATCTCACGTGATTTAATATGCCTGCTATATTTTACAGTTAACTCTTATGGTCCTCACAGTATGAAATGGGCCTTAGCAGAGACAGAGGAGCCATTAACAGGAAGTGGCACATTATGGAAGGTGACGGCAGTGTGGAGGAAGCAGTAAAGAGATCCAGTAACTGATAGGATTAGCTGCTGGCAGCTTCTTGTCAATGAAGGAACTGTTAATCCCACCAGTGAAAATAAAACCATGGTACAATTTTAAGCCAAATTTGAAGCAAGCTTTAATTAAGTACTGGCCAGGATGATGGACTCTGATCAGATCCATTCCTTGGTTCCCAGAAAATGACAAGTCACATTTTGCAGACTTAAAAAGGAAACCCATAAGGCCACCGTATTTCCCATCCGGTCAATAGGAGGCAGACACACATCTTGATGTATTTTATACCTATACGTGATCATCAAGCATATCCGGGAGAGTTAGGGTCACACAAACTTGTTTAGGGGTGTTGAAATACATGGCTTGTTATCTCCCATAAACAATCGCTTCTAGCATTTCAGGAATTATCTGTCCCTGGGCCAAGGATTTGCAGGTTAAGAGGTATTTTGTTTCATGGATCTTGTGATGGTTTGTATATGCTCAGTCCAGGGAGTATTAGGAGTGGCACTGTTGGAGTAGATGTGTCGGTGTGGGTGTGGGGAATAAGACCCTCATTCTAGCTGCCTGGAAGCCAGTCTCCCAATAGCTGCCATCAGATGGAGATGAAGAACTCTCAGCTCCTCCTACACCATGCCTGCCTGGATGCTGCCATGTTTCTGCCTTGAGGATAATGGACTGAACCTCTGAACCTGTAAGCCAGCCCCAATTAAATGTTGTCCTTGTAAGATTTGCATTGCTTATGGTGTCTGTTCACAGCAGTAAAACTATAACTAAGACAGATCTCAGGCATAGTAATTAAAACTTACAACATAACTTTGGCTCTCACAGAACTAGTATAGAAGGTGAGAGAGGAAAAGGGATGGAAACCATGTCTCTTGTGAGGACCAGAAGATGGTGGCCATCCAACAAGGATTTTAACTGAATGCGGTGACACAGGTCTACAGCACTTGGGAACTACAGGTCAGATGATTAGGAGTTCATAGTTTTCTCTGGGATATTTAAAGAATTCAATGCCAGTCTGGGTAACACGAGACTGTCTCAAAGAAGGGAGGCTGTTGCCTAGAGGATGCTTCCTCTCCTTTGCCTTCATTGTCGAGTTTTGAACCAAATAACTTGTTCTTTTAGGCTGGGACGAATAACCCGTATTCAAGGAGAAATAATTCACAGATTGGCTAGTAACTCATTTATTCTGACTAGAAAACTTGGGCACAAATGACAAAGTACAAACATGGGTTTTCTCTTCCAGCCCTGCTTTAGACACAGAGATCTTCCTGTTTGTCCATGCTGGCCTCATAATCCTGAGTTTAAGTGATCCTCCCACACCTCTGAGTAGCTGAGATTATGAGTGCCTGACCCCTTGCCTGGCTCCTCCATGATTCTGAACTAGGAAATAGAGGAAAAATCTGATATAAGCTATAGTTTGCTATAAGGGAAAAACCAAGAACAAAATGGAGGCTAACAATGGCACACTGGCTCAGCTAGGGTGCTAGGAACAATGGAACACTCAACATTCATAATTTGAACTTGTTAAAAGGACCGTTTACAGAGATACAGATTATTGTCAGAGAATCAGGGGCTAGTGAGGGCAGGTGGTTATTATCTCTGTGCCTATAAGGGCAAAGATAAACACAGAACAGGTTGAGAGAAAACTGCTGATAACCTTTGGTTATTTGCCTTGGGGGAATGAGGACTGTGAACTTCCATATCTTCAGACCTTTCTAATATACAGATACTGGAGGGCAAGACTGCACACTGTCTAGGGAGGTTAGACTTTTCTGCTACAAGGTCAGGAGAAGGAGGGTTGCCAAGTTGGGTGGTGCATGACTACAGCTCCAGGAAGAAGTTGGGAGATTTTAATCTGGTAGATTTTAAATTTGAAGTCAGTCTGGGCTACATAGCAAATTCCAGGGCAGGCTGGGCTACCTAATGTGACTGTCACAATAAATAAAAAATAAAACAAAACAAAAAATACAAAGCAACCAAACAAAACACAGGACAACTCATTTTCCAGACCCTTCCTAGGGAGATATTACTCCTTAATAAAAGTTTTCTTGCTTGCTCTTCAAAAACAAACCCTGAAACAAACAAAAGAACAGAAAAAGGCTAGAGTGAACAACAACAAAAACATCCAAGCTCTTTACCAGAAGCAGTTTGGTCAGGCAACTGTGGCTCTCGCCTCCTAGCAAGGGGGCAGGGGGAATCTCTGAGTGGGAAGTCAGCCTGGTCTTCAGAGTGAGTTCCAAAACAGACAGAGCTACACAGAAAAACCCTGTCTTGGGGGAGAGGAAAGGAAGAGAGGGAGAGGGAGGGGGAGGTGAGGGAGGGGGAGGAGGAGGGGAGGGGAGAAGAGAGAGGGAGGAGGAAAAAGGGGGAAGGAGGAGAAGGAGGGGGAAGGGAGGAGGAGGAGGAGGAGGAGGTGGAAGTGGTGGAGTGGGAGGAGGTGGAGGTGGTGGAGGGGGAGGAGGAGGAAGAGAAGGAGTTAGAACAGCAGCAGTGCCAACAGCAGCAGCAGCAGCAGCAGCAGCAGCAGCAGCAGCAGCAGCAGCAGCAGCAGCAGCAGCAGGAGTTCTAAGTACTTGAAAGATAGATAATAGACAGTAAGCTTTAGTCACAAGTAGTAACAATGCCCTACAGTAAAGGCCCTGCCACTGGAGCCCTGAAAGCACAACTGCTCTCCGTTCTCTCCCAGAAAAGCAAATACTGTTCCTAGAAACATTGTTTCTTCATCATCCTTCACTTTAAGGAGTCGGTCTCTCTCTTTTTGGGGTGGAAGAGTTGTTCTGGACAGGGTTTCTCTGTATAGACAAGGTTGTCCTAGAACTCACTTTGTAGACAAGGCTGGCCTCAAACACAGAAATCTGCCTGCCTCTGCCTCCCAAATTCTGGAATCAAAGGTGTGTGCCATGCCTAGCTGATTTTTTTTTTTTTGTGAGAAGTCTTGTGACTTTTAAATACAACATAGAACTGGGGTGAGAGGTCAGTCAGTAAAATATTTGTGAGGATTTGAGTTTGATGTCCCCCAAAAGACCAAATTTGGTGTCACTGGGGAGGTGCAGAGTCACTGGCCAGGTAGCCGGTGGTGAGTTCCAGCTAGTGAGAGAACTTACATCAAAATAATAAATAAATAGAAATGGGTGGATGCTGCCTGGTCTTCCTCAGACCTTTATACGAGCACCCGTGTGTATATACACGCATGCATTCGTGCACCAAATATCCATAGGAGCACAGGTAAATGGAATTGTAGACAGACACTACCATATTTCCTTTCCTTCTACTAACTCAGTCTTGTATTTCAATAAGCAAAAAACGAATACAACGTGTTCAGAATCCTGTTGACTGGTATTTGTTGGCACAATTCTATACAAGAATTAAGTGTTTCCAACAGGTCTTGAAAAAACAAAAACTGGTTACAAGCAGCAGCCAGGCAGTAGTGGTATACTCCTTTGATCCCAGCATGAGGTGGCAGAGGCAGGGAGAGCTCTGTCAGAGGGCAGCTTTATCTATAGAGCTAGTTACAAGACAGCCAGGGCTACACAAACAAACCCCGTCTCACAAAACCAAACCAAAGCAACCAACCAACCAACCAACCAACCAACCAAACAAGAAGTTGGCATTGGCATTGGGCAATTCTGATGTAAGTATAGCTCTCATCGCCTAGCGTAGGGCCGGGTAACCTGGAGATTTCTGTGTAGAAAACCAGCAAAGACTCACTGTGTACAGCTGACGTTATACATGAGGTCGTGAGAACACTATTGAACATGGTCAGCGGTGGTCTGAGGTGGAGAAAACCTTCTCACCAGTAGGAATAGTTCTCAATGATGACCTTGAACAATGCAACTTCATCAAACCTGAAGCATGTTTGGCCAATATCACCTCAGATCAAATTTCAGTGCTAAAAAAGAAAGAGCTTGCTAGGCTTACCAAATTGTACTGTGTTAATACCCATCGCTGGGGAGAAATATTGGGAACATGGTTAAGCTGTAATCAAGTGCTATTTCCACAAATTAAGACTGGTTAACAAACTGGGAGTGATGCTCACCTCCTCTAATCCGAAGGGAGGTGGAGTCAGGGTCAGGGTTAAATCTCAAACCCTGCAGCAATTGGCTGAGGTGCTTATTTAACATATCAAAGGGGACCTGGCAGCTGTGTTCTTCCTGCAACCCTCAGTCCGTACCAGTAGGGCCCTCCTGGCTGCCCTAACCCTCCACCTCCTACACTGAACTTCCCAGCCCAGGCAACTGGGTTGCTCTTCCCTATATAATGCAACCAATTTGGTTGCAGGTCCCTTTTGTACGTTTGGCCTTCGGGCTTCTGCAGTTTGTCCCTTTTTCTCCCCTCTTCCACCCGCTCCCCTACTCCCTGCATGCCCCAGCTCAGTCTCAATCTGGTCCTGTCAACTCTAGACTCCACCGTATCTGGGAGCAGTTATGCCCTTCCCTCTGTATTCCTTTTTTCACTCAGTCAATTATTCAAAGCTAAGGGGCTGGAGAGATGGCTTTAAGATTAAGAGCGCTTGCCACTTGGTCTCCCCAGTACGGTGCTGGGCAGCTCACAACAGCCTGTATCTCCAGCTAAGGGTGATCCAATTCCTCCGGTAATCTGGGGCACCTGCACAATTGTACACACAAATGCACACACGTACTCACATTCCTGTAATTAAAAATAGAATAATTCATGCTGGGTGAGGCAGTGCACTTCTTTAATCACAGCATTTGGGAGGCAGAGGCAGGCAGATCTAAAAAAAGACATCTAGACGGAGAGACTGAATGTACAAAGCCTACTGGGTGTGGTCCTTAAGCTTTAATACCAGCCCTAGGAACTCTAAAAGAATTCTTTAAAAAAAGTTCAAGACTGCCTGGTGCCTAGTACTCACGCCTGTAGTCATCCCAACATTTAAAAGGCTGAGGCAGGTGCATTCCTTTGAGTTCAGAACCAGACTGGTCTAAGTCGATGGCTTCCAGGGCAGCCTGGACTATAGTAGTACGCTGTCTCAAAAGCAAGGGGAAAAGAAAGCTCACGGCCAACCTCGAGATCGAGGTCAACTTGTGCTACCGAACATCTAGTTTGAAAACATCAAAAGTCATTGAAAAAGTGAAAAATGAAAAAGGTGGCGAAATGTTAAGTGTTTGCTTTACTCAAGAGAACTCAAGCATTTCGTTGTCTGTGGGTTAGAATCAGGACGGACAAGTAAGTGCACTTGTCACTTAATGTCACTTAATGTCGCGGCTGAGTCTTCACCTGAACTTGGCTGCGGATCAGGAGTGCCTACGGAGTCCACAGCGTTAGCGGAAAACTTTTCCCGGGTCCTAAGGACCCACCCTCCTGAAGAACCTGAAGCGCAATATGGGCTTTCTAATCCTCCCGGTTCCGGAGGAGAGTCCTCCTTGTCCCTGGGTCACAGATGTCGGGTGCTCCCCAAGAGTGCAGGTTCAACCTCGCTGGCCGCTAGGGCGGGGCCCTCATCAAACCACGCCCGCCGCACTCGCGAAGACTCCTCAGGCCGCGGTCGCCCGCAGCGTTTAGGGATGCCAGTGAGTAGGCATGTCACTCTCCAGGGTGCCCGCCCCCTACCCTGCCTCGTCCTCTACCCGCCCCGCCCCTCACCCTGACTGGCCCTCGCCCTGGTCCTTGGGCACCTCGCCTACCGAACGCTGATTCTCTTGGCTGTCTTGCCTTTATCACGCCCCGCCCATTGGCCCGCCTCGCCCTCTGCGCGCCCCGCCTCTTGGACGCCTCCGCCTCCGCACGCCCAGCCCATCGGCCCGCCTCGGCCTATAAACGCCCCGCCTATTTGACCACCCCGCCCATTGGCCCTCCTCGCCCTCCGCACGCCCCGCCCAGTTGCCTTCCTCGCCCTCTGCACGCCCCGCCCCCGACTGCCTCGCCCTCTGCACGCCCCGCCCTCTGGGGCAGTTACCGGCTAAGGCCGCGCGCGCCTCCGCGGCTCGCCAGAGATCCTTCAGACTGGCTGGAGCGCCGCGTCGTCGCCCGCGCCCGCTGAGGGCTCGCGGCTCGGGCGCGCCCGGCGCGTGTGGCGAGCTCCAGCCGTGCGCTGCGACGAGGCCGGGCGGCGGGCGGTTAGCGCTCCGCTCGGCGGGCGGGGAGGACGGGCACGCCGGGCGCTGCACGCCTCGGCGGGCAGGTTCCGCGTCCCAGGACCGAAGCGGGTCGGTGCCCCCGTGTGGAGAGAGGGGCGGCCGGGCTCCCTGGACCCGGACGGCCCCAGGCTGGGCAGGAGGCTGGGGCCAGGGGCCGGCCATGTCCGCTCGCGCCCCGGTGCCCGCCGCTGCCCCCCGGGAGGACCCGCCCGCCGTGGCCGGAGACCGGGACGCGCTGTTGGCAGCGGCGAGCCGGCGGGCGGAGCAGCCGGCGCCCGGCGAGCGGGAGGGCAAAGAGGCGAGGGAGGAGCGGGCCGCGGCCGCCACCAGCGCGGGGGCGCGGGGAGAGCCGTCGCCGGCGCTCGTGCTGGGACACAGCGTGCCGCAAGCGGCCGTGCCCGTGAGGCCGCTGGCGCTGCACCTGGCGCACAAGGCGCGTGCGCCCGGGGGTCCCTTCGGCGGGGAGGCCCCGCCGCCGCCGCCGCCACCACCACCGCCGCCGCCACCGCCGCCGCCGCCAGCACCTCGGGACCCACCGGAGGACGTCCGTGAGGACCCAGCGGCAGCCGGCCTCGAGGACAAGCCGCCGCCGCTGCCAAAGGGGAACCCGTGGACCAAGAAGCTGCCTCAGCACCTGTCCCCGGTGGGCACCGGCGTGCCGCCGCCCGCTCAGGACTCCCCGGAGGCCGGTGAGTGCGATCCGCGGGAGGTGTTTGGTTCCTAGGTGTCATTCACTGTGCCGATTTACATAAATGGACATGTGGGAGAGGGAGCGACAGGAAGAGGTGGGACCTCAGGTTCTCCTTGACGGGTAGGGGCACGGCGTGGGTGACTGGGCAGCGCGGCCGTGTTGGGCTCGTGCCTTCACGTGTCGGCGTCCTGGACGCGGTGAATACTGTGGAAAAGTTTCCGCGAACTTGCCACAGAGTGGAAGCGAGTCGGGACGAGCCTGCGTGTGAGTAAGTGGAAGCGCGATCGGGCTCGCTCCTGAGGTAAAGTTGGTGAAACGAAAGTCTCAAAAAGCTGCCAGGTAGATGTGGCTCTGAAGGCAGCTGGTATTAGGTGTTTTTCGGTTGTGTTTCAGAATGCCTGAGATAGGACAGTTGACTGGGAGTCTGGATTGCACAGCTGGTCCCACGGTAGCCTGCCTGCGCGTTAGAAATTGGGCTGTGCCATTGCGCTCGAATGCTGACCAATGCAATACAGCCCTTGGGGCTTTATTTGGGTTGCAACAACTGCAGTTCAGAAAATAAAATTAATACTGGCTTGTATTTGGTGGCGCATGCCTATTGATGTAGAGGATTAGGCGTTCGAAGCCGGACTGAGCTTATTTATTTAGTAAAGTCTTTCAAAAAGAAAAAAAAATGTTAGAATGGAAATGCTGAGTAAAACTCTCCCATTTGTTTTTAAAATTAAACTGCACTAAAATAACTAGGCTTTTTCCTGTGGAAATTGCGACTGTTTTGTTGGCAAGTTTTCGCTGGTCTGGGGAGAGTCGTTGGAACAGCCGAAGTTTGAGCATGTTTATGGGGTTGTGAGGGTCAAACGCGGCGAAGGGATCCTGTACAATTGTGATTGTTGTATCTCTCCTGTAGGGGGAGATAAATGTTGAGCCAATTTAGTTTCTTAGCTTTTGCTTGGAGAAATGCTCACTAACTTATTTGTTTTTTGTTATTTTGTTTGCTTTTTGAAACACTACTTGTGTAGCCCAGGCGGGTTTGGAATCCTTGATCTTCCTGTCACTGTCTCCTTGCAGTTGCTAGGATTATAGGCATTCAGCTCTCCTCATTAATTCTAATTTCCAGGAAAAACAAAACAAAACAAAAATAGTGTATTTTGCTCTCTGTCTTATATTAGCATAATTCTAGTCTGCTGAAAGAGCTGTTTACTGCCATTGCTAAATAAGTGAAGAGAATGTGGTATACCAAGTCTTCCTAAAATTTAGTAGAAAAACCTGTTGAATCACTTTACTGACTGCTACCCTTCCATATCTAAATTTATACATAGTATTAGGCATTATAGTATTTATTGAACTACCAAATATTAACCCAGTTTTTATAAACCCTGTTTTCCAGACTTCAAAACTTTTCAAAGTGAGGGGTTGGGGATTTAGCTCAGCGGTAGAGCACTTGCCTAGCAAGTGCAAGGCCCTGGGTTCAGTCCCCAGCTCCGGAAAAAAAAAGAAAAAAGAAAAAAAAAACTTTTCACAGTGAAACAGGAACCCTCCCTCCCTTTCCCCGTGATGGGGATGAACCCAGGGCTTTGAGCTTGCTGGGCAAGTACTTTTATCATACTGTATGTGCAAATTTTCCACCCACCCCCTCATGATTTTTATTGCAAATTATTTGGAAAAATATTTGACAGTTTAGCCTACTTGTGCCTTGGCTCTCCAGTCCTTCTTAGATTAAGGATACAGTGGCTTACTGGGAGTGTGGCCCATACCTGTAATTCCAGCAGGAGGATTATGAATTTGAGGTTAGCCTGGATTACCAGGGTCTCAAAATCAGAAACCAGGCCTTTAATTCCAGCACTTTTGAGGGAGTGGCAGTGAATCTCTGAATTCAAGGTCAGCCTGATCTACTTAGTGAGTTTCAGGACAGCCAGGGCTCTGTAGACTTTTCTCAGCTCCAGTTGTACCAATGTTTCTGTATTGACAACTCTTACATCCTGGAGTCACTGCAAGGAGTGCTTTTCTTCAGATCTGTGGCAGGGTAGCAATGCTGACTCTAAGCTGTTCCTCTATAATGTCTAATGGATAACTTATAGAGTGTGCCGTAGGAGTGTACTGCTGAAAGAAATGGGTGATAGTGTAGTTATTAGTAACTAGCTAGTTGACTTTTGGCAAGATTATTGGTCTTGTAAATTAGTGACATGGATGGGTTCATGTCTTCTATTTTGTTCTTTATTTTGAGAAGGCATTTTTCTGAATTATAGAGGCTAGCAACAAATCCAGACCTCCCTCTTGGCCTTCCCAGTAGCTGAGGTAATGGGCATGAAGGAGCCTCTGCTCCCAAATCTTTCAGTACTTAAAAACCAAGAGTGTTTTTGACATGCAAGTAGATGCCATGGCCTCCTTCTTGTTTTCCTAAGAAAAATGAATATGGTGAGCTAGAGCTTGGACAGATAGTTCAGTAGTTAAGTAGTGCTTATTGCTTTTGACAGAGCACCCACATCTGGTTCATCCAGGTCTAGGGGATCTATTGCCCTTTGGCCCCTGAGGTTGGTGCACAGACACAAAAATAAAAATAAGCAATCTTCTAAAAGATGAGATTTTAAAGGAGGGGGGATGATGAGCTGTGTGTGACACATGCCTACAGTCCCAGGTACTTGGAAGTTTGAGACCAGCCAAAGCAACATAGTGAGGCGGGGCTGCTGAGGTGGCTCAGAGCTTTAGAGCACATTTTGCTTCTTTAGAGGATATGTGTAATTCCAGCTCCAGAGAAGCTTAACACTCTTCTCATCTGCTTGGGCACCTGCACTCATAAGTTCACAGATAAACACATAATTAAAGTGAAGTAAATATTTGAAAAATATAATGAGGCCCTATATCAAAAAGAGATAATAGTAATAAAAAATCAAATGTCCAGAGGTCATAGAATTCAAAGGATGCAGATTGAGCTATATATTAAATTAACAGTCAATTGATAGGTGCTCCTAGAATTTATTCTACAAAAAAATACTCTTGAGATAATTTTAATCCCAGCCAAACTATTACTCTTATTAATGAACTGAAGGAATTATATCCACAACTTTTTGCTATCAACATTATCAGAGGTAGATGCATGATGCATTGTAGGAACCATGGAGAGTCTTTTTAGGATATGATCATGGGCTTTATTCATTACATTTACTTGTTTAGTTTGTGTGTGTGTGTGTGTGTGTGTGTGTGTGTGTGTGTGTGTGTGCGCGTCTGCGTGCGCGCGTCTGCGTGCGTCTGCGCATACGTGTGCATGCATCATGGTGGTTTATGTGAAGATCAGAGAACAGCTTTGGGGGAGTTGTTTCTCTTCTTAAATCATGTGTGTTCTGGGATCAAACTCAAGTCAGGCTTGGTAGTAAGCTCCTTTACCTACGTAGCCATTTCAGCAGCCTAGCTTTCTCTAGATAAAAGTGTAGCAGATTCTTGATGGCTCCCATGTTTTGAGACACTCTTCCTCCACTTTTAGATGACTCTGGTAGTATATTGCTGTTTTGGGGAAACCAGATAAATCACTCAGCCAGTCAGGCCCACCTAGGTATATCTTGAGGTCAGTATTAAGACTTCTGACCTTAAAAAAAAAAAAAAAAAAGACTTCTGACCTGAGATCTTTCCAAACCATCTTTTTTTTTTTCTTCTTTTTTTTTCTCTTTTTCTTTTTGTTTCTTTTTTCTTTTTTCTTTTTTTCAGAGCTGGGGACTGAACCCAGGGCCTTGCGCTTGCTAGGCAAGCGCCCTACCACTGAGCTAAATCCCCAACCCCTTTTCCAAACCATCTTAAACTTCTGTTATGTAGTTGTAATTATTTAATAAGCCCTTCATTAAATAACAGTCTAAGACTTGTTAATTACTTGCTTGTAGCTGTGGTTGTACAGTAAAAATCAGCCTTGTATAATTTTTCAGAAACAGTATGAAAATATTAATATTCTTTTTTTTCATTTTTGTTCTTTGAACCCTATGTTTTGAGAAAGGATCTCAATATATAGCCCTGGCTGCCTAGAATTCACAGTGTAGACTAGACTGTACACAGTCCACCTGCTACGTAATGCTGGGATTAAAGGCGAGTGCTACGATGCCTGGCTATGTTGCTTTTTATCAACCCACTTCCCTTTTTTTTTTTTCCCCACACATGTTTGCTGTTAGTGCCTTCATGAAATAGGTCTTAAGCAAATTCTATTTTATTATAAAATATATAAGTATATGATGTAAATAAAAATGTAAAGTAATATATATCCTTATAACATGAAAACAAAACTGTTGGGCTGGAGAGATGGCTCAGTGGTTAGGAGCACTGACTGCTCTTTCTAAGGACCTGAGTTCAATTCCCAGCAACCACATGGTAGCTCACAACCATCTGTAATGGAATCCAATGCCCTCTTCTGGTCTGTCAAAAGACAGTGACAGTGTACTCACATATATGGAATAAATAAATAAATAAAAAAAATAAAACAAAACTGTTGGGGCACACACACACACACACACACACACACACACACACACACACACACACACACACATACCCCACACATCCCACACACAGACTACCCATAACTTTGATCCTGTGATGTTCCCTTCAAAAAGAGTCATGTTTCTAATCTGTTTACTCACTTTTAAAAAAAACTTTTAAACAATTCCAACAAATATATTCTATAGAAACAAAATTTCATCCACAGTACTGGGTGATTGCTGGGTGGTGCAAGCCTTTGATCCTAGTACTCAGAGGCAGAGGCAGATAGATCTTTGAGTTTGAGGCCAGCCTGGTCTACAGAGTGAGTTCAGGACAGCTAGAAGCACACAGAGAAACCTTGCCTTGAAAAAAAAACAAAAAGATACTGGGTGATCTTTAAATTTAATTTAATTTTTGAGACAGGGCTTTGTGTACCTCAGGCTGGCCTGAAACTAAGTAGCTAAGCAGACCTTGAATTTCTGATCCTACCTCCTCTTCCTAAGTACTGTGACTACAGACCAGTGCCACTTAGCCTTGTCTGGCTAATCCTTTATAATCTAGACTTGCTTTTAAAATCATGTAGTAATCCACATATATAACTCTTATAGCTAATTTAGCAATGACCTATTAAGTCTTGATTGTTCCCTTCCCTTATCTTGACAAAGTAACATTTTATATGTATCTTGTCATTGTGCCTTTCCATAGCGTAAATGTAGAAATCAATTGTTATACCACAGGGTATTACCGTTTGACTATAAATTGGTATTTTCTTGCTAGCATAGGAGAGAATTAATCCTTTCCTTGTTTTGTGAGTTTGAGGAGAGTTCTTTTTTTAGATGAGAGTCTTGCACAGATTGACTTTTTTTTTTTTTTTTTTTTTTTTAACCTCAGCCTTCCCAGTGCTAGGATTATAAGTCTGTACCACCAACCTGGTATTTTTAGGTATATTTTTATTTTATGTGTTTGGGTGTTTTGCCTACATGTATGTCTGTACCACCTGTGTATATGATGCCTTCAGAGGTCAGAATTGGATCCCCTGGAACTGGAGTTAGAGTTGGTAAACCACCATGTGGTGCTGGGAATTGAACCTGTGTCTTTTGAAAAAGTAATCAGAGTTTTTAATTTAACCACTGAGCCATCTCTCCAGCCCCCAAATGATATTTTTATTGGAGATTTTGGTTTCTTTTCCCATGGCTGCCCCTCCCCCTTCTGTCCTATATTCTTTGTATTTTTTTTTTAATTTTTCACGGGGTGTTTTTTATTATATCCTGTTTTTTGAAATTATACTATAATTACTTCATTTCCTCCTTTACTTTGTTCCTTCTAACCCTCCTATATACCTCTCAAATGTCTTTCAACTTTATGACCTCTTTTTTTCATTCTTTTTTTCTGAATTTTGAATCTTTTTTTTTTTAAAGATTTATTTCATGTGAGTACACTATCGCATCGCAGTCTTCAGACACACCAGAAGAGGGCATCCCCATTACAGACAGTTGTGAGCTACCTTGTGGTTGCTGGGAATTGAACTCAGGACCTTTGGAAGAGCAGTCAGTGCTCTAAACCGCTGAGCCATCTCTCTAGCCCTCATTGTTATTCTGCATGTATTCATATTCCTATACACAGTACAACCTGCTCTGTATGTTACTTTTATTTGTGTTTGCAGGGTTGACCATTTGTTATTATTGGATAACCAATTGTTGTTCTTCCCTTGGAAAAACTATTTCTTCCTCTTTCAGCATGCCTTTGTAGTTTGTAATTATGTGTAGTGAGGCTTAGTGGTTATTCCCCTGTCCACTTTGTCATGTCTATTAGAGGAATTGTCCTTGTTTAGGTCATGTTTAGGTAATCATATTGGTAAGAATTTATGACTGTAGTTTCTGATGTTCCTATAAGACCTGATCTCACAGCAAACTCTGATCCTCTGGCTCTTAATATCCTCCACCCCTCTTTTACAGTGTTCCCTGAGCTGTAAGGGGATGAGTTGTATTGCAGTTCTATCCAATAGGACACAACTCTGCATTTTGGTCGATTGTGGTTTTCTTAAAGAGAAGTTTCAAGTTTCCTAGATGAGAAGGGAAAACTATACTTGGGTATAAGGACAAATATTTAGAATGTAGATAGGGATTGTGCTGGCTTAGTAAAATGCTGGTTGTAGGTACTTCTGAGATCTGTGATTTCACTAACCTAGAATAGTTGACTAAGTTTCCTGTACCAGGCATGATTTCCCTGTTTGTCGTTGAGGTCTTGGGTCTTAAATCCAGTTAAATATTGATTATTGCCAAGGTATATGTTTTATCCATGTGTATGTGTATGTATGCACATATACAGGGTATCTATGCTATGTTACCATCTTTGATAAATCTTTTTCTTTTAAAGTTAGCTGGTCTGTGGTGCCATCTGCCTTTAACCCCAGCAGGAGGTGGGGGTAGGGGTGGGAGTTGTAGATCACACTCCAAGACAGGCAGGAGAGAAACCATATCTCAAAAGGGTGGGGGTAATTTATTTTGAACCTCCCTATTGCCTTGTTAAGTGTTCTAGATCCTTTGTAAATCTGTTTTTAGTTTTATGATGTGGGCCAAGCGTGTGTGTGTGTGTGTGTGTGTGTGTGTGTGTGTGTGTGTGTGTGTGTGTGAGACAGACAGACAGACAGACAGACAGACAGACTGACTGACTTATAGCACATACTGATGGTAGACTCTCACAATCTCAGGCTGGTATGGCTAGTTGTGATGACTTACCCTGTACTCCCAAGACTAGGTAGGAAAGCAAAGAGAGGAGGATCTCTGTATAACCAGTTCAAGTCAGCTGGGACTACACATCCAGGCCCTGCCTCAAATCGTGAATGAACGGAATGAGGGACGGAGGGAGTGGATAAATATAAAAAACAACTGTAGCTTAAAAGCCTTGCTTAAAGACAGTTTTCTCTTATTTTTATTTATTTATTGGTTCTTTGTGAATTTCATATTGTGTACCACAATCCCAATCATCTCTCCATTCTTTGTCCACCCTTGCAACCTACTCCCAAAAGAAAATTTTTAGTGAAAAAAGGCCCTCTCCAAACAACAACAACAACAAGTCTCCTTGTAGAAGCTCTAGAATGTCACATTGTGTCACACAGCATAACCCTTCGTCTACACATTTTTACTTGCAAATGTTCAGTGTAGTGAGTCATTAGTCAGGTTCCAGGCCTCGGCTACACTATCAATACTGGATCCTCAAAGGCTATCCTGTTGTTGCCCTGTGTCATAGAGACCCTCCAGCTTTGGATCTGCAGGACTGATCCCTTCAAGTGCTCCAGCAGTTCATAGATGGGATAGATGTTTGGTTGGGCCACTTCAAAGCCCTGGATCTGGGCCTGGGTAATAGCAGAGTTGGTCAGCTTGCCAGCTCTTCCACACCCATACCACCAGGGCCAGCTCTCCAGCTTTGCCTTGGTTAGCTCACTCAAGGTCACCTCAGGTAAGGGACAGGACCAGCTACCCATCCCGCAACTCCCCCCTTTCACACCCTCAGGGCTAGCTCATCCTCTTTCCCCTGGCACTAAGATCAGCTACTGTGCTGACCATATGAGGTAGTAGTGCCTGCTGTCCTTCCAGTGACCTGGGGGCCAGTTTTCCCATCTGCTGTAGGTGGCAAGGGGGGAGAGAAGGCAGCTCTCCTTGGCTCACCCATACCCCCACCAACAGGGCCAGCTCTATTGTGGTACCCATGTGAGGTGCAGGGCCCTCTCTCCCAACTGCTGTAGCCTGTAAGGAGTGGGGCCAGCTCTGTGAGCCAGTGGCCCAGTCTAGGGAATTCACATGGACTTTGGTAATATGACTCATGTACACTCATGACACAGACCTCTGCTGCTGCATGGCCATGGACTCAGACATGGCCCTTAGCACAGGCCTGGACTTTACTATGGCCTCAGAGCCAGCTCCTCATATGAGACTGCCTCTCCACCCTGAGTCTCCAGTTCTACCTCTATAGTGCTCAGATCATTCCACCTCTCTTTCTTTCCTGTTCCTCCACCACATACACTGTAGTAGCTCCCACTGTAGATTGGTCCCATGGCTGGGTTATCTTCTACTAGTTTCCCCCCCCCCTTTTTTTTTCATATTCTAGAATTTCCCATTTTTTTCTCCATCTTTATTAAATTGGGTATTTCTTATTTACATTACAATTGTTATTCCCTTTGCTGGTTTCCGGGCCAACATCCCCCTAACCCCTCCACCTCCCCTTCTATATGGGTGTTCTCTCCTCTCCATCCTTCCCCCATTACCACCCTCCCCTCAACAATCCCGTTCGCTGGGGGTTCAGTCTTGGCAGGACCAAGGGCTTCCCCTTCCACTGGTGCCCTTACTAGGCTATTCATTGCTACCTATGAGGTTGGAGCCCAGGGTCAGTCCATGTATAGTCTTTGGGTAGTGGCTTAGTCCCTGGAAGCCCTGGTTGGTTGGCATTGTTGTTCATATGGGGTCTCAAGCCCCTTCAAGCTCTTTCACCCTTTCTCTGATTCCTTTAACGGGGGTCCTGTTCTCAGTTCAGTGGTTTGCTGCTGGCATTCACCTATATATTTGCTGTATTCTGGCTGTGTCTCTCAGATGAGATCTACAGGTTCCTGTCAGCCTGTACTTCTTTGCTTCATCCAGTATCATCCTGAGTGAGGTAACCCAATCATAGAAAAACACACATGGTATGCACTCATTGATAAGTGGATATTATTTAGCCCAAATGCTCCAATTACCTTAAGTATACAGAACACATGAAACTCCTTCTTTAAAAGGGGAACAAGAATACCCTTGGGAGGGGATAGGGAGGCAAAGTTTAGAACAGAGGCTGGAGGAACGCCCATACATATACAGCCACCAAACTAGATAAGGTTTTTCCCTTTTTTAAGATTTATTTTTATTTATTTTTTCAAAACAGGGTTTTGTTATGTAGCCTTAGCTGTTCTACAACTAGGTCTGTAGGCTAGTAGAGACACAGAGATCTATCACCTCTTTTACAGAGAGTTGGGATTTTGTTTGTTGTTTTGGTTTTGTCTCTTTGTTTTTTGAGACAGGGTCTTTCTGTAAAGCCCTGGCTGTCCTGGAATTTGCTTTCTAGACCAGGCTGGCCTCCAACTGGGATAATCTGCCTGTCTCTGCCTCTCTACTGCTAGAGTTAAAGGCATTATGGCCTGCATGTGCTTTCTTTAAAGAGAATGACAGGTGAATCAATAAATGGTTGTCTGTGTTACTTGTTTGGGGCACTGACCTTGTGCATGTTGGATAAGCTTTCCACCTTTCGTTGAATTACAGCCCCAGCCCACAAAATTCTACAGAGACCAGTTACTTTCTTTTGTGTGGTTGGGTTCTGGATATCCTGGTTAGTTTGCTGTTTTTTAAATTTTTTTTATTTTAATTATTTGCTTGTTTAGTCAACTTGGCTCGAACTAACAATATCCAAGAAGATAATTTTCTAGAAACAACCCAGTAAGCAGCGGTCCTCCATTGCCTCTGAATCAGCTCCTGCCTCCAGGTTTCTGCCCCAGCTCTGTGACAGAATCTCTGTGACAAGTGCTTTCTTTCCAAGTTTCTTTTGGTGATGGTAGTTTTGTTGTTGTTTTCAAGTGCTTTCCTTTCCAAGTTTCTTTTGGTAATGGTAGTTTTGTTGTTTTCTTTTTAAAATTTATTTAGTTTACATGTATAAGTGTTTTGCCTACATTTATGTATGTGTATCACGTGTGTGCCTAGTGTCTAAAGAGGTTAGAATAGGGTGTTAGATTTTTTTGGAATTTTATTTATGGTTAAGGGTTATAGGAACTGAACCTGGGTCCTCTGTGAGAGCAAAAATTCTCTTAACCCCTGAGCTGTCTTTCTAGTCCCTGGTAATGGTGTTTAACAATTACAAAATCCCTAAGAGAGACCCTGGGTATAATCTATTAAGGTTGACAAACCTGTTTGTTTCCTAGATGTAGTTTGAAGTCTTATAACACTTCTTCCAAATGTTTCTTGGTGAATGTGTTATGTAGAATAATTTGTCCTATTACAAAGTGAGTTGAGGGCTAGGCTGTAACTTGGAGATAGAACATGCCTTCCCATTGATGACATGCCAAAAAAAAAAAAAATAAGAGAACAAGAAAATGGGTGGAGTAGAATTTTACTTAAAGAAGTTACAGTTTTAGTTTTATTCTGTTGTTATTAATGAAAGGACTGGTTTGTCAGTTTGGTGTAAATTAGTATTTTCCAACTTTTTTTTTTTTTGAGACAAAGTTTCTCTATGTAGCCCTGGCTGTCCTAGAACTCTTTCTGTAGTCCAAGCTGATTTTGAACTCTACTTTCCTCTACTTCCCAAGTGCTGGGAGTAAAGGTGTGTGCTACCACTACCCAGCTAGTATTTTCCACCTTTAAAATGTGGGTAACATTTAAATTTGCATGATATAGTTGATATCTTTTTAGGAATTTGAAAAACGGATAACTTAGATTTTATTGGGAGTGGTAACTATGCTAACTTGCTAAAATTGAAATAATATTCATTTACTAAGTTTATTAAATGAAGTGGTTGTAAGAACAATTTTGTCTATTTTCTTTAGAGCTCAGTTCCCCCAAAATTATAAAAGCGGGAAAACTCAAGACAAAGAAATCCAACAAGGTATGCTTTTACAGGAAGTATTTTTTTAAAATCATTTTGAAACAATTCTGCTTGAAAGTCTGATCCTTGAAGTGGTCCTAAGATCACTGAAGTTTTACTTCAAAGTGGTTGAAAGTCTACATATAAATAAATATAGGTAATTTTAAAAATTACTATTGCTTTATTTGATTTTGTTATTTCTTTTTGCCCTGTCGTTCAGACAGGATCTCACTACATAGCCTTGGCTGGCCTGGAATTCAAAAAGGTCACCTGCCTCTGCCTCCTTACTGGGATCAGAAGTGTGTACTGCTATATCTAGCTTTTCGCTTTTGCTGAGACAGGGTCTCCTTGTAGCCTGGGGTTAGCCTTTTTCACCCATGATTGATACCAAATTCCTGTTCCTCCTAAGATTGCTGTCATGGACCACCATGCTATGCTACAAAACTACCTTTAGCAATTTTTTTCTCTTTAAAAATTCTAAAAATCATTTTCAGTTATAACACTTATTACTTTTTTAGGCTAGTGACTTCAGTGATATGGCAAACTGGCCAACACCAGGTGAATTGGTTAACACGGGGGTGAGTGTTTTCCTTTAATTCTGTTTTAAAAAGAAAATTCTTATTTCAGCATTACTGTGATGGGTATACATGAAGATTTGGCTCACCAGTAGGAGTCTTTTGACTTCCAGCATCTTTTCCTACAAAGTAATATTAGTAATGAATTTGGTGCCTTAACATTTACCCCAGAGTGTATTTTTATAATAATGATCACATATAAGTTATAATAAATCAATTTTACATTTTATATGATCATATCTCTTGATAAGAAGATGGTACAAATTTGATAGCTATTCTTTTCATAGTTTTACCCAAATTTTAAGATAATTTCATTTATATTTCCCTAACTGGCTTATCCTCAAGAGTTGGGGTGAGGTGTTTACATTTTGTTCTATGGTCTTTTTTTTTCCGAAAAAGGATTAAATTTTATTTTTTAACTAAAGAAACTAGATCTACTTAATATATTTAAGTATTTTGCCTGTATAGGCACCATGTGCATAATTGGTGCCTATGGAGGTCAGAAGGACTGCCTGGAACTGTATAATTAAAGGTGGTTGTAAGAAACTGAGTGCTGGGACTTGAACTCAGGTCCTTTGTAAGAGTTAAAACATGCTCTTAACTGGTGAGCCATCTCTTCAGCCCCTAATCATTAATTTTTTTTAGGGGAGTTTGTTTTTTATTTTTGAGACAAGGTCTCTATATATAGCTCTGACTGTCTGAACTCACTCTGTAGATTAGGCTGCCTTCAAACTCATTGTGATCTCTCTGCCTCTGCCAATAAAATGCTAGGATTAAAGGAATAGATCACTATACCCAGCCTTAATGTGATAGGCTGTTATCAGACTGTGCATGTAAACTCATTACCATGACCAGAAAATAAGCTTGGCTCCTGCTTGCAAGTGTTGCAGCCATCCCTGCCATCTAGCAAGTCCCGATAAGCTGTCTCCTACTATAAATTATATTTTCTGTGTATGTTGAATACTGTAGGAAGCACTGTTCTTTCTGGCTTACTCAAGTACTGTTATCTTAAAATTATGCTTTTTTGTGTCAGTAATATTTCAATTCACAGTTGTAACACGGTTCACTCATTTATTTTGATTTGAGTTATTGTAAATGAAACTCTATAAAGCTTTTGCACAGAAATTTCCTTTTTTCCCCCATAGTAGATAACTAGGGAAAAGAATGGCAAGATCATATCCTAGCTATTATTTAGTTTAAGTAATTGCCAAACTTGTTCCCAGTGGTGATATCTTAGAATTTCAGTTACTTCACAGTCTCAGTACTCTTAATTTGGTCAGTTATTTTTTAAGAAATGATTTATTTTTATTTTATGTACATCTGTGTTCTTCCTGTTTGTATGTATGTGAGGGTTTCAGATCTCCTGGAACTGGAGTATATAGATAGTTGTGAGCTACCATGTGGGTGCTGGGAATCGAACCCCTTCCTTTGGAAGAACATCCAGTGCTCAACCATTGAACCATCTCTTCAGCCCAAGTTGGTCAGTTTTTTAAAGCTATATCCATTGTGATAAATATGTGATTAATTTGCACTTCTTTGATGAATGATGGCAGCATATTCATGTGCTGGTGAAATTGGGTATCTAACCTTTACCTTATGCATACTATTAGACAAGTGTCCTACTCCCCAGGTTTTTACTTTTGGTAAGTTATTTGGTTTTGCATTTTAAAGCAATATTTAGCATAGGTATGTTGACTGTTTTTTTAGTGAAATGCTAATAAAAATGATTCTATTCAGAACACTTTTTTGGGGGGGGGCAGTCTCAGAGTGTTATCAGCCAAGGAAATAAAAAGCCACAAATTAGAAAAGAAAAAGAAGAGAAGATTGAAAAAAGAAGCAACAGTGAGAGCAAAGAGAACCGGGAAGCAAAACTAGATGGTCCTATTGAAAACGTCAGCGAGGATGAAGCTCAGTCAAGCAGCCAGCGGAAGAGAGGTGAGCTGGTCTGAGTCTATTTTAACTTGAAGTTTTGAAGACTGCATGCTGATGAATTGTAGTTATGTCTCTTTGTCATCACATGTTCAACCTCCTGAAGTAGTGACTGATTTGGCCTGTTTGGTCTTCTGGCCTGTCCCCACCACTTATTTATTTTTGCATTTAAACTCTATTCTGTACCAAAAAAAAAAAAATGGAGTGAAATTCTTTATAGATTCTCTTGCAGATATATTCTTGGATTATAGTCTTTTCTTAAATTTATATTCAAATTACTCCCTGCATTTCTGAGAAAATGAAAAAATTGGTTTTCTAAGAGAAAAAGTGAAAACAATTTTAGTCAGTGTATGAAGGATTTTTTGGTTTTATTTTGTTGTAGCACAGAGTGGCCTGGAACTTTCTTTTGTCTCCAACAATTTTTTTTCAAGATTTTATTTTTAATTATGTGTGTGCAAGTGTGGGTCAGTGTATGGGTATATGCATGTGGGCACAGATAGCCATAGAACTTAGAAGAGGGTGTTTGATCCCTGGAGTTGTAGGCAGTTCTGAGTTCTTCAACATGAGTTCTAGGAGTGGAACTGGGTCTTCCAGAATAGCAGTTTATGTTCTTTAACCCCTGTGTCATCAATTCTCCAGCCCCAATTTTAGTCAGGGTTTTCCCTGAAAAGGTTAAGTTATGAAGGAAAAATTTACTGCCCTAAATTCTTTTCCATTTTTTTCCTGGACTCTTCATATCTTCGGGTGTTTAGGGGCAAGCTTGGTGAGAGCCTATACTCATTCAGGGTTCTGAGTCTAGGATGGTCAGCAAGAGAGAGAGAGGCAATGTTCGGGTAACTTGAGATGAAGAGGGTGATTGCTTTAGGCAGGCATTTACTCTGCAGTGGTGAAATGACACACGAAGGTATCATAGGTGTAGCCCGTGGCACTTAACTTCATGGCTGTCAGGACCAATATATATCCTAAGCACATACAGCACTTACTTGATTCATTGTCTTTTAAAACTTGTTTATTTGAGGCAGGCTTTTTCTGTACAGTTCTGGCTATCCTGGAACTCACTATGCAGACCAGGCTGGCCTCTCACAAATATTGTCCTGCTTCTGACTCCTGAATGCTGGGATTAAAGGGATAGAGGTGTGTACAGCCATGACTGAGTTTTTATTAAATAATTTTATATTTTATAATAATCCTTTATTAAATAATTGTAAGAGTTAAGGACTAGGTTGCTTTGATCTACTAAGCAAAGCTTGACTTAGAATAAGCAACTGTTAAACATTTCTCCCTGTTCATTAACTGCTTTGTCACTTAACATTTTTCTTGCTTTTTCTATAATAGTGTTCATGGCTGTCTAGAATTCATACATATGAAAGACCCGTCATTTTGCTTTAGTTTGTCTTTGTTGATTTTTGTTGATTTAGTTGAAATTGATGAGTCAATACTGTTAGGCGTTCTCTATATAGCCAGATAAATTTAAGTCATATTTAAGCCATGAATTGTGCACCTACTGCATGCTTTTTTTTCAATGAAGATGATATTAACTTATATTATATATTTTTCTTGGTTTCTCAATACAGGGTTTCTCTGTGTGGTTCCTGGCTGTCCTGGAACTCACTCTTTAGACCAGGCTAGCCTCCAATTCAGAGCTCATCTGCCTCTGCTTCCCAAGTGCTGGGATTAAAGGCATATACCACTACCCAGTGAAAAATTTATATTTTATCGATGGGGGTGGCTGCATACACATGCCACTGTATCCACGTAGAGGCCATAAAACAACTTGCAGGAGTTGCCTTGTCTCTACAATGTGAGTTCCAAGGATTCAACTCTGGTCTGAAGCTCAGAAGCACTTTGGTGTATATGCAGAGCCAGCACATGAACCCAGCATGTATTTTTTTCTTTGTTCATTTATTTATTTAATTTGTTTACTTGAGACAGGATTTCTCTACATAGTCCAGACTGGCCTGGAACTTAACTATATAGACCAGGCTTGCCTCAAAACTCACAGATATCCCCTGTCCTTGCTTCTGAGGTAAGGTTTGCACCACCATGCCTGGTTTCTTTTTGACTTTAAAGAAGGGCTTGAGGGACTGGGCGGTTAGCTCAGGCCAAAAAGTGTTTGGCATCCACACAGGAGGACCCAAATTTAATCCCCAGAACCCACATGAAAAGTGAGGTATGAGGGCAGAACTTGTGAGTTGGAGACAGGTTTGGTAGGGCTCACTGGCCAGCCAGTTTAGCAGAATTAGTGAGAAATGAACATTTTTTCTGAGGACAACTCCAAAGGTTGTCCTCTGATCTCCATGTACAATATGCATGTATAACATATGCTCATGCATGTGCATACACAAATAGTTTGGGCTACCATTCATTTGGAAAAATTTGAGGCCAGCCTGCCTTTGTGAGTACAGAGCCTGCTAAGACTATAGTCAAGACCCTGTCTTGAGAAACCAAAAGATAAAGTAGTCAAAGTTGGGATTGGGTTGGGAGGGTGAGCAGTAACATGCAGACTTTCTAAAACAAAACCATTTTATGGTTTTGGTTGTTTGGTTATTTGAATTTGAATTTTCAAGACATGATTTCTCTGTGTAGCCCTGACCATCCTATATATAGAGTTCCATAGAGCAGGCTGGCCTCTAACTTAGAGATCCACTCAGCTTTGCCTGAGTGTCCCTACTGCTGCATCTATTTGAGTGTGTGTCCACAGCATGTATGTGCAGGTAGAAGGCAACTTGCAGGAGTCAGTCCTCTCCTATATGGATTTTAAGGGTCAACTTTGGTTTGTCAGCTTTTTGGAAGGTGCCTTTACCTGCTGAGCTATCTTACTGCCATAATCTTTTTTTCTTTTAAATATATTTTTTAAAGATTTATTTATTATATATAAGCAGACTGCTGCTGTCCTCAGACACATCAGAAGAGGGCATCAGATTTCATTATAGATGTTTGTGAGCCACCACGTGGTTGCTGGGATTTGTACTCAGGACCTCCGGAAAAGCAGTCAGTGCTCTTAACCACTGAGCCATCTCTCCAGCCCTAATCTTTTTTTCTTAAAGTACTTTGCCCTCTTTTTTGTTGTAAATCTTTTTAACTTTGTAGAAAATAGATATCAGGTATAATAATATTTTTTTTTTCTTTTTTGAGACCAGGTCTCTCAATCTACTTCTGGCTATCATGAGGCTCACTGTGTAGCCCTGGCTGGACTTAAACTCACAGAAATCCACTTAGTTTTGCCTCCCAAATGCTGGAAATAAAGACATATACCACCATGCCTAGCAACCAAGATAATTTTAAAGTTACCAACCAGTCTCTAACAGAAGATTCTTTTCTCCTCCTCTCCTGCCCTCTCCCTTCCTTTATCCTCCCTTGCCTTCTGTTCCTACTTCTGCCTTCCCTTGTCATTTGACCTTTTATTCAGACAGGGCCTTTTTGGGTTCTAATCTGGCTTTGAACTATTAATCCTTTGCCCCAACACCCAAGTTGATGGAATTATAGTCCTGAACCACCCACCACACCTGTTGTTTTAGTTCCCTTTACAAGTGGATGGATTCATTTTTTGATTTTGATTATGGTTAAAAGATAGTCTTTGGTGGGGAAGTCATGGAGGCAGGATCTGGAGTTATTGGCTTTTGTCATTCCCAGGCAGTAGGAAGCCAAAAAGCTTTTGCCCTGCTCTTTCTCATGTGCCCTGGCCTATAAAATAGTGCTGGCTACTATTAACTCTGGCCCACCTTAATTAACAGACTCTAAAAAAATCTTATAGATTCTTATAGAGGCTTGTTCCTTGATTATTCCAAATACCTTCAAGTTGACAATTGATATTAAACATCATCAAGTGGACACTCTTTATTCCAGTAGTTGTAAAGCAGATGGATCTTTGTGAGATGGAGCTCCAGAGTGAGACCCAGTTATGGAAAAAAAGAGAAAGAAAGAAAGGAAAGAAGTGAAATTAACAGCATCATTTTTTTTATTAGATTTTTTTTGATGTGTATCCCAGGATATTGAAATCCTCCTGCCTTAGCCTCTCCGGAGCTAGAATTACAGGCATGAGCCATTTTGTTCAGCTTCTTTTGTCTTTTGTCTGTCTTTAATATTGACCAGTAATAAATACTGGTAATGTCATGTCAAGAAAATTGTATCAAGGAGGAAATATCTTATACTTATTCCTCACCTGCTTTTGAGAAACTTTTTATTAGTAGTAATACTAGACAAATGACTACTACAGTGTTCTGAAGCCAAAGTCTCTGGGTTTGTTTTTATAATTTTGTGTGCTTATGTATTTATGTGTATATGATTTGTGTATGCATGCATAAGTGTATAGAGGCTGGTTACTCTCAGTTTTATTTCTCTTACTGAACCTGAAACATATTGATGGGCAAGCCCCAGGGATCCTCCTTTTTCTGCCTCCCCATCCCTGAGTGTTGGCATCATAGGCCTGGCTTTTATGTAGGTGCTGGAGGTGACACTCAGGGCCGTGTACTTAGCTAGCAAGTAATTACTAATGGACTCATCTTCCCAACTCCTGGGATGTTAGTTCAATTGATTTTTTTTTTTTTTGTAGTTTACTGGCTTTTCACTTGCTAGTTAGAAATAATTTGCACAAACTTAGTGAAAGATAGGTCTATAAAAATAAAAAGAATTCTTTTGGTATTCTACATACAGAAAATCATTCAAAGGCAGACTGAATCTTTAATTAAAATTCAGAGTGCTTTTAGAATTACACAGCCTTCATGAGAATTGTACATCATCATGAAACAATTTTGTTTTGTTTTATTTTCAAGCTAATAAGCACAAATGGGTACCACTCCACTTAGATGATGTGAGACCAGACAGCCAGGAAAGACCTGGGTCCCGGAACAGCTCTAGATGTCAACCTGAAGCAAATAAACCAGCGCACAACAATAGAAAAAGTGATACACGAAGTAAGTATCATTTCAAGAGTGCCGTGAATTTGAACAAACATAGCTTTAGTGCTTACCATTGGAACTATGTAGAGTAAACTGCAGACACATCTAAGTCTACATATCTTCAGCGGACATGTCTAAAGAATAGTGCAATTATGGCACCTAACAACAAGGCTGAACACAATATAACTTATTCCAATGTTGGTGTTTTATCTTTTTGGTTTTCCAAGACAGGGTTTCCTTGTGCAGCCCTGGTTGTCCTTAGAATTCTTTCTGTAGGCCAGGCTGGCTTCAAAAACTTTGTTGTAGGCCTCCTGAATGCTGGGATTCGAGGTATGTGCCACCATCTCCTGGCTTAATTTTATATCTTATTTTATATTTTGAGACAGGACTTTACTATTTAGCTTACTCTGTAGCCAGGCATGTATGTATCTGACCTCAGATTTGTGATTTCCTGCCTCGACCCCTTCGAGTGCTAGGCTTACAGACAGGCGCTATCACTCCCTTAATCTCCACCATTGTCTTAACAGTTCCTTTGCTTTGACTTCCTTGACATTGATTTTTTTCTTTTTTATAAGACAATTGAATGATGATGGTAGTGATTATGGTTTTTTTTTGAGACAGGGTCTTTCTGTGTAATCCAGGCTGACCTTGAATTCAGAGATCGGCCTGCCTCTGCCAATTAAAATTTTGGAATTAAAGGCATAAACTGTTCCCTGCAAGATAATAATTGGTTTTAAACAGATATTTTTTTTTTTACTTTGGGCTATGTTTTGAGTCATGTTTCCTTATGATTAGTTTTTAATTACAAATTATTAGTAGAAATACTTTTCTTTTTTTAAGACAAGGTCTCTGTATAAACCAGAGATCTATTAGCCTCTCTTATTTCTCGAGTGCTGGGATTAAAAGTGTGTATCACAGTGCCTGGCATCTAAATACTTAGATGATATTTATGTTTCAATAGCAAACTTTTTGTGAGTTTATTATGGTATAATGTAAAATGAGGCCTACTTTGGGTTAAGGTAGGACTATTTGGTTTAACTGTTCTGGATATCACTGAATATTGTTGTACAGATTGGCCTTGAACCCAAAGTCCTCCAACCTCCCAATAGCTAGGATTGTAGGTGTATAGCCATTTTTGGCAAGAATATTTTAGGGGCTGGAGTGATAATTAAGAATGTTTACTTCTTTTGAAGTGGTGTTAGGTTCCAGCATGACAACCACCTATAACTCTTGTTCCAAGGATCCAAGGGTCTCTTCTAACATCTGTGGGCTTTTCTTCACATGTGGTAGACATAAATCCATATACAGACACATAAATTACAAAGAATTTTAAACTGTCATAGAAGATGGGGTTATAGGGTCTAGGGCTTTCAGTTGGAGAGATAATGCTGGATGTCCTTTCTGAAGAATGCATAGATGTGGGGTGTGGGCTAATGAGTGGAAGTGGGGGGTTATGGAACACATCTGAACAGCATACGGTAATTCCTTCTTTCTCACTCTTGTCTAACCACCATCAAAAATCTTTGTTGTAAGCCATGGCGGTTCACCTTTAACAGCACTCATGAGGTAGAGGCATAGGGATCCCTGAGTTTGAGGATAGCCTCTTGTATACAGAGTGAGAGTGGGAGAATATTATAGATACAATTCTCTTGTTCTTTTTGTCTGGATTTTTTATGTGATTTCAGTTTTCCTTTTTTAAAAAAGCATGCCTTTTATTTGAATGGTAGTATTTCTTCCTTACATGTTTTGTAGAAAGTATTTTTAGGGAAGTTTTATGTATAAATACAATAGCCATGGAGCATTCTAAATATGTATATAACATTATTAGCATATTATTGTCTTTCTAGTATGTTGTTTACTTAATACATAATGTTTTCTATATGCTCAGCACCTCCTTACCCCAACCCACTTTTTATGCTAAAGATATTGATAGTAACCTTGGATTCTTGCTCTTTAAATACAGCCTGGCTACTATCAACTAGGATAGAAGGATGTGGTAGCTGCTGCTTAGTGATCTCATCACTATGGCAGGTTTATGCAGGAATTTCTAGGAGTTCAAGGCCAACCCGGGCTACCAAATCTGACACTACCTTAAGGCCTGGCGCTTGTTAACGCCTGCCTTTAATCCCATCACTTGGGAGGGCAGCCCCAGGCAGCTCTCCAAATTCAATGCCAGCAGCCCCACCTACATAGTGATTTCTTATCTAAAAAAAAAAAAAGACCCAAGAGAGGGGGAAGTGGGTGACTGTAATTAAATACATTGTATGCACATGAAAAGAATAAATAAGAGGTGCTTTTAAATTCAAAGAGGAAAAAATGGGGGAGAAAGTAGTTACTATATTTCATAGAGATCATTATTTTATTGTAAATTTGAATGTATTAAATATTTTTATTTGAAGGTTGGAGACGGGATAGAGAAAAGAGAGATGATCAAGATGAAGTATCCAGTGTGAGAAGTGAGGGTGGTACCATCCGAGGTTCCACTAGAGGCCGGGGAAGAGGCCGGGGCCGAGGAAGAGGCCGAGGTCGAGGAAACCCTAGATGTAAGACATGAGGTTTTTTTTCCCCCTCTGTTAAATTAGGTGAACTTTGAAAGAAAATTAGCAATTATCCTTTTTTTCAATGTTGCCCTATATTATGTTAACATTTTTTTACATTTTATTTTTATGTGTGTGGTTTAGGTCAGGGTGCCATGGTATGCATGTGGAAATCTGAGAACAAATTGCAGGAGTTGGTTCTCTCTATGATGTGACACCTGGAGGTTAAATGCAGGCTATTAGCTTGGTGACATGGGCCTTTCCCTGCTGAGCTATCTCAGTGATCCTCTGGCAGGATGGGTCAGCAAATCATTTTAGTTTGATAGTAAATTTAGTTTTTGTGTTTGAAGTTTTTAATTTTGGATTTCTTTTTGTGGTTACTGCTTATTTTTTAATTTGTGATCACCTTTCTTTTACTTTGTATCCAGTGAACTTTGATTATTCATATGGTTATCGAGAGCCAGGGGAAAGGACTGAGCAGCCATTTCCTACAGAGCTTAACACCAGCATGATGTATTACTATGATGATGGCACAGGTGTGCAGGTGTATCCTGTGGAAGAAACACTGCTTAAAGAGTACATTAAGCGCCAAATGTAAGTACATGTCAAAGACAGAAGGCACTCACATCTGTTTCAGTAGCAAATTTATTATATATCTGACTTATCATATTTTCAAAACTGCAATAGTAAAATTACAGAATGGGAATATTATTTTGATTTTTTTCTAAGAGATTGACAAAATAGGTGTCTACAAACTTTTCTTTTTGTTTATATGCCTGTCATTTAAGAGTAGTTGAAATGTCATTGCGTAATGAGTAAGTATGAAAAAATGTAAGACTAAAACTTCTTCATATTATTTAAAATAAGTAAAATATGTCTCATTTGCAAATAGGTAATTGAAATTTGCAAATGAGCTGGGTGTGGTGGTACATGCCTGAAATTCTGAGGAACATTGCTGAGTTCAAAGCTAGCCTGAGACGCAGAGCAAAACCCATATGATAAAAAGCAAAACAAATATGAAAAAAATAATAAAAACACTTGTAAATGATTAAAATAGTGCCTGATGTTTCAAAATTTAATAGCAACTGATGGCTGCATTGTCTTTTATCTTTTAAGCTCTGAATTCTTCATGGCATCTATTAAAGGAGAAATATTTTTAAATCATACACTAGTCCTCTGTAAGAACTCTGCTTATTCCAAATATATATTTTGCATATCTGCATGGTATGTTTATATCATGGAAATTACAAAGAATACAAAACAAGCCCCCCAGGAAACCCCACAACTTTCCCAAGTAATTTGTGTAACCAACTGGGTAAAATCTTACTTTTCTACCTTACATGATGAAGGAAAATGGTCTATTTTTGAGAGGGCATAAGCATTTAAAATACACACATTTATATATATATATATATATATATGTATATATATATATATATATATATATATATATATATATATATATATATATATATATATATAAAAAGGATGGGACCCTCCTCTGTAACTAGACTTTATTTTTTTCATTGGTGTCAGCCAGTCACCTTTGGTTGCCTTAGTAGTGGTAGATGTGATGGGCTACCAGTACAGAGCAACTTGCTTATTTTGTTCTTGCTTCCTTTGTTATGGTTGACACAAAACTAAGCAAAGGGCCTTTTTGTGGCCAGAAAGTGCCTGTCAACTTCATACCATTATTCCTGTCTTCTTTTGTAACTCTTACTGCTAGGTCCTTCTGAGACCTGACAGTGAACATGCAACTCCATGTCAGGATAATCGGCATCCACTGTGCTCATGAGTGAGGGAGGAGCAGAGCTGCTTCCTTGTTGACAGTTTCTGGTCATGCAGTGTAGAATGCAGAGCTGCTAAGGTAGGACATGTATGTCCCCTAGGACACTGAGCAAAATGTCAGACATTGGCCATGACTCTTTTTTGTTGTTTCAGTGGCAGGGTTTTTGGCAAACATCCATGGAGTGTCTCTTAGAGATGCGGGTTCACACTTTGCTCACTGTAGTGGTCAGACTGTTTCTAGTCTGTACTTAGAGAGGTGAAGTGATGGATTAGGTCTGCATTTGCATTTTTGTCCTTTTCTCCTTTTTAAAGTTTTTATTGTACTTTGATGCTAAATATTATTTTACCATTACTACATTCTAACCAACTGAGTGAACTAGGTAGATGAAAATATATTTTAAAGTTGCTTTATTATTCCTAATGGATAGTCTTAGTCACTTTAAATGAAAAATTTCTAACAAATGCTAAATGGTGTTTTTATTTTTATTTATTTTTTTCCTTTTGAGATAGGCACTCATAGAGTGACTGAAACTTCTGGTCCCTCCTGTCTCAACTTTCAAGTACCCGCTACTTTGTCACCACACTGGGCTAAATTTTAACACTGATCAATCTCTTGTCATTCAAATTTATAGATTAGTATGTTTGTAACCCAGTACAGACTATAGCTAATAGTGATTTGTGGATTTACTTACGTAGCTTTGGTTTTCACAATGGATCAATTACTACTGATTTAGGAAACTGCATTAAATACGGTTCTAACTTATGACTACATCAGATGGCTAGTATAATGTCCCAGGTTTTGTAATCTCAGACATTTCAAGATCCTGAGGCAATGGGATTAGGCATTTGAGGTGGAATAAAAGTCAGAACACACAATTTATTAGTGTCACCCAGATGTCAGTAAATAAGCTCTATGAGAACTTTGCACCTTGACTGATGAATATTACACAGGACAGATTTAGATCATATGTTTTTAAAGTATTTTCCCCCTCTCCCACAAGTGAAATGTTATTCCTAATCAGTTAATATTTAGAGGTGCTTAGTTATTCAAGGTTAGAATTTGTCCTAAGTAGTTCAAGGTTACCAAGTAATGGAGTTAGTTGTACACTAAAGAGTGTGAAATTGCGTGCTTTCTCCTACCTTGCTGCCTCCCAAGAACTTTCTCTGGGCTTGGGAAGCTAGCTTTAGGACTGTAGGATTGCCCATTATAATGTAGCCATGGGTCTCTTTATCCCACCTGGGACCCCGATCTCTGTCTTTAGAGTCAAATTATTTTCTTTTTTACTATATGGATGCTGTACTTTAAATGTATGTTTTCCACTTCATTAAAAAAATTTTCCTTCTGGGTCTTTTATGACTTATCTTTTAAGTTTATTGTCTTTGGCTAGACTGATAGTTGCCTGTTTAGAATCTGTCTGGGGCAAGGTTAAGTGGATCTGTACTTAAATAACTCTAACCCCAAATTATCTAAGCATTGTCTGTATCTTTTCTCTTCATGGACTTAGTTCATGGAGCCAGTGATATGTCTTTTTTAGATATATTATATTATTCTTCCCTTTGTTTGGAAATGCTGAGGACCAAAAAGCTTGGGCTTCTATGACTTATGCATATGTTACTGTGTTGGCATGATTTTTACTTAGTTGTGTGCTGGTTGCTAAGGGTCCTAATATACAATGTTAGGGTGTTGTTATTTTGGGGGTAGGGGGACAAAGGACCTTATGTTTGAGTATGAATCAACAAAAGATACTCTCAAGTGCTCTGTTCTTTCCAGTGTTTGGGAGGTAGTAAACTGATATATTTAGTTTTGTTATTATTTAGGGTTTAATGAAGCAGGTGGAGGTAACTTTGCCATAGGATCTTTCAGTGAATGACTCATTGAAAAATTCAGTGCTGTAGAATTTTCACTTACCCAGCAAGTATATGTCTGTATTCTGAACAATATAAACATGGATTTTTAAATTATATTTTAATTTGTTAGACATAAGTTTAGTTAAATGATTATCATTAACTTTTAATAAGTTTCTGCTTGTGTGCAAAAGAAATTTATCAATTGAGCAGGGTTTTGCTTGGTCTCATGTTTGCCATGTGCTATATTATGTTCCATGTATATTTTGCCTAACATGTAAATATAGCAGTATTACTAACCAGAGGAGAATAATTTGATAAGTTGTTCTAAGCAGTGGGTACACGTCTGTGTTGCCACATGAGTGGGTAAACTCGTCCTCTTTTCTTAGTGAGTATTACTTCAGCATAGAGAACTTGGAACGGGACTTCTTTCTTCGAAGAAAGATGGATGAGCAGGGATTTCTGCCCATTTCCCTGATTGCTGGTTTTCACCGTGTGCAGGCTCTCACCACAAACCTTAATCTCATCTTGGAGGTAAATATTTATTTAAAACAATAAAAAGTCAAACTTAAAAACTGTCCTTAAAAAGTGTTTAAAAAGGAGGACTACTCAGTGGTAGAGCATTTGGCCAATACACATGAGATCCTCTGTTTATCCCCAGAACTAGCTCCCTCCCCACTCCAAAAAAATAGGAAAGAAAGAAAAGTGGGCTGCTGAGATGCTTCCATGAGTAAGGGTGCTTGCTATCAACTCCGAAGACCTGTGTCCTACCCACAGAGTCCATGTGGTGGTGGAAGGAGAAAACCAACTTGTACAAGTTTTCCTCTGATTCCACATGTTCACCATGGCATACTTATGCAAGGCCACACTATACACACAACATGCGCACACACTATACAAATACTGGTTATGTGTTTAAAAAGTATGCTGACTAAGGTGTTGGGTAAGAATTGGTAAGTTCAAGACAAATCTGAGCTACAGAGCAAGACCCCTAGGACCTCCCCACTCCTAACTCCTAGAGAAGTATGCTAGGCATGGAGATTTAAAGCCACTCAGAAGTATAAATCCTTGAGTCCATATGTTCTAGGTTAGCTGTCATCTTAATAAAGATAATAAAAAGCTGTCAGTCAATAGTTCCTGAGTTCAGAGAAATCTCAGCTATTTCCTATTTTTAATGAGTCCTATTTTAAATGTGTTTCTTTGAAATCTTGAACCTTTAGTATTTTGAGGTCTTTAATCTTCTCTCAGACTGGTCTAAACTAACATGCAATTCTACTTACTAAATATTGAATTATCATGTGCTTTAGGAAACCTTCCTTCACATGAATGCACATGTGCACATGCTCACTCATGGATGCAGGGTTTCAGGTAGCTAGGCTTGTTTCAAACCTGTTGTCACTATGGAGCTGAGGCTAGCCTTGAACTCCCTATTCTGTCCCTACCACCAAAGAACTGTGTTACAGGTGTGGGCTTCTTTCTAGTCAGGAAGTTAATTGGAGAAAACCTTTCTAGCTGTGGTAATACTGCCTTTAAGTAAATCTGTGATTTTGTCTTCTTTCTAGAAATTAATTCTCTCAACATTTTTTATTTTCCTTTTTCTACGTATATGATAGTCCCTGTGTAGGCTCTTACATAGCACGTAGCAAGAATGATGATCTTTTGTCTTGTAGTTTTTGTTTTTCCCGATACCATATAAATTAGTAAGTTAAGATTTTGTAGTCTTTAATTCTTTTTCCTTTCTCTTTTCTTTTCCTCCCCCCCCAGCCCCCCCTGTTCAATAAAGCCCAGGCTGGGATCCTCCTGCCTCTGTCTCCCTGGTGCTAGCACTGCAGGTCTGAGGCATCACAAACAGCTGCTCCTGATCTTTGACGTCTCACAGTGCCTTTGGGATTGATTGCTTTGTTTTGTTTCAGCCCTCCCCTGCCTTGTGTTGCTGATCTCTGTTCTGTAGTACAGATGTCCCTCAGCATACCCATGCACTAATGGATGACTGTGTTCCATTTTGGAGATTGTAAATAAAGACTGAGGTCTCATGTGATTGTGTTTTCATTTATGCTGGGTAAATTCTTTTGACTGTAGTTGCTAGGATGTGTAATAACTTGCTCTGATTTAGTATTATCTACATAGCTAAACATTATGAATCAATTTCTGTAAAAGGTAGCCAGGCTGGCCTTAAACTCACAGAAATCCTGCCCTACCCTCCTGAGTATTGGTATTGCAGGTATGAGGCTCATGAGGTTCAAGCCTGCAGTAGGTCAGGTGACCCTTGTTCTGTAGCATTCCAGCTGGTAACTAAGGTCACTCTGGGGTAGCGGTAGGTTATTTGCTTCCATCCTAAATCTCGTGTTCTGCATCAACTGAATTTATGTCTGCTCATTTCCTTTGTCTCAGGTTCTCACAGATGCAGATCTTCAGCCCTAAGGGATAGATCTCTACATAGATCATTAGTACTTGCTATTTTAATACGGCAAACTGACATTTATTTAGCAGGTCAGTGAGTGGGCATGGTTAGCCATGGTGTGAGGTCAAAGGACAACTTTTAGGAGCTAGTGCTCTCTCTCCTTCCACCACTGAACTCAGGCCCTCAATGTCAGGTGTCTATACCAGCTCAGATATCTCGTTAGCCCAGGGCTACTTTCTCTTCCTCCTCTTCCTTTCTTCCCTCCCTCCTTTCTTTTTCTGAATCAGGGTTTCTCTTTGCTATGTAGACCAGCTGGCTTTGAACTGACACAGATCCTCCTGCCTCTGCCTCCCTGAGTGAGGGGTTAAAGGTGTGTACTCTCATCACTTTTTTTTCCTTTAACTGTATCATGAAGAAAAATGCCTAATTGGTCAGCTAGTCAGAACTTTGGACGCCCCCAAATATCAGTTAAAACAGGATCTGATTTAGGTTAAGCTTTGGAATTTATAAAAGTTCCAGTTTTTTTTTTTTTTTTAGACTTTTTCAGATTTAAGCTGCTTGAACATTTTGCATATAGCTGTTCCCTTTAGAATTTGTCTGCTTGTTTCTTTCACACAGGGTAGTAATCCTCTAATCCTCCTACCTCACCCTCCTTAGTGTTGAGTTTATAGGCATGTGCCATTATGCCTGGCTTTTGGTTTGCTCTAATTGTTTTAGAAGACATGAATAATGAATAACTAATTTCTTTTAATTTCTACCTGTTCATTTACTAAGGACAGAATTGTTTTGTTTTGTCTTTTAATTTTGGTGGTGGTGGGTCACTACCTGTCTCAATGCTTAACATTCCTGAATGAAGCACACATACAGCCTTTATATTTAATATGCCTTAATCAGCACAATAGCTGGCTACTGCCCAACCTCCACCACTGATAGAATCTACCTCCCCCCAATAATTCTGAGTTGAAACTTAATAAATTCTGTGTTCTGTCTTGGCTACTCTGGACCCAGAGGGCTGCCCATCTTGGCCACATTCTTCTGGCTCCTTCACACATTCTCTCTGATCATCTTTACACTATCTTGACCTCGCAAATTTCCCTTCCCTCCTCTAGTCCCAAGCCCAGGAATCTGCCTCCGTCTACCCTCCACAGACATTACCAATGACCCACTACCGGCAGGTTCCCAGAAGCTACATGCAGACAATGGTGTAAGCAGTTTTGGGGATCCAAATTAATATTAGAATACAAGCAGCATTGGGCCAAACCCAGTACACAGAATCCAAAGTCCTGTGCATGGACCACTAAGTGATTCCATAGGTTGTTTTCTACATAAAAAATCTATTCCACAGGATCTGTAACACAGTTTTTAACCTCACCTTTGGCCAGTAATAAGTCAGTTGTTTTCTTGTTAGTAATCAGTGTAGTTTCTTTTTGTATACTCCTCTTGAATTAGGGTCTTGCATAGCACAGATCTGACTTCAACTCATATCAAACTCACTATGTAACTTGGGAAAACTTTTAATTCTTGATCCTTTTATCCCTACCACCTGAGTGAGTGCTGCATTGCAGACACATATCACCATACCTGTTTTTTTTTGGGGGGGATTACTTGTGATAAAACTCAGGACATCAATCATGTCAGGGAAGAACCCTAGGAAGTAAGCTCTATCTTCAGCTTGTTAATTCACTTTTTTGACAGTGGGAGTTGGAGTACAGGGTCTCATGTAGTGCCACCTATCCTCAAGCTCACTGTAGCCTAGAATGACTTCGAGAACTTTGCTTACCTCTATTTATCTCCCACCCCCATTTCCTGAGTTCTGTTTCTGGTCTTTTGAGACAGAGTCTTAAGCTGGCCCCAAACTTGGCACAATCCTTTTGCCTCTGCTGCCCGATCACTGAAATTACAGACATGGACCAATATACCTAAAGGAATGTTCTATTGCTAAGACTAATTCACAGTTAGTCTTAGACGCATTAACTATGTTATTACAGCCTACTAACTTGAAGCTTTGCAATTTTTAGATAAGAATTTTTAAAGCATACAACTAAGACCTTTTGCATGTAACTTTAATGTGTAAATTTTCTACTGCCAGGCACTTAAGGATAGCACAGAAGTAGAAATTGTGGATGAGAAAATGAGGAAAAAGATAGAACCAGAAAAATGGCCAATTCCAGGCCCTCCTCCACGAAATGTGCCACAGACAGACTTCTCTCAGTTGATTGATTGTCCGGAGTTCATACCTGGCCAGGCCTTTGGCTCCCATACAGGTAACTGCTTTTACTAGTTCAAACAGTGTAAGAGTGGGCTGTTTGTGAGGTTTCCTATTTATCTGTAATCTGTTGTGCTTTCATAATAGCAAAGCTAAAGCTAATTAAATGACTCTTGGTCCTCCAAATTCTACTTAAGCTATTTCCTAGCTAAACTATAATTAATTATGCACAATCATAGTGTTTCTTGATCTTAGATATTTTTTGTGTATTATCTTGTGTGGACTTTCTTCCATTTTAAAATTCTACTAAATGACTGGTATATCACAGCACTTCTCTCTACCTAAACCTGAAAGAGCCAGCATTTGTACTCAAGACTAGCTAGCCTTCCTTTTTTTTGTTCCCAATGTACTTTAAACTTGTCTTGAAATATAAGATAACCCATATTCTAAAATAGTGTTGGGATTTTCTTTACCTGTGTTTTTGAGTTTCCAAAAACTATAGTGTTAATTTTTTGCCTGGTTCATTTTAAAGATAATTGCTCTTGGGAAAAATATGTGTGCTTAACCTTTTTTCAGTCAGGGTGATGATCTACTGATGCTCTTGGATGTCATGTGATCGGAATATACAGTGGAGTAGGTGACTCCCTGAAATACCATGTAAATATGAGAGCAAATCGTGCTGCAGAAGTGAGAGTGACCATACTGTCTTCTGTGCAAGAATGTCTACGCCCACCCCCTTGTGGAGAAGGTTGGGCCAGCCTGCAGTGGAGAAAACCACCTTTACGATAATGATGTGAGACAGACCAGAGGACTGCTGTTACTGTAGGAGCTTCTCCTTTCTATGTCATTAGCTTAGGCTGCACGGGCTACTTCATGGTGGGAAAGTTAATTGTTATCATTGGGGAAATACTGCAAATTCTATCTTTTGTTTCCAGGCATTTATACTTTGCCCAGATCAATAAAGCAGAAAAAGAGAGGATTGAGTAGCATTTCCAAAATTGTTAGGTCCTTTGCTATTTGACTTGCTCTTTAATATAGTATACTTTGCATAACTCACATGTTGTCATATTTCACATGTACTATAAGATGTATTAATGTGAATACTTAAGGGGTAAGAAATTTAAGTTAAATAAATAAGGGCATTTTTCCTTTATGCTTCAAAATTGTTTTAAAGGGCTTTTCTTTTTATTATTTTATTTATTATTGTGCACATATGTGTGTTTTTTGCGTGTGGGCATATGTGTGCCATGGTATGTATGTGTGGAGGTAAGAGGACAACTTTACAGAGTTGGTTCTTTATTTCCACTGTGGGACTCAGGTATTAAACTCAGGTGGTTAGATTTGCCCAGTAAGTGCCCTTACCTTCTGAGCCATGTCTCTGGCTTCAAAATTGTATCTCATACATTGGCATAAAAAAACTGCCTGCCTATCTATGTTCCTCAAACTGTAAACTGGAATAAATCCTTCTTGTCAAGAATTTGGGCACAGCAATGAAAAAAATAACTAATAAAGTTAGTACCAAGAAGTCGAAGTGTTGCTGTAGTAACCTATGTGGTATGTAGGCTGTTGGACCTGGTCCTCAGAAGGAATGTGAAAGAAGGATGCAGAGCTCAGTAGTCATTCTGAGTGGCTTATAGGAGACCAGCACACCAATGAGAACCTAGCAAGTGACCATTGTGCTCAGGAGAGGGGCAGGTAACACTGGAGAGTTGAGCTAAAGGCTATTTGTGTTTCCTACTGATGGAGAATATGGATGTATTCTGCCCATTCCTGAGAATGTAAGTCATAGAGCGATTTGCAGTTTGTTTGGCAGTGGCAGTTTCAAAACAGAATTATGTTTAGGCAAAGGCATATTTACTACTCACTGTGCTTATTCAGATCTATAGCAAGAGAAAGCAGAGAGTGAAAAATGTTCAGTGTGGGGAAGAAAGGAGTGCACCCAGCAGAGTGCACAGAGAGCTTTTTATACTTAAGGAAATTAGTGCCAAAGTGAGAAATTAAACATTACTACTAAGGCAGGGCAAGTGCCCGTAGTCTCAAATTGATTTGAAAGAAGAGAAACTAAACTGAGACTGGCTAATTTCTGCTATGTAAACAGACTTCTATGAGAAATGTTTAACAGGTTTGGAAGCCCAAGTATGTTGAAAGGCTAGTTATAGCACTCTTAAGCTACTTACAGGTAATAGGGGCCAGACAGCATCTCAGGCTGGCAGTAGAACTTGAATGCTTCATCAGCATGTAAAATGCAAGTTACAGGGTCATGGAAGCTTGCATCAGAAGCCACTGAAAAACTGTGTGGCAAAGGAGATTCTGAAACACCATTGTTTAAAGCTCTGTAAGGTCAAGTTGTAAACTAGACATCCAGGCTATTTATTGGAAGTTCCAGAATTGTGGAACACCTGCCAATGGAAACTGTAGTAGAATCATCCCATGAGAGAAGCTATATATATAGTACAGGTGACAACATTGGAGGGGTGTTGCTGTCCATGGTTTTTGGATCCCAGATGATAGTACCACAAGCCCCAGATGCTGATCATGGTATAGTGTTTCCCTGCTAGGTTTAGGTGTTACTTTGATCCAATCTTCCCTTGCTATACCCCATTCCTCTCTGTTGGAATGGAAATGTTTACACTATGCCTTTGTACATTGGAAGTATGTATCTTGTTTTCTGAAATTATAGAAACTCACGTTAAGACCTTGCCTTGCATCTCAGAGCCTTTGGGCTTTTGAACAATGTTGGGACAATTAAAGACTATGGTGACTTTTGAAGTCAGACTGAATTTATTTTGCTTTATGAGGCTATGGGAGTCAGAGATGAAATGTAATGGTTTAAAGTGATTTGTTTGAGAGTCAAGTTGACAAGGAGTGTACTTGTGATAATTAATCTTCATTGTTAACTTTGCTGGTTATGTCTGTGGGGGCATTTCCAGAGAGGCTTAACTGAAGAGGGAAGACCCATCCTAAACTGGGCTGGGTGCTTGGCCTGAATACCAGCATTCATCTTTGTGCTTCCTGACTGCAGACACAGTGTTTCCAGCCACCTCATGTTCCTATCTCCATGCCTTCCTGCCATCATGGATTCTGCCCCTCAAACTGTGAGCCAAAATAAATCCTTCTACCCTTAAGCTGCTTCTTGTCAAGTGTTTTGTTACAGTGACATAAAAAGATAGCCATATACTGCCTGTCAGTAAACAATTGAATAATTTTAGATATTTCTGTTTGAGACCAAAATATTTCCTTTGGTTTTATTCCTTTTAATGTCCATGTCCTTATTATAAAGGTATTTGAATTATAATTGCAAACCATACATACAATTTGTGACTCTTTAAATCACACTGAACTAGTTTCAGATGTTTTGTGACCCACAGTTTTTAGCTTTCCACGGGTGTTTTCTACCCATAATTTTGTCTCTCTATAATAATTAGGGTATGTTTTTAAAGAGAAGTGAAATTTAGGTTTCTATTCCTAAAGATTGAATGAATAACTGAAAAAAAAAAAGAAACTACGTGTAAAGTTGGGATCCTGAACAACTAGCTGGGAACGTTGGATAGTATAGAAAATAATTTTTATACAAGATGTATACTTGGGGTTCAAGATAATATTTTAACCATCTTAAGAACAAGTAATTGGGAATGTTTAGTAATATGGAAATATTTTTTCCACAAGATAGCTAAGATAGGTGAGTCAAGGTGGAGATGACTTTCCATTAACCATTCATCTATTATCAATAAAATTGCAATAAAAAAATCAAAGTTTTATATATTTTACCCTTTTAACCTATGTTCAGATGCATACAAAAAAGTCAGTGTAAATAAATGTCATGCTAATGTCAGATCTTTATATTATAAAGGACAAGCAGATGCTAAACGAGTGGGATGCTGGTAGAATCATGCTGATTCACATTAGCTCGTAGTAAATCTTCCTCCATTTCCTATAAATCTTCACATCTGACCTTGTTAGTCTACTTGTAGATTGTTTGGAGAATAGTGTGACACTGACACTGGAGAAAGAAACAAGGTAGGACTGTAGACAGCCTTCTTATGTAACCATAGGTGGAGATAAGGAGTGAAGCTTTTATCTAATACCCTTTAATAAATCAAATTCAGAGTATCTTAATGTTTGATTATGTTTCTGTGGCCTTTGTATGGTAAACTATTTTAACATAACTGATTCTTTTTATCACAGAAATTTAAATATCTACTTTTTCCTCTTTGGAGGTTGAATTGTGTAACACGAGTTGGCATTGCCAGCGAGCAGAAGATCTTAATCAGCACAAAAGGTTGATTTTGAGACTGGTAAGATAACTTCTGGAATGCAGGGTTTGCTGTGGGTGTGGTGTACTGTCAGCTCATGGTGTGTGAGAGGAATGGTTACTGTACAGGCTGTGGAGCTTCCTCTGAAAGCTTTATGTAGAAGTTCTTGAAGAATCCTCATGACTGAGAACTGTAGTCAATCCATAGTTAGGAGAAAAGCCACCCTAGATCTAAGTACACATTTTTCTTTGGAGAATCAGACTGACATTTTCTATTTAATATAAAATCAGCAAAGGTATATATTCACTCAAATTATACCCAAGGTGTTATATGGCCAAAAGCTTAAACTTTTGATTTTATGTTATTAAAAATAATTTAAGATACTTTAGTTATAAAATAAATTAGGAGTCCTGAAAACATGACAGAGTATATGTGTAAGTTTAAGCATAAAGTGAACAACTTCATCCTGATATTGTTAATTTTTCTCTTTGCCAAATATTTTAATATTCCATTTCTAAGCCCATAAATTTTTAGTATAATAAAACAACTGTAACTGTAAACATAATTCAAGCTTAGAGACAAGAGATGATTTTTATATATATATATATCTGTTAGGTGGGTATAACAAGGATAAATTGTGCAGTAAGACAGTAAGTACTGGGGCTGTAACATTTGCTGCAGAAGACTCATGTAGGGCAGCTCACAATTCTAGCTCCAGGGGATCCAGCACCCTGTTCTGACCTCCCAGGCCCCATGCACATGTGGCACCACCCCCTTAAAACCACAGTTTTGATTTTCCCCACTGTTGTTCCAGTTGCTATTCTGACATTTAGATCATATATATTCCTATAAATATATGTATATATGTGTATATATATGTGTATATGTGTAGTAATTCTGTTAAATTATGCATGTATGTGTATTTTTAATAAGAGTTGTGTAAGGAACTATGTCATCCCATCCCCACAGTTAATAAGATAGTGGTTCTTTGTGTTCTTTGGTCATTGTATAAATACAGTACAAAATATTTGCCAGGTGTCATAACACACACTTTTGATCCTAGCTCCAGGAGGCAGAGAGGAAGATTTCTTGTGAGTTCTAGTCTAGCCTGGTCTGCTAAGCAAGTGCAGCCAACATGGCTCCATACTGAAACTAAAAAACAAAAACAGCAACTAAACAAAAGCATTTAGTTTCAGTAATATTTACATAAATACTTTTATTTACCATAGCTACATTATTACAACATGCCTAATATAAATCTTTGCTTATTTGGGACAGAAGGTGCCAGGTGGTTTGTTTGTTTGTTTGTTTTTTAACAGCACTTTACAATTGCCTTGAGCATATTTCAGAACTGGACTCACTTCAAGTTCTTCACTGCACATAACTGGAATTTATTATATTGTACAACCTTTTTCATTTTTTTGTGGTTCTGGGTATCAAATCTAAAGGCCTGCCATGGGCCATATGTTTGCAAGCCCATGCCTGCTGTATTGACTAGAATATTCTGGAGCCTTTTTTCTACTTTAAATCTCCTTGCTTTTTTAAAAATAACAGTGATTTGATGAATACATCCTTGTGTCAAGGGGGAAGATCCAGCTTTAGCATGTTTATGGAAATAAATCTTGGAACCCTCGTCACACATTCCTGTTCTGTGCTTTTAGTCAGTAAAAGACTCAGTGTTCATCTCAAATTTCTGCATAAAGCATTCACCCTGGAGGTCTTTTTAGTGAATTAAATTTAAAAGTAATGATGCTTAGAATTTTAGAGCATACACTTGTAAAAAATATTTTTTTTTGTATATTCACAGTTTAAAACAGGTTATCTTCTGACCCAGGGATGGAATTGTAACTTAAACTTTGAAAAACAACTTAGAGAAAACAATTTGGGTTTTATAGAATTTATATTTATTTTGATTAAAAATGACTGAAAAAGTAAGGCGAAGAACGGTCTTAATTTTATAAAAAGATTCATTGGTTTTTATTGTATATGTTTGCCTGCCTGCATGCATGTATACCATGTGTGTGCCTGGTGGTTGTGATCTGCCATGCTGATGCTGAGACCTGAAAAGAACAGCAGGGGCTCTTACCCACTAAGCCATTTCTCCACCATTTCTCCAACCCCAAGAAAGACCCTTGAAATTTGAAAGTGATTATTGCCGGAGCTGTGTGCTCTACTGTGGTGATGTGTGTTTTGCAGTGTTCAGCAAAGTATGCAGTAAGTGGGCACACTGCCTTCCATGCAGGGATGTGGATGTAGAGTAATGGCTAACCGTGGTGTAGATCTTTGTCAATCTGTCAGGAAATCATATGTATTTAGACTACCTATGACTAATAGCTGTTGAAATCTTATAGTTCAGTGTTCATGTTGAAGACTTCACAATTTTGATTCTCAAATGGACTGACCATCATAACTGGTGACTCACAACATTCATGAAGCTGTAACCAATGTGATGTTCTGTGTAATTGTTGGTAAAATTCCTTCACTCAATGGCTTTCCTTTTGAATATTTAAAAGAGTAAATCTTGCAAGCCATTCATACTTGAAGACCATGGAAAAGTTTTGAAATTGATTATCATGTTTTTGTGCAGGAAAATTCATATTAAGGCAAGATGAAATACAGTTAATGGGTAGGAAGGACCAATTTTAATTGCAGAATTGATTTAAAATTTTAAGATTCTACCCCAAACACTCCAAGAATTGAAATTCCTCTGACCCCAAAGAAAATACTGAAACATACCCTCCAGATGCTATCAGAGGTTTGTCTACCAGCTTACCTGACCTGGACTCAGAGCCATGGGTTCTGAAAGAGGGTGATTGTGAATCATCGCCCATCCCCAGTGACATTTGGATGTCAGTGTACACACCCAATGAATGTGTGCCTTGGTTATAATATATAATTCATAAATTTTCTGTTTGTCATATACATAGACTTTGAACGGTTTTAAAAATTGAAATTGTGGCCTTCAAGAGAAACTTGAGTTAATTTACGAAAAGTAAATTATCTTTCTTTTTTAAAGATTTATCTTTTTAAAAATTAATTATTTTTATTTCATATAGTGGTTTTCTTACATGTATATCTGTGTGAGGGTGTGAGTTACAGACAGTTGTGAGCTGCCATGTGGGTGCTGGGCATTGAACAGGTCCTCTGAAATAGCAGCCAGTACTCTTAGTCACTGAGCCAGCTCTACAGATCCAAGATTTTTATCCTTTATTTTTAACATAACTTAAGAATGCTTTGACTTGGTTTTTTCATTTATTACTATTTTTCCTTTCCCTAAGTGACTAGTTTAAATTTGAATATTTCTATTTTTGTAATGTTTTAAGATTTTCCAAACGTTGACATAATGTGATTATTCATAAGGCTCTTAAGGCACATTACAGGCTTCAGCATGTTAGAGTGAATTGTAAATGGGCCAGAGGAAACTACTTTACATTTTTGATTATTGGGCCAGAGGAAACTACTTTACATTTTTGATTGTTGACCGATACACAACTTACTATAAAATGATGTTACTTTAGCTGAATAACTATTTAATACAAGTAAAAGTTGGGAAGCAAGTAAAATTGTGGGCTTATGTGGATGTGAGTAATTTGTCCTGTGATGGGTGCAGGGGTTCTATAGGGTGCTTATTTTTATAGAATGGGGAAAGTGGGCAAAGGATGGGTCAGATCTACCATTTTTTAGAATAAGTGCTGCTTGGATTCTCAGAAGGTAAGCTCTCTAAGGAAAGGTAATCAAAAATACATGGCTGAACTGTGGGAAGAATTTTAAAGGATTATAAACCAGGTTCTGTCCTGGAGACTAGAGGTACAGAGAGGAAGCTGGGATTTCAAAGACTGCATTTGTCCAGGTCAACAAACACTTTTTTTTTTGTAAGTGGGAGGGTGTTCTGTGTCTGGAGGATGCCAGAAGTACAGCTGATGACCCACAGGCCTCTGAGGGCCTCCATGCTCTAAAGTATAGCTAAGTCCAAGGGTAATAGTTCTGATTTAACAAACCTTTCTTTTCTTCTTTTTTTTTTTTTATTAACTTGAGTATTTCTTATATACATTTCGAGTGTTATTCCCTTTCCCGGTTTCCGGGCAAACATCCCCTTCCCCTTCCTTATGGATGTTCCCCTCCCAACCCTCCCCCCATTGCCGCCCTCCCCCCCACAGTCTAGTTCACTGGGGGTTCAGTCTTAGCAGGACCCAGGGCTTCCCCTTCCACTGGTGCTCTTACTAGGATATTCATTGCTACCTATGAGGTCAGAGTCCAGGGTCAGTCCATGTATAGTCTTTAGGTAGTGGCTTAGTCCCTGTAAGCTCTGGTTGCTTGGCATTTAACAAACCTTTCTTAATAAGCAGGGCAAAACCCTTAATCCCAGCCAAACAGGCAGTTCTCTTGTGTGTTCAAGGACAGCCAAGGCTACAGGAAACCTTGTTTTGAAAAAAACAAAAGGAAGGAAAAAAGAAAATAGATCTTTTTATTTCTTTATTCTAGTATTAAAGATACAAGTCAGGGCTTCAAGTATACTAGGCAAGTGCTCTACCAGTGAACTACATTCCACCCCTGACACAGTTAGACACAGTATATTTAAATGCTGTCAGAAAAGCACCACACTCCAAAGTGTGTATTCCAAAGGCTAAGCTCCCTTGGGGAAAAAAAAAATCAGGTCATTTCTGATCTCTTACAGCCTTCCTGGGTAGTTGTGAGGGACTGTATTATTTGTGGATATTGGTTTGTGGTTCTTACCGGTATTAGTAAATTGTAGACTGTTTTGTGGCTGTGAATACAGCCTTCTGACCCTTAGGCCATTTTCATGAATGTCAGGTACAGCCCACACTCTTGACTGAACGAAAGTTTCCACAGATCTGGACTTCTGTCCTACACCTTGGCAGAAAACAGACATGCTGACTCTGGATCTCAGCCATTGCAAAAACAAGAAGTATTTTATTTTTCTCTTAGAGATACAATCAGTTTCCCTTTTTTACGGATGAGATTATATTTTATCCTTCTACCCCTGCTCTGACTACATGAGGACACAAGTTTCATGTTTTTAAATAAAGGAAGGGAAAGGTGCTTTGCGGTTGGTTTCCAATGCTTCCCTTTGATTGCTGCCCACTGTCCATTCTTGGTTTTGTGCTTTCCATTTGAAAGCTTTCTAGGATTGTGGTGAGAGTAGAGTCTTCTGTCTTCTTTGCTAGAACACTGGCTGGTGCTGGTTCTTGGGTATCATCACTATAATAATCACATGTACTTTGTGCTATCTAGAAACTCAAAGTTTCTGACCTAATTTTATTCATTGTTAAGTGAACTTTATATATACATTATGGAGCATAAGCATATGGTTAGGTTATTTTCAAATAATAATCTTTTAAAAATATTTATATGAGGGGAGGTGCATGGGTATGGAGATCAGAAAATAATCTGAGGAAGGAAGTCAATTCGCTACTGTATGGGTCCTGAGGATTGAACTCAAATCATCAGACTTGGAGACAAGTGACTTTAGCTGCCGAGCCTTCCTTTTAGCTCAACACAAAATTTATCATTCCTTACAAATTGAAAGGTTTTAGTCCAAGAGTTTAATTTAACATTATTAATACTTTGGTGTTGGATCGTTTAGCCCCTCCCCTATATACACTATATATATATATATATATATATATATATATATATTTAAAAATATACATATATATATTTAAAAATATATTCAGTATTATTATTTCTTTGTTTATTATGTGTATGGGTTCATTGCCTGCCTGCCTTTATGTGTGTGCATGCCACATGTTTGCAGTGTCTGTAGAGGCCAGAAAAGGTTATTGTAACCCTGGAACTGGTTGGTTTGAGCTAAGTGGGTGCTGGGTGTCAAACTTAGGTTCCCTGGAAGAGGACCTAGGCTAGGGAGATGGCTCAGTGGCTTGCCTCATGATCATTAGAACTTAAATTTGGATCTTCAGCACCATGTAAAGAGTTAGACATGGTGTTGTGTACCTGTAACCCTTGTTTTGGAGAGATGGAAATTGGAGGATCAGTATAATCAGAACCTAACCTCCAGGTTTAATGAGACTGGAAAAAATCAAGAGCAGGGGCTGGAGCAGTGGCTCGACAGTAAAGCACCGGGTACACTTCCAGAGACCCTGAATTCACCCACACAGTGGCTCACAATCAGTTCCATGGGATACGATGCCCTCTTCAGACCTCTATAGGCACTGCCCATATGTAGTGCAAACATATAAAGGCAGGAAAAACACCCATACACATAAAAAAATAAAAGAGGAGCAACTGAAGAATCTTTGAATTCAAGAACTAGTAATAATGAAGTAGAGAACAATTGCTGACCAAGACATGCACAAATACACAAACATATTATACAACATTTTGCATTTTTTTTTTCTTTTTCTTTTTTTCGGAGCTGGGGACTGAACCCAGGGCCTTGCTTTTGCTAGGCAAGCGCTCTACCACTGAGCTAAATCCCCAACCCCAACATTTTGCATTTTATAAAGTATTCACACACAGTTTTCCTAGGGCAATGCCTGGCACACATTGTCAACTAACTGATTATAAATCTACATGGCTAAGAATTCTGAAAGAAAGGGATTACTTTTTTCTAGGCATATGGAGCTCAAAAGTAAAGTGGGATCAGAGAGTGGCATGTGACAGCAAAGCAGAAGTGTTGGTGTGCTCCGTGCTCCGATTTAGGCTAGGCTAGATGTTAGACACTGCCAGAAGGATCTTTAGAGCCAGAGCTTGGGCATGTAGAATCAACTATAGCTGTTTTACATGAGCACAAGGACAGCTTAGCATTAGAGCAGATTTAACATGAAAACAGCACCACAGGAGATGAGGATGGCAGAGGATTTGACGTGTGGGTGCCAGGCACACAGTGGGCACACACATTGAAGCTTAGCCATGGAGAGCTTGCTAACTTTAAACCTAAAAGGTTTTATTTTTCTTGTCTTTCTGAATGCACCAGAAGTAATTTCCATGTCTAGGCCTTGCCTCCTGTGGCTCAGTGAATCAGGGCCATGTGTCAGATAAACTAAAGGCCACCCCAAATTTAGGGAGTCTGTATCAATCTTTTTATTCAAGGATTTATTTATCCTTGTGTTTTTCTCAAGTCCAGCCAGAACAACTGCTTAGTCTTCTATTAGAATTTGCCTACAAATTTGGTCATTGAGTATACAAACCTCATGTTGAACACTTAACACCTTTATAGGACATTTACCCTTAAAAATAAATAAAAATAATGCTTTTTTAAAGTTTTTTTAATATTATATATGAGACACTACATTGTTTCTTCAGGTTTCAACCTGAAGAGACATGAACTAAATTTGCCAGAGGAACCAGAACAAGAAAAACTTGTTTTTGCTTAATGAAGAGACAGAACAGACAGAAAGAAAAATACACTGATTGGTCCAATAATAATTCAGATTATGAATTACTGACCAAGGTTTAAACAAGATTTTGATTTGTAACTCAGACAACACCTTATATGAGAAAGCATCATGGAAGAGACTGAACAGGCACACATATATCATAAAAATTACATCAGAATGTGCTAAAGTCAGTCAATGATGGCTTGTATTACTATGAACAGCATCTGTGCATGGAAGGTGAAAAGCCATAAAGGTAGTTAATGATTTCTGGCCAGCATCTTTCAGCTGAGAGATAGTTCACACTGATTGCATGTTATTGCTTGTTTTCTTAAATTTAGGGGTTTATTTCATAAAGTTTTGAGTATAAATAATATACCCAATTTGAAAATTCTTGTGCACAATAGTCACAACCTCTAAGGAGTAATTTTAAGGGATGATATCAAAAGTATTAAGTGCTGACCAAAACTTGTGGGGAAAATGCAGTTTCTTATGAAGGAATGAAAAAAGTTAATATAGACAGGTCTTCTTGATTTCACCACAGACTCTACCCTCTATCTTATTAAGCCAAGGTAGAAGAGCGAACCAGAATAGCTGTCTGATCTCCAAATCTCTTTAAATTAGGAATGTTAAGGGGTCTTTTTCTTTTTGGAGAGGCTGCAAAAAAAGTTAAATGTCTGAGTAATAGTGAGGGGATGTTACCTCAAACAGTATGGATTTAGAAATAAAACAGTTGTAGAAAGAAAAGCTGCCAGCTAGTGGTTGAACAGAGGCCTATAATGGGCTTGGTGTGAACAAGAGGCATGACGTTGGAAGTTCCATTACTGTTTTTAATCACTGCCTTTTAAGAGAATATGCCCCTGATAGATCATGTCAAATGAGTTAAAGCCTGAACAGTTTTCTGCCTATCCTGCTGCTGTGGGAAATAACTATGGTGTTTTTGTCTGTTTAATTTTATGTGCATTGGTGTGAGGGTGTCAGATCTTGGAACTGGAGTTACAGACAATTGTGAGCTGCCATATGGGTTCTGGGAATTGAACCTGGATCCTCTGGAAGAACAATGACTGCTCTTAACTGTTGGGCCATTTTCTCCAGCCCAAGAAGTATGTTTTAATGAAGTTTAGTCATATTCATTGAGAGAGAGGGTGGGAGGATGTGTACTCATGTCAAAATGGAAGTGTGGAGATCAGAGGATAACTTGAAGGAGTTGATTCTCCTTCCATGTAGGTCCTGAGGATTGAACTCAATTCCTCAGGCTAGTCAGTGAGCACCATTACTTGCTAACCTGTCTTGCCCACCCTGTTAACATTTCTGATGCTTGGTTTGAGAGTTGATGTCGATCTCAATGCTCTGTACCCCATTATTTAATAGGGTTATTTGGTTCTCTGGAGTCTAACTTCTTGAGTTCTTTGTATATTTTACATCTTTGTACATCTAGCAGATGTAGGATTGGTAAAGATCTTTTCCCAATCTGTTGGTTGCCGTTTTGTCCTAATGACAGTGTCCTTTTCCTTTCAGAAGCTTTGCAATTTTATGAGGTCCCATTTGTCAGTTCTTGATCTTAGAGCATAAGCCATTGGTGTTCTACACATAAAACCAGATACACTCAAACTAATAGAAAAAATGGGGAAGATCCTCGAACATGTGGGCACTGGGGAAAATTTCTTGAACTTTGTTCTTAAACCTTACTAAAAACTATAGTTACCAAGATAATAGGACTAGCATAAGGATAGACATAAGGAACTTGGAATATTATTGAGAGTTGAAATAAAATAAGCTTGTGTGTCAGAGATTATTAACCAGGTTAAATACTTAATGCATTTAAGGCATTTAATGAAGGAAGAATATTAGTTTGAACAAGTAGTGATGGTTCATTTGAACATCTGCATGCAAAATAATGAATTTGTTTGAGATTTCCCTACATTACATTAAAATAACAAAACCAGGCTGTGCCTGTGACACATGCTTGGAAATCACAGCATTTGGTTCATAGGTACAGGTAGTGATCCTCACCTACAGAGCAAGTTTGAGGCCAGCTTAAGCAAATGAGACCCTAATCTCAAGACAAGAAAGCAAAACAAAAAGATTACTAGGAATTAAATGTCTAAATATAAAGGCAAAATGCATGAACTTCTTTTGTTGTTTTTCTGTTGGTATTGTTTTTGTGCTGAGGATGAACCCTGTGCTCTTCCTAACTGAGCTACCTCTAGCCTGTCCTGATCTTCACAAAGGGGAGAAGAATACAGTGAAGAAAAATTGTTGGAACTGGAGAGTCTACATGCAAACTTACATTCTTGATGGAAATTAGCTAAGTGGATTATAAATATAAAATAAGAACAGTAAAACTCAATCTAAATGGCCTTAGGATTGCCATGATTTTTGGCAACGTTTTATCTATGGAAAAAGAATCTGTGGACTGAACTTTATTAAATTTAAAAACAGCTGCTCTTTGAAAGCCACTGACGAGATAGGAAAAACAAGCTGACTAGGAGGAAATATTTGTCAAAAATGTCTAACAAAGCAGCACTTCTATCAAAAAAAATATACAAAGACCATTTAAAATAGAAAATCAAACTGGTTTAAAGATGGTCAAATGCCGGGCACCGCTCCAGTCTCCTGAAATCCCAGCACTTGGAAGAAGCAAGAGGATCAAGAGCTTAAGGCCAGCCTCTACTACATCACAGTTATGGCACCAGCCTGGGACTGTATGAGACTAACATGAAACAAAAATGTCCTAAGATCTAGACTGACTACATAGGTGGCAAGTGGAAGTAGAAAAAGATGGTGTAGATAGAATCTTACTGGGGAGTTCCAGTCAGAACAGCAAGGTGCTGTAATACTGCCATTTAAGATGACCAAGCACCAAGCTAATGAACATACCAAATGCAGACTGGAAGAGGGGCAGCTTGTCATGGGACATGCAAAGTAGCACAGTCGCTTTTGAAGGCTGTTTCAACAATTTCTTTTTTTCTTTCTTTCTTTTTTTTTTTTTTTTTAGATTTTTATATAAGTACACTGTCTCTGTCTTCAGACACACCAGAAGAGGGCATCAGATCTCATTACAGATTGTTGTGAGCCACCATGTCGTTGTTGGGATTTGAACTCAGGATCTCTGGAAGAGCAGTCAGTGCTCTTGTCCACTGAGCCATCTCTCCAGCCCCTCAACAGTTTCTTACAAATTGAAATATTAAAAAAAACAAATCAAGTAAATTTACCACAAGTTGGAATTTATAGCCATACAATGACCTGTATATGGGTGTTTACAGCACTTTTAATTAACCATAATTTCCTAAACTTGGATGTAACCAAGGTAACTCTTAGGAGGTCAGTAGATAAACCATGGTACATCCAGACAATGAACTCTTATTTATTACTATATGTAATCAAGTTGGGGAAATAAGGAGTTAAGTCTGAAGTTTGTGTTTTTGAGTAAAATCAATCTGAAAAGGCTGAATGATGTATGAACTCCAGCTGTAGCATTCTAGAGAATCAACTGGAGACAATAAGAACCATTTGCTAGAGATGCAGAAGAGGATGAGAACACTGGAGAAGTTTTCTAGGACAGTGTTGCCAGTGTCATCAATGGTTTCATGATAAAGTCTGTCAAAACACATAGTTGCTCCATTTTGAATGGACTGTGGACTTTGTTACTTTTAAGTAGTGTATCATTCTGGTACTGCTCAGTGATAGTGGGGAGGATGTGTTGCAATAACTCTGCTTCTGCCAAGTGCTTTGTTTATAAAACTATACTAGATACAAAGACTTATTAACGCTTGAGGTTAAGTGTGTGTGTGTGTGTGTGTGTGTGTGTGTGTGTATGTATGTACACTTGTATTTAAAATATATAAATAGAAGTCAGTCTAACAACACACCTTAAACTGGGGTAAATTTAAACAAAGATTTTTCTAAAGATGTATTTATACAGCAGGAAAGTGAAAACCTAAATCAACAGCCAGATAACTTCTCATAACAATGGCATGGCTATTGTTTACAAAAGGCAGATACTGGTCATTGGAGGATGGGGAGGAATCAAAGTCTCCTGTCCCCACCAACTCCCCCCAACCCCAGATATAAAATAGATCATCTACACTGGCAGATAGCTTAGTTATCACATAACCCTGCAATTCCATTGTTGCATGTGTGAACCAATACAAGTGAAAACATGTCCACACAAATTGTTGTTTTTTTTTTTTTTTTGGTTCTTTTTTTTCGGAGCTGGGGACCGAACCCAGGGCCTTGCGCTTCCTAGGTAAGCACTCTACCGCTGAGCTAAATCCCCAACAAATTGTTTTTTAACAAAATCTTAATTGTTCAATTTTACCAATGAAGACTTAGGAGCCAGATGCTGGGTGTAAGCCTGCTAGCTCATAGAGACAGAGAAAGCATCCAGCTGAGCTTCCTCTTCAGCTGATCCCCCACTAGGAATGGCTCTCTTACACTGTCTCAAAAAAAAAAAAAAAAATCCTTCAAACTAAATGTCCCTCTTTTCTATATCCTGTGGGTCTCCCTCTTACTCTTTTTTTTTTTTTTTAAAATAATCCCATATTTGCTTCCTGTCAACTGGAGGCTTGCTTGCTCCTCCTCTTGACTTTATTTAATCCTGTTTACAATATTCAAGGAGAAAGCTCTTGGATTAAAGGTGTGTGCTAAGACTGAGCCACAATCTGTTGGTTGCCCTTTTGTCCTAACCACAGTGTCCTTTGCCTTATAGAAGCTTTGCAGTTTTATGAGATCCCATTTGTCGATTCTTGATCTTAGAGCATAGGCCATTGGTGTTTTGTTCAGGAAATTTTCTCCAGTGCCCATGTGTTCGAGATGCTTCCCCACATTTTCTTCTATTAGTTTGAGTGTATCTGGTTTGATGTGGAGGTCCTTGATCCACTTGGACTTAAGCTTTGTACAGGGTGATAAGCATGGGTCGATCTGCATTCTTCTACATGTTGACTTCCAGTTGAACCAGCACCATTTGCTGAAAATGCTATCTTTTTTCCATTGGATAGTTTTGACTCCTTTGTCAAAAATCAAGTGACCATAGGTGTGTGGGTTCATTTTCTGGGTCTTCAATTCTATTCCACTAGTCTATCTGTCTGTCTCTGTACCAATACCATGCAGTTTTTAATCACTATTGCTCTGTAATACTACTTGAGTTCAGGGATAGTGATCCCCCCAGAATTCCTTTTATTGTTGAGGATAGTTTTAGCTATCCTGGGTTTTTTGTTATTCCAGATGAATTTGCAAATTGTCTGTCTAACTCTCTGAAGAATTGGATTGGTATTTTGATGGGGATTGCATTGAATCTGTAGATTCAATTGCTTTTGGTAAAATGGCCATTATTACTATATAATCCTGCCAATCCATGAACATGGGAGATCTTTCCATCTTCTGAGGTCTATAATTTCTTTCTTCAGAGGCTTGAAGTTCTTATCATACAGATCTTTCACTTGCTTGTTTAAAGTCACACCGAGGTATTTTATATTATTTGGGACTATTATGAAGGGTATCATTTCCCTAATTTCTTTCTCGGCTTGTTTCTCTTTTGTGTAGAGGAAGGCTACTGATTTATTTGAGTTAATTTTATACCCATCCACTTTGCTGAAGGTGTTTATCAGGTTTAGTAGTTCTCTGGTGGAACTTTTGGGATCACTTAAATATACTATCATATCATCTGCGAATAGTGATATTTTGACTTCTTCTTTTCCAATCTGTATCCCCTTGATCTCCTTTTGTTATCTGGTTGCTCTGGCTAGAACTTCAAGAACTGTATGGAATAAGTAGGGAGAGGCAGCCTTGTCTAGTCCCTGATTTTAGTGGGATTGCTTCAAGTTTCTCTCCGTTTAGTTTAATGTTAGCTACTGGTTTGCTGTATATGGCTTTTCACTCTGAGGTAGTGTCTGTCTTTGTCTCTGAGGTGTGTTTCCTGTAGGCAGCAGAATGCAGGGTCCTCACTGTGTATCCAGTTTGTTAATCTATGTCTTTTTTTTTTTTTTTTGGAGAGTTGAGACCATTGATATTGAGAGAGATTAAGGAATAGTGATTATTTCTTCCTGTTATATTCATATTTGGATGTGAGGCTATGTTTGTGTGCTTTTCTTCTCCTTGTTTTGTTGCCAAGACGTTTAGTTTCTTGCTTTTTCTAGGGTGTAGCTTGCCTCCTTATGTTGGGCTTTACCCTTTATTATCCTTTATAGGGCTGGATTTGTAGAAAGATGTTGTGTAAATTTGGTTTTGTCATGGAATATCTTGGTTTCTCCATCTATGTTAATTGAGAGTTTTGCAGGATACAGTAATCTGGGCTGGCATTTGTGTTCTCTTAGGGTCTGTATGACATCTGTCCAGGATCTTCTGGCTTTCATAGTCTCTGGTGAGAAGTCTGGTGTGATTCTGAAAGGTCTGCCTTTATATGTTACTTGACCTTTTTCCCTTACTGCTTTTAATATTCTTTGTTTTGTGCATTTGGTGTTTTGACTATTATGTGACGGGAGGAGTTTCTCTTCTAGTCCAATCTATTCGGAGTTCTGTAGGCTTCGTGTATGTTTATGGGCATCTCTTTCTTTAGGTTAGGGAAGTTTTCTTCTATGATTTTGTTGAAGATATTTACTGGTCCTTTGAGCTGGGAGTCTTCATTCTCTTCTATACCTATTATCCTTAGGTTTGATCTTCTCATTGAGTCCTGGATTTCCTGTATGTTTTGAACCAGTAGCATTTTCCGTTTTACATTATCTTTGACTGTTTTGTTGATGATTTCTATGGAATCTTCTGCTCCTGAGATTCTGTCTTCTATCTCTTGTATTCTGTTGGTGATGCTTGTATCTGCGGCTCCTTGTCTCTTCCTTTGGTTTTCTATATCCAGGGTTGTTTCCCTTTTTGTTTTCTTTATTGCTTCTATTTCCATTTTTTAATTCCTTCACCTGTTTGTTTTCCTGGAATTCTTTCAGGGATTTTTGTGATTCCTCTCTGTAGGCTTCTACTTGTTTATGTTTTCCTGCGTTTCTCTAAGGGAGTTCATGTCTTTCTTGAAGTCCTCCAGCATCATGATCAAATGTGATTTTAAATCTAGATCTTGCTTTTCTGGTGTGTTTGGATATTCAGTGTTTGCTTTGGTCGGAGAACTGGGCTCCGATGATTCCATGTAGTCTTGGTTTCTGTTGCTTGGGTTCCTGTGCTTGCCTCTCGCCATCAGGTTATGTCTGGTGTTACCTTGTTCTGCTATTTCTGACAGTGGCTAGACTGTCCTATAGGCCTGTGTGTCAGGAGTGCTGTAGACCTGTTTTCCTGTTTTCTTTCAGCCAGTTATGGGAGCAGAGTGTTCTGCTTTCTGGCGTGTAGTCTTTCCTGTCTACTGGTCTTTAGCTGTTCCTGTGGGCCTGCGTCCTGAATCTACCAGGCAGGTCACTTGGAGCAGAAAAGTTGGTCCTACCTGTGGTCCCGCAGCACAAGTTGCTCGTGGGGGATTGCTGTTGAGCTCTCCGTGAGGGCGGCAACCTGGAGGGCCTGGGCCACCTTTTCCCGGGGGCCCCCATGCACTGGAGTCCCAGATGATGTTCGGTGTTTTCCTCTGGAGTCAGAAATGTGGGCAGAGTGTAGCTCTTCTGGCTTCCCAGGCGTGTCTGCCCCTCTGAAGGTTTAGCTCTCCCTCCCACGGGATTTGGGTGCAGAGAACTGTTGATCTGGTCCCTTCAGGTCTGGGCGGTGTCTGGAGCGCCTAATGAGAACCTTCTAAACTTAATGGTGGCAGAGCTAAATATGTAAAGATTATTATATGTATTTATGTATTTGAATTTTATGAATTATGCACTTTAAAGGTTATTATATGAAACAACAGGAAAGTGTTGCAGTGGTATATGCTTATAGTTCCAGTCTTCTTGTAAAACTGAAACAGGAAGATTGTATGAGCCCAGGAGTTTGAGGCCAACCTTGGTAACACACAAAGATCTTGTCTCAACAAGAGCACCAACAAATGACACAGTTAGGTTGATAACATTTAACATCTGATAACTGATTTAACATATCAGTACCATTAAAGCATTCTAGGCTCTCCAGTCCTTGTCAAAAATTTGGCAGCTTTTTTTTTTTTCAAAAAATATAATTACCTTGGTGTGACTTTAGCCAAGCAAGTGTAAGATCTGTATGACAAGAACTTCAAGTCTCTAAAGAAAGAAATTGAAGCTCAGAAGATGGAAAGATCTCCCATGCCCATGGTCCAGCAGCATTAACATAGTAAAAATGGCCATCCTACCAGAAGCATTCTACAGATTCAATGTAATCCCCATCAAAATTCCAACTCAATTCATCACAGAGCTAGAAAGAGCAATTCTCATTCATCTGGAATAACTCAAAACCTAAGATAGTAAAAACATTTTTCTTAAATATTTATTATATATAAGTACACTGTAGCTGTCTTCAGATACACCAGAAGAGGGTATCCCCATTACAGACAGTTGTGAGCCACATGTTTCTGGGATTTGAACTCAGGACCTCTGGAAGAGCGGTCAGTGCTCTTGACCACTGAGCCATATTTCCAGCCCATTAAAACAATTCTCAACAATAGAAACTTCTAGAGGACTCACCATCCTTGACCTAAAGCTGTGCTACAGAGCAATAGTGATAACACACACACACACGGTATTGGTACAGAGACTGATGAGAACCTTGGCTTAGTGGTGGGGAAGTAATGTTTAGAAACCTGGTGGATAGATCAATGGAATAGTTTTAACGACCCAGAATTAAACTCCTACACCTATGGTTACCTGATCTTTGACAGAGAAGCCAAAAACATCCAGTGGAAAAAGAATTTTCAAAAAATGGTGCTGGTCTAACTGGGAGTCATGCAGAAGAATGCAAATCGATCCAATTTTATCTCCTTGTACAAAGCTCAAGTACAAATTACAAGTGGATCAAAGACCTCCACCTAAAACCAGATATGCTGAATCTAGTAGAGAAAGTGCCTCAAACTCATTGGCACAAGGGGGAATTTCCTAAACACAACATCAATGACTCAGGCTCTAACAACAGTTGACAAATGGGACCTCATAAAATTGCAAGCTTCTGTAATGCAAAGGACACTGTCAGTAGGACAAATCAGCAACCTACAGATTTACCAACCCTACATCTGATAGAGTGCTAATATCCAATATATAAAAACTCCAGAAGTCAGAGCAAATAACCCTATTTATTTTAGTACAGAGCTAAACAAGGAATTTTCAACTGACGAATCTTAAATGGCTGAGAAGTACCTAAAGAATTGTTCAACATTCTTAGTCATCAGAGAAATTCAAGTCAAAACAATCCTGTGATTCAACCTCACATCAGTCAGAAAGGCTAAGATCAAAAACACAGGTGACAGCAGTATTGCTGAGGATATGGAAAAGGAGGAACACTCCTCCATTGCTGATGGGACAGCAAGCTGGTAAAACTACTTTGGAAATCTGGTGGTTTCCCAGCCTGAAGACCCAGCCATAACCACTCTAAAGATGCTCCAACATATAACAAGGACGCATGCTCTACTATGTTCATAGCAGCCTTATTTATAAAAGCCAGAAGCTGGATACAACCCAGATGTCCCTCAACAGAAGAATAGATAGAGAAAATGTAGTACATTTACACAATGGAGTACTTACTCATCTATTACAAAAGACTTTGTGAATTTGCAGGAAAATTGGATGTTCCCAGAAAATGTCCTGGGTGAGGTAACCCAGACCCAAAAGGATACACATGGTATGAACTCACTGATAACTAGGTATTTGTCCCAAAGGTCAGAATACCCATGATACAACTCACAGTCCATATGAAACTTAAGAAGGAAGACCAAAGTGTGAATGCTTCAATCCCACTTAGAAGGGGGAATAAAATAATCACAAGCCAGGAGGAATTTGAGAGGGAGAGAGAAGGGGAAGGAAAGGGGGGGGGGGGCAAGATCAAGTATGGGAAGACAGAAGAGATGTCCAGAGGGGTCAGGAGAATGAATAGAAACATGTAGCAGTAGGAGTGGAAAATGGGAGGTAGAGGGGGGAATCACCAGAAAGTCCCAGACACCAGTAAAGTGAGAGATTCCCAGGATCCAACAGGGATGAAATTAGCCAAAATACCCAACAAAGAGGAGATAGAACTTCTAGAGGCTACCTCCAATAGATAGGCACAGCCCCCCAGTTAAGTGATGGTGCCACCCACCCATCTCAATTTTTAACCCAGAATTGTTCCTGCTTAAAGGAAACACAAGGACAAAAAATGGAGCAGAGACTGAAGGAAAGGCCATCCAGAGACCACCCCCCCCCCCCACACACACATACAGTAATTGCTGATGCCAAGAAGTGCTCCCAGACAGAAGCCTGGAATGGCTGTCCTCAGATGCTCTGCTAGCATCTGACTAAGACAGATGCAGATACTCCTAACCAACCATCTGACTGAGCCTGAGGATCCCAATGGAAGAGTAAGGGGAAAAACTGAAGGAGCTGAAGAGGATTGTAACTGCATAGGAAGAAAAACATCAACTAACCAGACCCGCCCCTCCCCCAGAGCTTCCAAGGACTAAACCACCAACCAAAAAGTATGCATGGATGGGTCCATGGCTCCAGCTATGTTTGTGTGGCAGAGGATTGCCTTATCTGGCATGAGTGGGAAGGGAGGTCATTGGTCCTGTGGAGGTTTGTTGTCCCAGTGTAGGGGGATGTTAAAAGGGTGAGGTGGGAGTGAGAGTGAAAGGGGAGTACCCTCTTAGAGGCAAAATAAAGGGGGAAGGGATGGAGGGTTTGAAGAGGGAGACTGGGAAGGGGGACAACATTTGTCACTAATAAAACAATTTAAAAACTAATAAAAACAACAAAAGTAATATCTGACCTAAAACTTACTGAATGCTATAAACTGTTCTCAAAAAAACATCTGGGTGTGGTGTATGCCTGTGATGCCAGCACTCACATTGAGGAAGGAGAAAGCTGAGGCTATCCTGTGGTATAGTAAGGACTGATCTAAAAAAGTTGATGAGACTGCTCAACAGTTAAGTGCACAGGGCAGTCTTACAGAGGACCTGGGTTATTCCCAGCACCTTCTGGGCAGGTCACAACCACCTGTAACTTACCTCAAAGGTACCCATTCCCACCTTCTGGACTCTGGGCACTCTGGTGCTTAGGTGTACATGCAGGTGCTCACACATTAAAATAAAAAGACAATTATTTTTTCTAACAGAAAAAGGAAGATACTTCTCCCTTCCGTGATTTACAGATATGCTACAAAAATCACAGCAACCAAAATAGTTGACCAGTGGGACAAATAGAGTTTGGAAGAATTCCATGCTTGTACCAAATGATTTTAAATGTATTGTGTGAGCATGCGAGAATGCATGTGTGTGTATACATGTATGCATGCTCACATGCACAATTTATTATATTTTAAAATTGAAATTGGACTTAATGCTAGAACTATAGAACACTTAGAAAAGTGGTTCTCAACCAGTAGGTTACAACCCACCTTTGGGGTTGAAAACCCTTTCATGGGGATCACATTAGATAACATGCATATCAGATAATATCACATACTATGATTCATAACAGTAGCCAAATTACACTTATAAAGTAGCAACAAAAGTAATTTTATGTTTGTATGTCACCACAACATGAGGAACACATTAAAGCGCTACAGCATTACTATGGCTGAGAACTACTGACTTAGAAGGTTGTAGGTTAGGAACTTTGTGATAGTCCACTAATCAGTAGTTTTCACGTCACAAGCTACAAAAACAGTAAATTGGGGTTTGTGAAAATTTAAAACTGCTATGCATGTGAAATGACCTCTGAACAAAATTATGTGATGGGAGAAAACTTTAATAAATCACATATATAAGGAGTTACCTTGTGTGTATAAAGAACGCCTACAACTCAATATAATTTTTTAAAGATTCATTTTATGTATATGAGTACTTTTTCTGTATGCCAGAAGAGGGCACCAGATCCCATTATAAGTGGTTGTGAACCATCATGTGGTTGCTGGGAATTGAACTCATGATCTCTGGAAGAGCAACTGCTGAGACATCTCTCCAGCCCTCAGGAATATAATTTTCAAAATAGGCAAAGGACATAATAGACATTTCCCTAAAAGTGATGTAAAACAGTTTGTAAATACTTTAAAAGCTATTCAATATTGTCAAGTGTATAATTCATAAATACATGAGCTAATGCTTTATTCAGATTGCTGCAAGATATATCACCCTACTTATGATGAGATTGTAGCTAGAGATGAAAATCTATAAAGGTTGAGAGAAGAGGAAGATGATAAATTGATAGATGATTTCAGTTTTGTTGGATGAGTTTGAGATGTTATAACAGCGTTCGTATACTTAACAGTAATGAAGTGCACACAAAAGGAATTAACATGGTAATTTTTAAATGGTTTTAAAATGTGCTTCACAAAAAACATCACCAAAGGAAAATTTAAGATTAGGAAGAATGTACTTAAAAAGTAACTTGGAGACAAATGATTACTTGGGTTGTGCCAGGTTGCAGTGGCAAAGGAACAAATTGAGGGCTGGGATTGAGCTCGGTGGTAATGCACAGGTCTAGCATGTTCCAGGCCCTGGATCCAGTGCCCATCAATAGAAACACAAGATGAAATCCATGAAAAAGATGTGACTTATAATTCATTATATTTAGTAATAAAAGTCTTAGATAAATGAAAAAGTTGGCAGCAAATAGGAGAATCATATAATAATCTAAAAACAGTTCTGTGACTTAAAAATGCAGAGTATGTTAGTTCCTTTTTAAAAAAATAACTTCATGGCTTTTATGTTTCCAAAATTATATATGTGCAGACAGCACATGTGTAAAGATCAGAGGACTACTCTCAGACTTTCTCTCTCGCATGATAAGGGGCTTGAAGAGCCATCTTGCTGACCACTACTTTTAAATATGCCCTTCCCAGATTCTAGTCTTGCTTTGCTTCTCAGATTACTTTGCTAACTTGGCTTATACAAAAACTCCCTAGTATCTCTGTGGGACTCTACTAGTACATAACCAGTAACCCGCTAAATTCTCAAGTGTGACTTGTGTTCTGTAAATATGTTTCATTGTGTCTACCATGAAAGGGGAGTTCATCCCATCCTCTTTCTTGTGCTTTTGTTTGGATGCTGGTCTTTCCTGTCCATTTCCCTGCCACACATCTTCTCATTACCTTTATCTGATAGGTTCTTTATATTCATTCTCTTGCTCTCTTTGCAGTCCAGTTCCCTTTTCAACCTAGGGAATAAGGAAATGTCCTGCAAAGTCCCAGATGTGGTACTTGTTTTCAGGCAAGGCTTTGTACAAGGCCAAGGACATGATTTGGGTTTTTTTTTTTTTTCGCTCTATCGTTGGTATGCTTTCCTCTGTGATTTTCCTCTTGCATCTTGCTTTCTCCACATGCCAACAATAATAGGCACAGGCAGTTCGAGCACATGTTTTTAAGCTTCTCAGTCTCCTGCACATGCTATTTCCCTGTAGTGTCTTCATAGGTGCTTATTTGCCAAACTCCTTTTCATCCTCTAGCTGTAAACCTACGTCATACAGTAATCCAGGAAATACTTTTATTGATAGCTTGTTTCTTCCTCTTTTTTGGGTGGTGGTGGTGGTGGTGGTGGAGGAGGGCCGGGCATCAAAATCTGTGCTCTCTACTACCGAGCTAAACCCCAGGGTACTTCCTCTTTCCTGCCCTTTGTCTCTATCTCTTCAGCATCCTTTCTACCTTTTTCTTTCTCTCCATTTCTTTCCTTTCCTTCTCTTATTCTTCCTTCTGGCACAATCTCATCATGGAGCCCAGGCTAGCTTTGAAATCAAGTTCCTATTAGAATTTGCTGCTTGCTAGGATAACAGGTGTGTTGCACTGTCCTGCCCTGGTTCCCTTTTTGATAGACCACAATATAAATGTATAAAGAACAAATGCAAAAACAGGCATGGGTGTGTGTTCCATTAATGGACATCCCATCCTCTCCTGCTGAGCACCACAGAGAAGTGGAATTTTCAAGAAATTGATTATGGCTGGAGAGATGGCTCTTCCAGAGGTCCTGAGTTCAATTCCCAGCAACCACATGGTGGCTCACAACCAACTGTAATGGGATCTGACGCCTTCTTCTGGTGTGTCTGAAGACAGCTACAGTGTACTTATAATAAATAAATTTTTAAAAAGAAATTGATTAGAAGAAACAGAAGAGCTAACAAGACAGAATCATGCCAAAATCTAGAAGAAGGAACAAAAAGAAAATTTGGAGAACTACAGCAGGAATTTGGGCCTACATTTCACTTAAATACTTCTGCCAGTTCTAGAAGTGACCAAAAGCTGAAAGTATATTCCTTAAAGAACAGAGAGATGACCTCTAGCAAAACTTACATGTGTGGGACCTTATGGAGCTGCTTCCTACCAGTCAGAATGAGGAAGACTGCTTCCAGAGGGTCAGCTCCTGAGCTTTGATCAGCTTGAGGTGCCTTCATCCATCTTTCTGAGGCAAATACCATGGTGGCTTCAAGTTTTCAATAAAAATAGTGGAGCTGAGGAGGCAGTGGATCTTATTGCTCTCACAGCTGAAGGAGACCTCATCCTCAAGAATAAAAAGTTGAGCAGCCACCTAATCAGGCCCAGTTTTGTTAATTCTTCCTTGCAGCAAGTGGAGGGGGCTGTTTTAGTTTGGCTCACCTATGTGTTTCTCCAGAACTGGACCTGACAGTTTGATTGGCAGCATCCCATTGCTGCCCTGGGGGAGAATGAGGGGTGGGGATAGTTACCACAGTTACTTCTTTTCCCTTAAAGTGTTATTTTTATGTAGATTTGTTCCTACATGAGTTTGTATGTACTGTGTGCATGCAGGAGCCCACTGATTGAATGCTGGGGACCAACCCCAGTTCTGAAAGAACAGTTCATGTTCTTAGCTGCTTTTCCATTGCTACAATTCTACATTCACCTCTTGTAGCTCAGAATTTGGAAGTAGATGCATCCTTTGAAAATAAATTACTAATTTTGGTAAAACCACACTATTATGGTCTCTCCCCGCCCCTTTAAATAATGGGTCTTATGTCATGGACAAGGCTTTCAAACTTCCTGCCTTCTTATCTTCTTGAGTGCTGGAATTAATTTGGACATGCCACCATGACTAGAATTTTCAAGAATTCTTGAAGATATTGAGTGCCTCAAATTTTAGATTTCATAGCCATCATATATAGTGTTTAAGTTTAAATATTTAAAATTCATCTCCCAGTATAGCCACTTAAAATAAAAGAAAATCTAAAATAGTTTGAATGTGAATCAGTTAATTATGTTATTTCAACACTTCAACATCAGTTCTGCCAGCATGATGATTACCTTTAGCCAAAGGACACAAAATGACCTGTGATGTGTTAACTACAAGAAGAGCATAGAAGAGTAGGGTGATAAGAGTCCTGGATCCCTAGTTGCTCATTCTCTCCATCTTGCTCTTAAAATAGGTAAATTGCTTTATCAATTAATTAACAAACATAGCTCCCTAAACTAGTATGCTAAACTAGATCTAAAATAACAATATTATCAAACAAAACCAGGGAAGATTTTATTTATAGCAGGACTTAAAATCCTAAAGGAAGAATGTCAGATGGAGAAACATGGTACCAGACAAAACTCAGGAATATGGGCAAGGGGGTAGAGCGAGGAGACGCCTAACTCTTCAGTGTGTGTGGAACGGAACACAAGCCTGTGCTGCTGCTCATAACCAGAAGACTGAAATCAAATCACTTTATCACAGTGAACTCCCAAGTGAAAATGTCACATACCCAAATTAGAATAGCCATGCTAGCTAATACCTAGTCCAAAACTGTACATGTCAGAGAACTTTCCCACAGTTAAAATGACTGTCACTTGGATTTTTATGGACTTAATGACCACAAAGAAAAAAATTATGATGGAGTTGAAACTAGGAAGAAAACCAATTAGCTTTACACCCAATTCACAGTTCATGTCCTTTTGCTTCCTCATCACCTAATACTGCTCTTTCTTGATGTCCTTTCTAAATGGTGTACTATGCCCACACCTACATCTATATATGTATGCATCCATCATAAGTGAGCATCCATATATGAGGGAGAACATGAAGGTTCCCCACCCTGAGTTTGGGTTACACCACGTAATAATGTGCATTTTCAGTTCCATGTATTTTCCTGTACATGTTGTGGTTTCATTTTTTATAGAACTGAATAATATTCTACTTTGTATGTGTGACAGTTTGCATTATCTCTCATCTACTGACACACATCTAATCTGGCTCCATTCCTTGCTATACACAGAGCAACATTAAACATGAATATGTAGATATCACTATAGCAGAGTATACAGTACTCAAGGCATACACCCAGGAATGGGAGAGCTGGGTAGTTCTCTTTAATAGGTAGTAGTAAGCTACTTTTAACATTTTGATGAACCTCCAATCATATTATCATAACATCTATCTATTTGCACTCTCCCAACAGTGAATAAGAAGAGTTCCTCTTTGTCCACATTCTCTTGTTAGTTTTCCTGATGACAGCTGTTCTAGAATGTATCTCAAAAGTAGGTTTAATGTGCATTCCCCCTATGACTAGAGACATTGAACCCTTACTATATAGTTATTGGCCATTTGTGTTTATGTGCATTGCTGTTTTGCCTATGTGCATGTCTGTTTGAGGGTGTCAGATCTCCTTAAAATGGAGTTACAACTGTGATCTGCCATATGGATGCTGGGAATTGAACCTGGGTCCTTTGGAAGAGCAGTCAGTGCTCTAAACTGCTGAGCCATCTCTCCAGCTCCTGTGTTTCTTCTTTTGAAGACTGCCTGTTAAATTTGTTAGCCCAGTTTGTTGACTGGCAGTTTTATTTCCTTAGAATTTAATTTTTGAAGTTCTTTATAATTCTGGATTTCAGCCCTATCTGAAGTATATCTGGTTGAGGACTTCTCCAATTCTGTGTGCAGTCTGTGTTCACAGCTGATGTTTCCTGTGCACAGCAAAAGAAACTGTCAACAGAGAGGAGCAGATTTTCATGATTAAAAAGAATTGCTGGTGAGGTGGCTAACTGAAGAAAGAGTTTGCCACACAAGCCTGACAACCTGAGTTAGTCCCCAGGAACTACACAAAGGTAGAAGGAGAGAACCAACCCCACAGAGTTGTCCTCTGACCTTTATCATGGCACATGGACACCCAAACACATCACATACCTCATAATAAAATAAATATATAATAAAGATAATGTTTGAGTATATAAAAATGGACATTTTATTTTTTTCCATCTTTATTAACTTGAGTATTTCTTATTTACATTTCGATTGTTATTCCCCTTCCTGGTTTCTGGGCCAACATCCCCCTAACCCCTCCTCCTCCCCTTCTATATGGGTGTTCCCCTCCCCATCCTCCCCCCATTACTGCCCTCCCCCCAACAATCACATTCACTGGGGGTTCAGTCTTGGCAGTACCAAGGGCTTCCCCTTCCACTGGTGCTCTTACTAGGCTATTCATTGCTACCTATGCAGTTGGAGCCCAGGGTCAGTCCATGTATAGTCTTTGGGTAGTGGCTTAGTCCCTGGAAGCTCTGGTTGGTTGGCCTTGTTGTTCATATGGGGTCTCGAGCCCCTTCAAGCTCTTTCAGTCCTTTCTCTGATTCCTTCAACGGGGGTCCTGTTCTCAGTTCAGTGGTTTGCTGCTGGCATTCGCCTATGTATTTGCTATATTCTGGCTGTGTCTCTCAGGAGAGATCTATATCCGGTTCCTGTCAGCCTGCACTTCTTTGCTTCAACCATCTTATCTAATTGGGTGGCTGTATATGTATGGGCCACATGTGGGGCAGGCTCTTAATGGGTATTCCTTCTGCCTCTGTTCTAAACTTTGCCTCAAAAATGGACATTTTATAATCATGAGTTTTACTCTAAAAGTTTCAACCTCTAAATCTATATACATCTACTGATGGATAAAATTTCAAATACATATATGCAAACAATATAAGGTACATAGCATAAAAATTGACAAAAACTGCATTTTTTTAAAGAAAACAAAGACATAACTAATATTTACAAACCACTAGAACTTTCAGAAAGTAGGCTGGCGGAAGCTAAAGGCAGGAAGATTTGGAGTTTCATGCCAACCTTGGCTTTGTACTAAACTTGGGGATAGTCTGGGAATAAACCAAATACATTGTAGCCTCCACACCTCCTACAAAGTGTCGGGAATATTGGCTTACGATTCCGATCCTCTCATGGAGGGCGCTAAGGTGGGAGGATCACTGCATGTTCAAAACCAGTCTAGGCAACATAAACCCATAGTTAATGTTTGCCAAAATGGCTTTGAACTTTTACCTATTTCTTAGCACAGTACTGGATTCACAGCAAAATGAGTAGAGTCAGATTTTTCCACAGGCCCTGAGCCTTATACCTAGCCACCTCTATTATCAATACTTTCACCACAGTGGAACATTTGTTACAGTTATGAACCTACATAGGCTGTTGTCACTCATGTTCCATCATTTTATGTTGGTTTCTTTCTTCATCACCATGGCTAGATTTTAAGAGCTGGTGCTGCCAAGTATTGATTCTGAGGCTTTTACTACACTGGGAGATGCGGATGGCAGCCTAGAAGAGTTGGGCCTTTCTCCTTTAAACTAAGGAGGAACATACTGACTTCACAGTGCCTCCTGCAAGTAAATATTCAACAAAAGTTTGTGTCCTTGTTCATAGAAAAGAAGTTCTTGAGAAATACACTTTTAAAAAAATAGCAACTTAGTTGTAGTAGCCATAATGCAGAGAGGACTCTATCCATCCTGACCGTAGGACAGGATGGAAGTAGACGACGGTCGTGTGTTTATGTGTGGCAACTGCTCAATTCTGCAGTCTCACTGATGAAGCTCTGCTAAGCAAATGAGTGTGCCGTGTTCCAACTAGTTACTGCTGAGAGCCGACACAGTCCTGCATGACAAACCAGGATCTATGGTGAGGAAGTCAGCACCCTAGCTATCATTGGGGAAGGAGAGGCAGAAAGCAGAATGATAGGTAGAGAGGAGCTTTGAGGGTGCTAGTGGTCTCTCTGAGAGGTGCTTACACAGTTCTATTCATCACAGGTTTGTAAGGGGAGCTGTTGTGAACTATACTGAGGTCTCATACTGGACCATATCACTAGCTCCCTGTTGATTACTATTAAGATCAACACTTTTGATTCCTGTGCTTATCTAGTTTTTATCAGTCCTCCAGTTTATATCAATTGTTTTAAAGGAGAACATACTCTCTGGGTGTATCCAGGTTGATTGTATTTTTGAGTCCTCCATGTTATAAAGAGTATTTGTTTATTGACTTAGGACTTGCTAATAATGACCTTTGGGCCATAGTAAGGAACAGTCAGCGAAGAACAATTTCTTTTTCCTTCCTTTTTTTCTTTTCTGGTATTTGGATTAATCATAGCATAGCATATACTAGATCTATTAGGCAAGCCTTCCTCCACAGGCTGCAACTAGAGACCCCTCCCCAGTTTTTCCACAGGGCTAGTGAATGAATCCCAGTGCCTCATCTGTAATTAGCTAACTCCCCTAGACCTAATAAAGGCTTGGAAGCAGAAATTTTGGCCTAAAGTAAGGAGCTTATATTTCTTAGCATGCCCTTTAAATATATTTCTAATTAGAGAAATTCCTTATATGGATACCATGAAATATATCTAACCCCTCTCCATCTCCCTAACATCTCAAAGCCCCCAACACATTCACCTCCCAAAGCAAACAAGATCATCAACAACACCAGCAGGATGTGGTGGATGATGCCAGTTGGTAGTAACTAATGACTAACGATGTGACATGCTGTGGCTAGGTATTCAGAGCAAACTCCTACAACTGTTCTCTAATGATGCTTTTAATTTGCTTCCATCTACCAAACACTTAAGCCTTCTTTGGGTATTGTCCACCTGGATGAGATCTATTGTTTAGTTAACCATCCAGTAGTAGTAGATTGTAACCTTAGTCACTGGAGATCGTTCTCTGCTTTCCAGAATGAATGGCCTTTGCCTCTAGCAATGCTGTACACGTCTGCAGATCAGTGCAGTGGACACGTACGTAATAATGTAGCAGGAGGAGCCTGTGGGGGCAGAGGCAGGGAGGGGTCCCTTCTCTCCTGTCTGCTGAGCTTGTGAGAGGGTTTTAGAAACGAGTCTTCAGCTCACCTAGATATCCCAACTCACCCTTTGCAACCCATCACTAGAGAACGAAGCAAAACTTCTAGTAGCTTTCTTCTGGTTCTTCAATAGGCCTTTCATTACCCATGTTGTACACACATTTTCTTATTCATGTTTTTATTTTCTAATAGATGTGGTGTCTTTTCTAAGTGTCTTGTGTCTGCTTCCAATCCATATTTAGAATGTTTTTTCCCATACTGTAAATTCTCAAACTTTAGGGACTGTTTTTGTCCCAGCTGTGGTATGATGTCTTTCTAGTGATCTTGAATCTTATACCAAATGCCACTCATATTTCACCTGATAATCATTTCTTTTTATGTATACACTTAATTTTGAACTTAAAAAATATCTCTTAAGGGCCAAGTGTGTTTAGATTACTGTGTGTCTTAGGGTTTCATTGCTGTAAGGAGACGACGCTATGACCAAGACAACTCTTACAAAGGACTACATTTAATTGGGGCTGACTTACATGTCCTGAGGTTCAGTCCATTATCATCATGGCAGGAAGCATGGTAGTGTTTAAACATGCATGATGCTAAGGAGCTGAGATTTCTACATCTTGTCTCAAAAGCCAACACAAGAAGGCTGTCTCCTACATGGATAGGAGGAGGGTCTCAAAGCCCACCCCCAGAGTCACAGACTTCCTCCAAGAACGCCACATTTCTATAAGGCTACACTTCCTAACAGTGACTCTCCTTGGGCCAAGCATATTCATACTACCAAACTATATAAATTCAATAATGCCCAGCATTCCTGTCTGTAAATACCCAATAAACAGCTGATGACGAGTATATATGCTCTTACAAAGTTTTTACATATAAATATTTAAGGTTCTCTTAAGCTTTTCATATTGTTAAATATGACACTAGATTCCTTAACAGAACATCTTTATTAAGGTACATTTAAGCCCTGTTCTAAAGCTCAATTGTTTTGAGGTTGGTATCAATTGTTGTCTATTGGTCAAATTTTAGTCATTAATTAGTTTCATAATTAGACTCCCCAATTCTACTTAAGCAAGAACTTTAAGAAGGCAAATCTCATTAGTAAAGAGCAGTTTGAAAACCAAACACCTGAACTTCTTTTGAACCAAACAGAGAAGTTCCTGTAGCACCTTCACCATCCTGGCAAGGTATGGACACCTGTTTCTGTGCCTGTGCGCTCTTAAAGATGTTCTACGTTATATTAAAGGATTCTTCAGCTATCAAGAAATACTAGAATTTAAAAACTGAACCTTAACATATACTTCTGCACATTTTAGAGATTCAAACACACAGACTGTAAACCTGGGCAGTCTTGTAGTAAAGTAGGAGGTCTAGATAGGTTGTTCTTACTCTGTATCAGATGGCCAGTTTAGGCTTCAGTTCTCCATTACTAGGAGTCTTTATTAGGGTTACTCTCTAATTGATTAATTATATTTCATGGAGTTTCCACTGCACTAAGTTTCTACCTTGACCCCGAAATGCCTCCCAAATTCTAGTAATTTCTCCCAGTACCCCTCCCCCATATTATTTCTCAACTCCGCCCACCCCAGTCCACAGGTGAAATCTATTCCATTTCCTCTTCCCAAGGAAATCCTTGCATCCTCCTCTTAGGCCCTCCTTGTTACTTAGCCTCTCTGGGGCTGCGGACTGTAGCATGGTTAGCCTTTACTTTACAGCTGATATCCACTTACAAGTGAGTACACGCCATGTTTGTCTTTCTGGGTCTAGGTTACCTCACTCAGGATGATTTTCTTTTCCTTGAAGATGCTTTAAAAAGTGACTGTTCTATCTCTACCTTTGGAGCAGGCCCTGGAATTGCAGGGAGGTTTCACATCCAGATGGCATTTACATGGGTGCCAGCTGGGTCCTCATGCTTGTGCAGCTAGCACTTCTGAACCACCTCTGTGGCTCCAGTGGCATTGTCTTAATAAATGTGCATGTAAGCTGCAAACACTAAGTGTCTAGTTGAGAAGAAGTCTGTGCGATGTATATATGGTAGTAAAGCCTGCTGTGTCTTACAGCGCATTACTGCAGAAATGAGGGGCTTGTTCTAGGACATTTCCACCTTCTGTGTTTTGCAAGTTGTGTTGCTGTGGTCACATTTCATCTGTTTCCATTCCTACAGGTTTGATCTAGAGGGATGATCTGCTTGACACCACTAAATCATTCGCACACACAATGAGGTAGTGAGTACTAGTTACTGTGAGATGGGTTCTCACTGTCTTATCCAGGCTCAGCTGAGCAATCCTCCTGCTTTAGCTAACACTTGAGAAGCTGAGACTGCAGGTGTGCACCGCTGGGCTAGTTAAGACATTCCTGATGTTTGTTTTGCATCATAAGGCCCAGCTGTGCCCTAGCTCCTGTCCCACAGGCAAGGTGTTTCCTTTGCATCCTTGTTACTCATTGATCTCACCTCTTTAGTTTTTCCCAAGTTATTCTGCTCTTTCATGTGGTCCCATTAGTTTCTGGTCTTGCTCCCGTCCCTCTGCCCTGGCATGGCTTGCTTCGCTCCTCATCGTGACATGTGGTGGATTTGGTGTAGTGTGACTGAGTTTGATGCTGAGAGTACCCAGTGCTGCAAATTTCCTATGAAGAAGAATGCTTTTCACAAATTTCAAAATATGCTTTTTTTATTCCTAATATTTTGTAATTAAAAATTTTTTGACCGATCAACTATTACATGTTTTTTTAAATTTCTTAGTTTGTGTGTTTTCATAATAATTTTATGAGGGAGAAGTTTATATTACTGAATGTAGTCTTTCTTTGCTAATGAAAGCATTTAATCCTGTTACTTTCTTCCCAATACTACATTAGCTGCAATCCACAAATGTTGATACAGATGTTAATGCTCATTTATAATGATTTCTAGAATATTTTAAGATTTCAGCTTTCATTTCTACGTGGAATGTGCTATTTAATTTCCAAGCAATTGAAAGTTTTTCTATTTTTGATACCAGTCTTATTTTGTATAGTTTGGTTTTATTATAAAGAACATATTCTACATTATTTCAATACTTTTGTGACCATGAAAGTCTAACTTGTATGCTTTCTGATGGTTAAACCCATGCCCTCTCATATGCTACGAAGCCACCCCACCGTGGAGGCACATGCTGTGTTTAGTGCAGTGTTCTATAATAACTGTTTGGTTTAGGTGGTGGTTGACATTGGTGAGTTCATTTCTGTCTGTTTTTATGCTTATTTCTGAGGATAAGTCGACATGTTTTCCTCGGCCCTCCGTAAGTCTCTGCTGCACTCACCCTGGACTCCCTGTCCGGTGCTCTCTTCATTGTCTGCCTCGTGAATTTGACCCACACGGATGTGTTATCCTTTATCTGCTGCAGTCCTCTCTGCTCTGAAATCTAGTGTTTCTGATCTTAGTTGAGCTACTCCATGCTTCTACTGATTACTTTTATGCTGTGTAACATATCTTTTTTTTATCTTTTTCTAGCCCTTTTCTTCCTGTATCACTATATTTGAAATAAATATGATTTGCTATATCATATAATTGGGTAAAGTTTGTTTTCAACCTGACAATGCCTTTTAGTTGGTATATTTAGTTTACTTACTTTTAATTACTTCTTCATTTGTTTCATTGTTCATTTGTTTTTTCAAAGCAGGGTTTCTCTGTGCAATCCTGGCTGTCCTGCAGACCTGGTCTCAAATTCAGAGATCTACCTGCCTCTGCCTCCTGAGTGCTGGGGGCATTCTTACTTTTTATTTTGAATTTAGACGTGTGTGTGTGTGTGTGTGTGTGTGTGTGTGTGTGTGTGTGTGGTGCATGTGTATAGTCACATGGATGCTGCCTCACACCAGGGGAGGTCAGTCAAATGGCAACATTTGGTGAATTGGTTCTCTGTTCACCCTCCCTTTGAAATGGAGTAGCTCTTGCTTCTGCCATCCTCAGTGCCTCAGGCTATTTGCCATCTGACCTTGTAGACAATTTTTGGTCTCTATCCATCCCATCTCAGGAATGCTGATATCTGGGTTTTGTTTTTTACGTGGATTCCAGAGATTGAACTTGGGTTGTCAGGTTTGAACAGCAAATACTTTTATACATCGAGCCATCTCACTGGCTCCCTATGTATAATTGTTCAGAGATTTAGTTCTTTAAAAGAATTGTGTGTATTCAAGTGTGTCCCCGGCATGTGTGTGCACAGTGTTGTACAACAGCCTGTTGGTGACAGAGAGAACATGAGATCTTTTGGAGCCACCCATGTGGCTGCTGAGAGTGGACCTGGTCCTCACAAAAGCAGCAAGTGCCCTTAACTGCTGAGCCATCTCTCCAGTCCCTCCCATATATTTCTTTACACAATAGCTTTTCTTTTACATCTTCATACAATTAAATGCCCATTGGGCAGTGAACATCTTTTACTTTTCAACTATTAAAGATGTTTTAGAGAACTTAATGAGAGCATAGAACATTATGTCTGTCCACACATTTCTCTTGCATTCTCTCCATTTCTGGTGGTTGAGTTTCCTTCTGGTATCCTCGCCTGGTTTACTAAAGTCCTTTCTTTAGCAACTCTCTTAGTGCATTCAGTGATGTCTCCCAGTCCTCCCTTCTCTACACACACTTCCGTTCACTGCTTGCTAGGCAAGCGCTCTACCACTGAGCTAAATCCCCAACCCCCAGTTCTTTCTTATAGCAGGTTAAACCATTGTTCCACTTCTTTCTGGCTTGCATGGTTTTGGACACAGAAATTCAGTCACTTGTTCAGTACAGACAATATGGTTTCTCCCTAGCTTTCCTAGAGAGAAGTCATCAGGATAGCTTCTTGGGAATTACTGAGGATCTGCAAGTGTTTTCTAGTTGTTTTTCTCTGTGATTGGGCAGTTTCTGTTGATTGTGCTTGGTTTTGTTTTGTTTGGTGTTTTGGGGTTTTTTGTTGTTGTTTTTTTTGTCTTGTTGATTTTTATCACCTATTTAAAGACATTTAAGTATAAGTGCCATAGTTTCCTTGTTTGTACTTCTTGCACTTTTACTAGTTTTTTTTTTGGTTTGCTTGTTTGTTTGTTTGCTTGCTTTGAGCCTGGCCTGGAACTTGCTATGTAGACCATTCTACAGAGACCTGCCTACTTCTGCCTCCAAATGCTGGTCATTAAATTTTTTTACATAATTGTAACTATATATTTTTAAATAAATTTTAGGAAACTTCCATTATTTTAAGCTACAAAATTAAATTAAGCATCCTGTCGCCCCAAGCACCGAGCTGATGCAATATGGTCTCTAGTGTCAGGCTGGTGTGGGCTACATAGCAATACCCTGTCTCCAAAGAACAAGTAAAAATGAATGGCGTTCTCTGTTCCTTTCTTTGCAGACTCAACATATGTGTGAATCAGGCTGTTTTAAAAGAGCTGTTCCTTACTAATGCCCTGCTCTGCTCAGCTCACTCTCATGCTGTGCCCACCCCCAGGACCCCAGTCCTCTTTCCTCTAGAGTATCACTTCAGGTTTTAGTCTCAGCAACTGTGGTTTTCCACAGTGTTCATGTTGCCCTGTACGTTATTGAATTAATTGAGGAGTATAGTCATAGCTTTTTATTTTTGGTTTCTTTGAGATAGGGTCTGTCTCTCTGTGTAGCCCTTGGCTGCCCTGAAACTTGATCAAGACTGGCATCAAACTCAGAGTTCTACCTGCTCAGGATTAAAGATGTGAGCCAGCACCACCCAGCAACTCTTTCTTTAATAAGCAAAAGTCCAAGTCCAGTGTTCTAGTTGAGCCTGTTGTCAGCATATTCTGACCCATGGACCCTGAGGACCAGTTAGTCATGCCATCCACTATTAGGACTAAAGGCTATTTTCATACCACAGAGGCAAAGCCTGAGTTGTTTCGACAGAGGTCTTTGACCAAAAAAGCCGAAAATATTTACACTCTGTCATTTGCTGAAGTTGGCTTTAGTGACATCTTTATTGATTTAAAAACAAACAGACAAACACAAAACCTTTGAAGTTTCTGTCTCTCATGAATGTGTTGCTGTTATACAAGGCGGGTAGCAGCGTGTGGGAAGGGATCACACTGGTCTATGCTTTGATTTGGCAGGGGTAAAATTTGGAAAATTCAACTTGTAGAAAAGTAGAATCAGTGGTCCTTAAATTTAGCAAGCATTGTGTTATTCACTGGGAACTTGATAAAACAGGGTTCCACACCAAGTTTCTGGTTTAGTAAGTTATAGGTGGAAAAATCAGGATGCACATGGCTAGCAGGCTTCCCTCAGTGTTGCTATTAAGATTACATTTTACTAGTCACTATTCAGCTTATAAGATACTAATTCCTTCATAGGCCTTTAGTAAAATCTGGATGGATTATAGATGGTTTGTAGTGTAGTGTTCTAAAGAGCAGATGGCCTGATTTGCTTTTTCAGGTTTTTAAAGTATAGTTTACATATTAAAATGTACCCACTTTAAGGCTATCATTTGAATTTCAGTAAATGCTACAGTTGCACTTCAGCAACCCCTCCAGTGTTCAGCAATGCCACCGTGCTGAGCACTCCCTCTTACTCCCTGCTGACGTCAGCACTCGCCTTCAACCATTGGCAGCAGCTGCACCCTTACTTCTCTGTGGCTTTGCAGTTCCCAGAAAATGCATGGTGGATCAAGTGACTATGGGGCAGCGTTCATGTAATAGCCAATCTTACAACTGAGGGTCATTATACAGACCAATGTTTTACTCCTTTTTATCACAGACAGTGTTCTATGTCTGTACAAACACTTTGATCAACAGGTAGTGGATATTTGGATTGTTTCCATTTTGTCTATTCTAAACAATACTATTATGACCATTCATGTATATGATAAGACCTTTAGTTTTGATTTACATTAGTTAATATTAATATATTATTCCAGGCTAGTAGTTGATAAAATGTTAATATGTGCTCTATATATGCATATTTTAAATGATTTATTTTTTGTATGTGTTTGATTTTCATGTATGTGTATACACCACATGTGTGCTCGATGCCTGTGGAAGCTGCAATAAGGTGTCAGATCATTTGGGAATGGAGTTACAGATGGTTTCAAACTGCCATGTGGGTGCTGGGAATTGAATCTGGGTCTTGCGGAAGAGTAGCCAGTGCTTTTAACCACTGAGCCATCCATCTAGTCCCTATTATGCGTATTTTAATAGTATTTTAATGCCTGATATAAATATTTTATTTGAATTGAACTATTTTTAATAATTTTATGTCAACATATTATAAATAGTAGACTATACAAATTTGAAAAAATGTTTGAGTTAAAAAGCATAGACCATAGATCATAGTATTCATGAAATTGTTATATCCTTACTGATATATCAATATTAATTAATTAATATTAATCCTTGAATCAAGTTAAATTATGAAATAAAAACTCTTTCCTTTTGTGGGGCAGACTAGATGACTTAGTGTGTAAAAATGCTTACTGCCAAGCCTCAATGCCTGAGTTCAAGCCCATGGGATACGAGGAGAGAACTGACCTCAAGTCTCCCTCCGACCTCCACACATGTGCTGACACCCACACCCCTACACATAAGTGAGCAAATGTAATGAAGAGGCCTTGTCACTTGATAAAATATGGGAGATTGCTTAAGGGCTGCCATATGCCAGTCTCACCTGATTTCACTCTCAGTGGTTTGGCATTCGTTCCTTATCTTGACCAGCCTTTACGTCTACTTGTTTACGTCACTTCACACTCAGTCTCACTCGAATCATCTTTCTGGAAATACTTCTTCATATGTTGCTGGATGCTAATGGCTGAAGGACACAGGCTTTGCTTGGCCTTGTATATGTAGTACTTCATAAAAATTTCCTAATCCTCTACTTTTGTCAAGTGTTAATAATAACTTAGTTCCTTCGCATTTCTTACACAGAATTAAAATATCAAAATATCTTTAATTCCATCACGGGGAAGGTGGAGGCAGTTGAATTGCTCTTGAACTCAAGGCCAACCCGTTCTACAGAGGGAGTTCCAGGCCAGCCAGAGCTGCGTAGTGAGACTATGTCACAAAAAAAGAGGAGGGCGGGGGGCAGAGATCTCTATCAACATTTTGTTCAATTTGAAACCAAAGTTTTATAGGACAAACCCTAATTTCTTGTGATCCAGTTTATCAGTTTTCAAAATACTAAGTTGGTACCCCAGCAACCTTTGAAAGTAACAGAGTCTTAGCATTTCATTGTGGAATCATGTAATTCCTAATCTGCTTCCTGGTAACATGCTTCAGCCACTGTTTTTGGGTGCCATAGTGCTACTAATTGGTGGGATTCCTAAACTTCTCCCATCCTTTGACTTTTGTCATTATTATTTAAATGTTCTCATTTCCTACTTCTATATATTTCTCATAATTTAACATTATTGGGTTCCAGGCTTAGGATTTCCAAGGCTTACATTCCCCATACTTCAGACATTATTTCCTTGGGCAAACGCCCCTGATGAGTGGGAATCAAAAATCAAAGTTCACTGCCCAGAAAGCTGTTGACCCCAGATGTTTGGAACTTCTTTCACCTTCGTGTGTGATAGGACATCTTCCCTTTTATGTTCATTCTTATTTTCAAAAATCTGTGATATTTTGGCAGAAGTAAAATAGCATAAACACATTTGAATTAAGTTTGACATTCCTTCTGAGACCGACACTGGTATTCGGTGAGATTGCAGATGCTGTTTTCAGGGATCTAATGAGATGACAGATGAGAATAAACATTAATAGGCTAATGAAACCAACTCAGCTTTCTTTGCTGAGACAAAATATGTGGGAAGCTTATAAGAAGGAAAAGTTTAAGCTTAGACTTTTAAAAATCCAGTCCATGGCCCCTTGGTGCTTTTGCCTTTGGACTTGTGATGGGAGCTTGTGAGGAAAGGGGAGGGATAGAGACATGCCTCTGTATGGCTTGACTTCCCACTAAGCTCTACCTCTGTAGTAGTTTCCACCATTTCCAACAGTGTCAATCTGAGTATCAAGCTATTCACACATGGGCCTCTGGGAGGTATTTCAAACCCAAGTTATAGCTGAAGCAACAAATGTATAATGGCCAAAAGACTCAAAGTATTCAGTCTGATGGTAGGAGGTGCTTAAGTGTCTCCCGTGCCCCAGCATCTGTGCTGAGCATTGAAAGACACAGGGCCAACTGGTTGCACACAAGATGAAGGACAGGGCTTTCAGAAAGAAGTGGGGGTTTGGGGGGGGAACCTACCTAGAAAACTATACACCCAGTAAGCAGGACAGCTGTTGGGAAACTAGAATTGAAGTGGCAATTGATAATAACTGGAGCAAGTAAGCAAAGACATGTTCCCCAACAGTGGTACAGCATTCCTGATTAAACCAAAACATTGGAAATAAATATCTTATCAACAGGAGAATCAGGAGATTTGATACATTTATATAACAGCATATTCTTCAGTAGTGAAACACAAGATTGGTAAATGAATAAAATACAAACAATTTAGAGCATGATACATAAAGTATGATTTCACATATATAAAGTCAATTAGGGAAAAATAATATTGCAAATATGTAGTAACAGATTAAAATACTAAGCTTAAGTAAGAGCTTGGTCATCTCTGAGGAGGAAAACCAGGAAGGAAATGGAATTAGAAATGACAACAGGGATATAAGCCTTCTCTTAAAGGCTGTATTTATGTGTCTGTGCACGTGTATGGGTGGAGGTGAACTTGCTGTAGTTAGTCTGTTCTCTCCTGTACCATATGGGTTCTACAGCAGAACTTAGGTCATCAGCCTTGGCAGAAGGTACGTTTACGTACTGAACCATCTTACCTGCTCACTGTAAAACACAATAGAATGTTGTAAAACAAGGTAATGCTACCAAGTATTTTTATAAATTCCTTTTAAGGTATTTGAAATATTTGAATGAAAAACTCTTGGGCCTAGAGTTTTTCAGATTTGTCTTTAGTTTCAAAGTAAAATATTTTCCTAGCATCTAAATGATTTAAAGAGCAACTTGGCAGACCTGATTAATAAATGAGCCTAGAAGCTGTTTGATCTCTCAGAAATGACCTCAACAACAATGGCTGGCACAATGCCTTCTACAGTGATTGCTTCTCCCAGGATTCACCCTACAGGGATGTCCAAAGCACATCAAACGCTCCAACTGCAAGATCTTAACAAAACACGGAGGTTTTGTCCTGTTGTCAAAGAACCAAGAACATCAACATAAACGTACAAATACCCAGGGGTATGAGGCTTGAATTGTACGTCCTCTAACAGTGCAGGAGGCATCTCTGTAACATGTACACCTAGTAACAGTTCACTTTAAAATGATATTTACCACACTGTCTTTAGGCTGAACTGTGCCTTCTTTTTCAAGGAGTCATGGGATTAAAGACAATCAGGATGCAGTGGATTATTCTGTGTTGATTTCATTTAGCCTTGTGCTCAAACTCAGTCAGGGTCCTTCAGGTTAAGCTTTGTAACTTGTGTGAGAGATGTTTGGGTTTTGTGACTTCATGTGATTTCACAATGTGCCATCTGCAGTGTGAAAATGTGTCGTTGGTTTGCAGTCAGAGTGTTTTAATTTACTTATGAAGTTCAAACTACCAAAAGAAATTGCAATGTTTGCCTTCTTTTTCTTTAGAGTCCACGAAAGAGGAAGACGAGTCACAGCACAACCCCCGCTTTAGAGTATCACGTTGGGTGGGTGATGGATTCCAGGGACCATGGGCCAAGACCACCCTCTGTCAGGTACCTAGTTGGCAAGCACTCTCTCTCTCTCACTGTCTCTTCACAAGCTTTCTAAGCATTACTAAGTTGCTATTTGGAAGCATTTGGAAATTAATATATAGAGACTTAGACAACAGTGAGCAACCACAGAGCAGGAAAGAAGCACAGGTCCGCAGGGAACATGTGCAAGACAGACCTCAGAATAGTCCACCACGGAGTTCACAAGCCACCAAGGCTTCAGTGGGACATGTTTCCATTTCAGATCTTTCTCACAAAGTGGAGTGTTAGATTTGTAAATGGTGTGAGTATTGGAAAGCTTCCTTAGAAAGAACATACATTCCTCATGATATTTAGTAGGTTCCTCAGAGGTTATCGTTAAAGAGAATTTTTGTCCTAAATGGTTTTCTTGGAGTATATTAAGAATTTAGGAACAGAATATTTTATTTTCCTCTTGGGAAGAAACAATTTAGATAACCTATTAGCAGTATGTGTTTTTTTCCTTTAGTTTAACTTTAAAAAATTATTATTTATCTCATATGTGGGTGAAAATATAAACCATTACAGTGTTGTGTGTTGGAAACCTATTTTATGGGCCCCTGAGATGGCTTATGGGTAAAGGGCACTGCCATGAAGCCTGACAACCTGAGTTTAGCCCCTAGAACTCACAGGGTGGAAGGACAACCAATATCTCATAATCTGTGCTCTAGGGTCATAGAATGTATGCAGGTGCACCTGCACACACGATAAATGCTTAAAAAAATAAGTAAAGCCTGTTTTATGCTTGTAGTAGATATTTTCAGAATTGCTGTCTGATGATTTTTCTGTTTTACACTTTATTCTGCTGAGCCATTTTGCAGGCACCAGGAAGATTAATTTTATGAAAACAAGTGCTAGGGATTTCATTTTAAACTCACAGTCTTGAAACTTACTTTTCTCAATACTTATTTAGAGTATGATGCTCTCATCAAATACAGTGTCCTTAACAGATAAAATGTGTATTGTTCAACACACTGCTCTGTTTTGTTCCATGAGTAGGTTGTTTTTGTGTTTTTCTGTGTTTGTCTGTTGCTTTGTTACAGCATGTTTGGAGACCAGAAGAGAATGGTCAGTGACATTTAGTTTAGGTAGAATGTCTGTCTGTCTGTCTGTCTGTCTGACAGGGTTTCTCTGTGTAGCCCTGGCCATCATAGAACTCACTTTGTAGACTAGAATGGCCTCAAACTCAGAGATTTACCTACCTCTGCTCCTGAGCGCTGGGATTGATTATTGGTGTTTGCCACCATGCCCAGCAAAGGTGTTGTTTCTAAGAGCCATGCTTTTTCATGCTAATAATTAACATTCATAACTTGTTCATCCCGTCTCACTCCATAAACATCAACAGTGATGATGAATTAAATATTTACCCTGCTATGTTTCTATGATAGTCTAATAGGTTTATTATATTCAGTTAGAATTTTTTCCACTGTCTTCAATTTTTTAATTTCTCTTTTGTTTATATGTATGTGTGAGTGGGTTTCTGTGTACCATCTATGTTCAGGAGCCCCTGTAGAGCAGAAGATGGCTTGGTTCATCTGTAACCTAGGTCCTCTGCAAGAGCAGTAAATAATCTTAACCCCCGAGTCATCTCTCCAGCCCCTCTTCACCTCTTATTGCTTTTATTTTAGATTCACAATACACTTGTGTCCTAGCATTTAATAAAATCTCAGTGCTCAGGTCTCTAGTGTTTAACTTCCCTATTCTTTCCTCATTGTAGTCACTAGACACTTTTTACCTATATTTAAGCATTCTATTTCTCCTCAGCAAGGTCTCTGTTTACATGTTGTACTTACCTTTCCATTAGGAGGAAGAAGAGGAGGAGGAGGTGGAGGAGGTGGAGGAGGAGGAGGAGGAGGAGGAGGAGGAGGAGGAGGAGGAGGAGGTGGTGGTGGTGGTGGTGGTGGTGTGTGTAAGAAACTGTTTTACTATGTAGCTCAGGCTGGCCTCGAACTCAGATCAGTGTCTGTGTCATTAAAGGTGTGTGCTCCCATCTCTCAACATGCCTGTGATAGACCTGTGGACTGTGGTCTGTGATGGACCTTGCTGTGGTCTGTGATGGACCTGTGCTGTGGTCTGTGATGGACCTGTGCTGTGGTCTGTGATGGACCTTGCTGTGGTCTGTGATGGACCTTGCTGTGGTCTGTGATGGACCTGTGCTGTGGTCTGAGATGAACCTGTGTGCTGTGGTCTGTGATGGACCTGTGTGCTGTGGTCTGTGATGGACCTGTGTGCTGTGGTCTGTGATGGACCTGTGTGCTGTGGTCTGTGATGGACCTGTGCGCTGTGGTCTGTGATGGACCTGTGCTGTGGGTCTGAGATGGACCTGTGCTGTAGTCTCAGGCAGCAAGCATATCATGGCAGGTGTGCATGACAGAGCAAAGTCATTTTCCCCATGGCCAGGAAGCAACAGAGCAAAGCAGGCCAGGGTCCCATAATCCCTTACAGGCTTAGGACCTAAAGGCTCTCCCCTTAACCCAACCTCCTAAGGGTCCCACTGCCTTCCAAAGGCCCCACACTGGTGATCAGCCTTTGCAAACACTCAGTATCCAAACTATCACAATACTCTCAACTGAATTAGGAAGAAGTAAAATCTCAACTGACCTGAATAAAAGACATTGAATTGCTAATCAGAATATTCCCAATAAAAGTCTTGGACCAAATGGCTACATTAGTAAATTCCACCATGCATTTAAAGAAAACAAAACTACAGGGCTGGAGAGATGGCTTAGTGGTTAAGAGCACTGACTGCTTTTCCAGCTGTCCTGAGTTCAAATCCCAGCACCCACATGGTGGCTCACAACTATCTGTAATGGGATCTGATGCCCTCTTCTGGTATGTCTGGAGATACCTACAGTGACCTTAAATATAATAAATAATCTTTTTAAAAAAGACAACAAGAATTTTTTTAAAAAGAAAGCAAAATTACAAGTCACACTTTGTCTTTTTTAAAAGAGGGGTTGGGGATTTAGCTCAGTGGTAGAGCGCTTGCCTAGCAAGCACAAGGTCCTGGGTTCGGTCCCCAGCTCCGAAAAAAAGAAAAGAAAAGAAAAAAAAAAAGATAGACACAAAAGTCATTTTTAAAAATCCTAGAAAGTAAAATTGAGTAGCATATGGATAGAAATATTCACTATGGTCAAGAGAGTGGCATCCCAGGAACATAAAATAAATCCATGTAGCCTATGTTATTAATAGAACTAAAGGACAAAAAAAACCCATATTGGCCATTTCAATTGATGTGGCCTTTCATGATTAAAAACTCAGAAAATTAGAAATAAAAGGAAGTCTCCTCAATGTGAGAAAAGGTATTTTTGAAAGATGGAAATCAGAACATTATACTCAGTGGTGAGTCATACCACGTTTCCCACCACAGAAAGGAAGCGTGTGCTCCCTCCAGATCCTTAGCACTGTATGGAAGGTGCTATCCAGAGCTAGAACAGAAAACAAAGAAACAAAAGACATCAAATTGGGAAGGCAGATCACCCCTGTTACAGATAGTGTGAGTCTTGGAAATCCACCAAAAAATATTAAGGTTGATTTTGAAAAATACTGCCCCCTCAAAAGAATCCATTGTTTTCTCAAAATAGCCCAAATGAGCAAAATGAAAAGGAAATTTACAAAGCATTAGTATTATATTAGCACCCAAAAATTAAGTATTCAAGAATAAATCTAACCAAGGATGTGAAAAACTTTTATGTTCAAAACTATAAACCATGAAGCCAATGAGGTGACTCTGTATAGCCAGGTGTAGTGGCCCACTCCGTTAATCCCAGCTCTCAGGAGGCAGAGGCAGGAAGATCTCCGAGTTCAAGGCTAATCCTGTCTACAGAGTAAGTTCCAGGACATCCAAGGATACACAGAGAAACCTTGTTTCAAAAGCCCAAAACAAAAGTCAAATTGGGAGTGGTGTGAGAGAAGGAAGATGGTTCTGTGCTTAAAGCACTTAATACACAAGCCTCAGGACCTGAGTTCAGCCCCAGAACCCGTGTGAAGGTAGAGAGAACTGAGTCCACAAAGCTGTCTTTTGAGCATTACAAATGCTCAAGAATACCCTATATCCACTGTACATACACACAATATTAACCAATTTTAAAAATATGATGAAAGAAATGCAGAAGTCCTAAATAAGTGCAAAGGCATTTCATGTTCATGGGTGGGAAGGGGTAAC